>NC_059072.1:339990042-340304157 GCF_020497125.1 Mauremys mutica | reverse complement strand
AGAGCTGTGACAGCACTTCCTATCCAGACTGTGCACTACACTGCCTTCACATCAGCTGACGATCAGTCAGACACTGAGCTTTCTGCTTGAATTCATTTTTCCCTTATGTTCCCTAGGTTCGTTCCCTCCTAGGTGTAAGCTAACCCTCCTGTGATGGACCGCCAATCGGCCACGGGGGCATGTCGCAATCCGATGCATAGTTATGGCTCTGTATGGCCAATTGTCGGTCCACGGCCATTTTTGGTACTCTGCAGCTCCTTACATCCCCAAACTATACAATTAACCATCCCCTGAACAAAGTGTGTTCACATTCCATTCCAATAAAACACTATAATAGTATTAATGGGCTTCCCCTATACAAACCTAGGTGGCAGGGCAGGGAGGGAAGAGAGAGACAGATACTATATGTAGTAGGAAGAGAGCCTGAGACATAAGCCCTTGTATCAGAGGCCTGAGCTGAGACCTGTGCTAAAGTAGTAGTCAAAGCTTTACTGATATAAAGCAAAGATAAGCTGTGAGCAGGAGGCAGGACCTGCTCACAGAATTTGGCAAGAACAGGGCTGAGATTGCAGAAATACACATTCCTAAGAAGTGCTAGGCACAGAGTACTCACACAAACACATCCCGATATCAAGTGGTACCAGAACATCCCAATATCAAGGATGGTACAAAAGCATTTCCCAAGGATAACATGAGCATACTAACCCCTCCTAAAAGATAAGGTCAGGATGACAGTACGTAATAAAGATGCTTTGATTGAACCAATATATACAAGGTGATGGCTAATAACTAGCCACGTCAGGGGGCAGTAACTAACTATGTCAGAGGGGCAGTACATGTTTGTATCTAGGTATAAAGATGTATCTTGGAGGGAATGTCTTTGTCTAGCCTAGGGAGGGACGGAAAGTCCTGCCGTTCACTGAGCTGGTCCATTGTTACGGGCATACATGTATTAGTGGTCCGGATACTAGTACCGTGCTTCATCGACAATAAATCTGGCCTGGTGCCTTTGTACCTTCACAGATCTTGTGGTCATTGGGAGGTTTGCTTGAGGTCTGCTGTGGCAGAGCTGGGAGAGCACACAGAGAGAACACAGAAAGAACACACACACACAACCGAACATCTAACCACACTATATAAATATTGGTGCAAAGTGTTTTTAAATTTCCCATCCCTTTGTAATTTTTTAAACCACATAGAATGCCACTCATGAAACAAATGCAGGAGGCTGAGCTTCATGGAGTGGAAAATATGCCATTTTAACTCAGAGTTTCCTTCTTCGGTACTGTTTCTTACTCATGGTGGCTACATTTGTTACAAATAAGTTTTCAAAAATTTCAGAAGCAAGCAAGTTCACACAAGGAGGAACATCAGAATGAAAGAAGAAGGATGGTCCAATGGTGAGGGCACTATCCTAGGACTTGAAGACACCCTTCCTGTGTGGCCCTGGGCAAGTCACTTGAGGTACGTCTACACTGCAACAGTGAGTCTCAGAGCCTGGATCAACAGACTCAAGCTCACCGGGCTTGTGCTATGGCACTAAATACAGCAGGGTAGAGGTTGTGGCTAGGGCTGGAGCTCGTGCTCTGAAGCCCATCCCACTCCCCTGGCTTTACAGCCCAAGCTCCATCTTGAGCTGAACATCTACAGATCTGCTTTTAGCACCATAGTGCAAGCCCCACGAGCCTGAGTCTGTAGACCCAGGCTCTGAGACTCATTGCTGCGGGTTTTAAAATGCAGTGTAGACAGGCCCTTGGTCTCTCTGCATCTCAGCTGTAAAATGGGGATAATAGCACCTCCCCACCTCACAGGGAAATTGTAAGGATAAATACAAAAAGATTGTGAGGTGCTCATATACTATGGTATATGGGGCCATATAAACATGGAAGGTAGATAGAATTCTCAGCCACTACGTATGGAAAAAACAATACCACTATGTACCCTGAAGGGCCAATGCCTTTCCAGGGCCTCCAATCCTTGTCTAGCCATATATTTATCTAACCAAAAGAGATAAAAATCAATAGAAACAAGGGCTGAATAAAGGAACAAAACATAAATTTTTATTCACTATACATTATATATACAATATAATTAATTATACATCATATATATATATATATAATGTATCACTCCCACTGTGTTTTCAACTCTCTGACTTTTTCAGAATACTTACAAGTTTAACTGCCAAAGCTTCCCCCACCATGGCTGCACTGAAAACACAGGCACTGTAAAGTAATCAGAGCACAGCTGGATCCTAATTAAGTTCCTGTTTTCTGAATAAACTTTAATAGTCAGTTGGGGATGATCACAGGAAGAAATGCATAACTTTTCCCAAGACCTCACCACATCTGAAGCTCCACCTGCTATTCTATCTCATGAAGTGCAATACCCTGTGTGAAGGAGATCATTTGATGATGGGAAAATGAAACCAGACATGATATATTAATTTCTCTCTATTTCATTTGGATGCATAGCACAAAGTAAAGCATATAATATGTCTGTCGCAATCTGATGCATAGTTATGGCTCTGTATGGCCAATTGTCGGTCCACGGCCATCTTGTCTTGTTAAAAGGACAAGGCAGCCTCCATCTTGGACCAAGTTCTTGTTGTATAGGAGAGGGCAGAGACTTAATCCTGCCCAGCAACACTAGCTGTGTATGCTCTCCTGTGTTTTTGTTTTTTTCTCTCTCCTGTTGGGCCATCTAAAGGTCAGGCTAGTTCTGTGTGTAAAGGCCTGATTCTGCCCAGCAACCTGTTTTTTTTGGGTCGGTCGTCTGGAGGTCAGGTTAATTCTGCCCAGCGACTCACTTTCCCGCTCTTTTTGGACCCAGTCATCTAAGGGTCAAGCTTGTTTACGTGTCAACTCCAGTGTGCTGTGTGCAAATCCTTCCGACGTGGGGTGGCAACAGCTCGAAGCCTGAAGGGAGGAGGGACCAGGGAGCCAATCAGATACTGACACGAGGGAGTGAGACCTTTCTATAAAACTAGGTTTCCCCCCAAAATTTGTGTGGAGCATCCGCGTGTTAGCTGAAGGACCTGATCACTCTTTCGGCCAGGGTCTCCTCCCGGTAAAGCGCGCTCGTGTCGTATCGTTTGAATTCGTTGTCGTTTGGACCCGATCCCTGTCAGCTCGTCATGCTTCTGGTGTCTGTTCTGCTGGTCAGCTGCGCCTGGAGTGCGGTATTTGCTTTTTGATATCTGACAGTTAGCTTATTTAGCCTCTTATTTTTCCCCTCCCTAACTTGGTACCAAATATCTACTCAGGATATCAGGTTTGTATTAGTGAGCTCAGAATTGCACAATTGTTTAGCTAGCTTGTATAATTGTTCTAGTTGTTAGTGAATTGTTAATTGCAAACTGTTTTATGTGTTTGAATCACTGCTCTGTCTTTGTCTGGAGTGAATGAATCTGGGAGCTATCTCCACCTGGAGATTAGCTGGCCAAGGGGTTCCTGTCCCTGCGGTCTGAATGAGTGGAATCTGCCCAGCTGCAGCCGCACCACACTCTGGGTTACCCTTAGTGTGAAAGCAAGGGTGGCTGAGGCAGTGGCCCGTGGGTCTCTTTCTCTGTGTTGCACCGGGCACCGCCCTGACGAACCCAATTCCCATCTTGTGTGATTGGTGTGTCTGCCTATCTGGTGTGGTGTGGTGAGCAGTATAAAGTGTATTATTACTGTGTTTTTGGGATGTGTTTTTACTTTTAATACCATTCCAGCCAAAGTTGCCTACTTCCCCGGCCCAAGTTGTAATTATCCCCCAAATAAACGCAGCCACTTGGCTTTTCACTGTTATTCTGGTCCTGCCTGTTTTTCCTCACTCAATACCAAGCTTTAACGAACCGCAATCTATTTCGGACAGTGTCAAGTAATAAATCTAACTATTGTTTTCATCTCATTCTATGTACATTTCTGCTATTATGTCTTAAATCTCAGGTAAAGAAGTTATTGCTAATAACTTTAGCCAGACAATATCCTAAGGGTAGACTACAGTTTACAGATTAATCTTAATATTTTTCTTCTTTAACTAATATTTAACTTATTTTTTCTATATTCACAATCTATAGATCCTGATATCCTTGTACTAATGTCAGTGGGAGTTTTGTCTTAGTAAAGACTATAGGGTTTGCTCCTAAATAACCTTTTTCATCTTTAATTTCCATAGTTCTAGGAACATAACAGGATTACTAAATACAGTAGTTTTGACATGGTACAAAGTCTGATTCTACTCAAGTCGACAGCAAAATTTTTCATGGACTTGAATGGAAACAAGACTATGATGTAAATGTTACTCTGCAGTATTACATTAGTGAATTGTGCTGAGACATTTACCAGATTAAAACCCAGTTGGTTAAATGTTATTTAGACCACAGTTCCTTTTGCAATCCTTGGGAAAGGTGTGTAGCAATATACTTTTCCAACATGAATGTTTTTGCAATTCCTCAAGTCACTTACTTTCAACCTATCTAGCTTATATCTAGATTCCATCCATCTATAGATATAGATTCTCTTATGGTGCCCATTCAAGTACCTTCCATTAAAAATATCTAAATCCTACAAAGAATCCACTCGCCATTATAAATCAAGCAACACAACAAGCCTGAGAGGAGAAGTCAAGTCTGCTGCAAACAGAAATGGCAAAAGATAATGAATTAAGTGCTAAACAGTTGGTTTACTGTCCACTGAATTACTAGGAAATTACAATTAGCAAAATTAGATACCCAGGCTATTCAATGTTGGGGTGCAATTACCCTAAAAAAACCCGTTTCACAGAATACAGACATTAAATAATGCACATTAGAATAAATCATTATTCTTCAAATTATTATTTCACTTTTTAAAAAGTCCATCATTGTTTAGCTGAAGCAGCACTTGAGTAATACTTGTCGCATAACTGAAATCCTTGGGAGAATTGACTAGGCAGTCAGAAGTCCAGTGGTAGTCACTGAAGGAAACAGAGTATCTCTGGTTATGTTTTTGAAAAACGTGTGTGGGAGTGTATGTGGAATCTTCCCTGAGGAAATGGCATTTGTATCTTACTCAAAACACATATGGGAATATATTCAGTCCATGTCAGGGGAGGATGCTAAATTCTGTTTATTGAAATGAGAATGCAACACACCAACTTATTTACTCAGATTCAAAATAATATAAAGATGCCTATCAAGGCTCTACACGCTCTAACTATTATTGATATCACAATACAGTCCCAGCAGTATTAAAATAATCATTTCACAAGTACGCAGCTAGCCAGACACTTGCTAAAACTCCTTTCCACCACTCCATTGTTATGGGAAGCATACCCGCAGCCCCTCTCCAAAAACCCTATCAAACTCAGTTCCTCCATCCCACAGCAGGATGTTTTTCCTGAGGCACAATCCTTCATGATGCTCCCCCGGGGAGGGTGGTTAGGCACTATTCCATATGCACAATGCCCTGCTTAATATTTTTTGGTTCCAACTGGGTCAGAAATAGCCAAGCAAACTCCCACTGTGTTTAAGTACATCTGCTTCCAAACACAGAACAGGCTCCCTGCTAATTACTGAAAGTGCACTGATGATCTTCCGAAGTGGCAACAGCACTAGCTGAAATACATGGGAGATGTATTTGGATAGATAATTGGGCTTTTGACAAAACAAAAGTGTTCACAAGTGTCCGCTTTCTGATGAAAATTACAATTTTTGTTCAAAAAACTCAAACACTCAAAAACCAAAATATTTTAGCCAAAAAACAAAATATTTCAATTTGGCTACACTATTGCACTGCCTTGAGTCCTTCTTTTCTATGGGCCAGGATTCCCATTCAGAATACATCTCCCAAGATGCAGGATGGCCAGGGACTCCCATGATGCATCGCCTCTCCTTTCCAAGAGGGGAGACTATGATCACCACAGGAAATGTACTCTGATCTGGGAGGTTGGCCTATAACAGAATGGGAGTTTGAGGCAGCCAAACTACAACTGCCCTGAGGCAACACGGCAGTATTTCCAAATCAAAATATTTTCATTTTCAAGCAAAATATTTTGGTAGTCAAATTTTTGGTCCCCCAACACCCACCAAAATCAATCTGTGACAATGTTAATCAATTTTTCTGGTTTTCATTAACGTTTTCTGCAGGAAAAAAAATCATTTTCCTAGTAGCGTAAATATTGATGTTTCTACTGAATAATCAATATTGCAACAAACAATATGAAAGATGATTTCAGTGTAGTTTATCCTGGACCAATTTAGTAAAAATGTCACATATTGCATAAGCCAAAAGTCACATGAGACCCTTTTTTACCTCACTGTTACCAAGAAGTGGAGTTCAAAATGAAAGCAGAAAGAGCTGCAGGAGGCTGGAGTATATGTAATGTCCGTGAAATAAAAAGCATGGTGAACAATGGCTTGTCAGATGTTGCATTTCCATGATGGTTGTGCCAAGCCCCTGCTAATTACTGTCACAGCACACCCTCCTCTGCTTAGCATGACCCTCATGCCTTTCATTGCCATGCACAGCACACAAGGCTGCAACGCCATTCACATTTTTGATAAGCAGTTGCCATTCTGTTGAAATCTCTCACATGGTTGTATTTTCCTGTACTATTAATCACCTGCTGCATAGTAGTTAATAGTTAATGATCACCTGTCTCATTAAGGGGTGCTATGTTCATCATATTACAACCGTTATTTTTTGCTCTAGAAATTCAACCAGAAAACTGTCCCCCATTTTGCTCATCTGAAATTCCAAACACTGATGTAATATTCTGGTGAATTTGGTGCTCGCAGAAGTTGCTGGACTGACAGCCACAAAGACTGAAGCCTTTATTATTATTATTATTCACAAAATGTGTACAGCATGGACAGCAACAGGGAAATGCCTCTATCTCCATATAGCCCTGCCAATGTCTCAGAGCTGATCCGGAGTGACCACGTCTACTGGGGAGAAGATAATTCAGTGTCCATGCCTCTTCAAATACTTCAACTCTGCTGAGAATGCAGTTAGTGAAAAGTTCAGTCATTCTAACACCTGTTCACTCTACAATGGTCTCCCTGGAAATCCACAAGCACCTAAGGTTCTTAAAGATACATACAGGACTGGAAAGTTCAGCCAGGCATTGTAAATTCATGGTTTAAAGCACCAATCCTCCCTCTAGGGAAAGCTGGCACATGGAGGATGGAACACCACTGAACATTTCTGAACCAGAGAGATTAAAATCTGTCTAATTTAGTATAAAAAATCCTAGGACAGAAACTTTGTCTTCTTCAATAACCCATAAGGTAGCATACAGGATATTGGTAATGATTACAGAGAGAGGTGACCATACAAAAGGTGGAGCTTTGCTTAGAAATCCACAGAATTATCTGGACGTGGACTTTTATATTCTAATGATCTTCTTTAGTAAAGTGTAGCAAACGCTACTAATGGCCCTCTCTCTCTTACTATATTTGCAAAGTTTAAGCCACATAATTGTTTTGAAGACCAAGTAATAAGGGTAACTCCTATTCCAATTATCTGAGAAACTGGATCTCTTTGATACTTGCAAATGAATGTGCCATACATATACAATGCATGCACTGCCATCCAACAATCATTAGACTATTTTAAATAGTCGTACAAGTTCTTTGTGGCAGACACTATCTGAGACATGTGGACAACGGCCAGCAAATTGTGGCTGCCGCAAGTAATTAAAAAAAGGCAATTACCACATACCTGTGAAATATTACTGTCCCTGATTTACAAAATGGGAAACAGAGGTACAGAGAGAAAAAGTTTCCAAATCAGACAAGATGAAACAGATCAGAAAATTCAACTCGCAGTTGATCTTTCAAGTCACAGTTCAGTGTCTTAACTACAAGATTATTCATCGTCTCCTACACGTAATATACTGAAACATAAGAAAAACCTAAATCATTCAGTCATAGAATCATAGGCTCCCCAGAACTGATACCTGTGGGACCCCATTTGATATGCACTTCCAGCTTAACTGTGAACCACTTATAGCTTCTCTCTGGGAACGGTTTTCCAACAAGTTATACACCCACCTTATAGTAGCTCCATCTAGATTGTATTTCTGTAGTTTGTTTATGAGATGATCATAAAAGACAGTATCAAAAGCCTTACTAAAGTCAACATATGCCACATCTACCACTTCCCCCCTATCCACAAGGCTTGTTACTCAGTCAAAGAAAGCTGTTAGGTTGGTTTGACTTAACTTGTTCTTGACAAATCCATGCTGTTACTTATCACCTTATTATCTTCTAGGTGTTTGCAAACTGATTACTTAATTATTTGCGTCATTATCTTTCCGGGTACTGAAGTTAAGCTGACTGGTCTGTAATTCCCTGGGTTATCCTTATCTCCCCTTTTATAGACTGGCACTACATTTGCCCTTTTCCAGTCCTCTGGAATCTCTCCCGTCTTCCATGACTTGAAGATAATCGCTAATGGCTAATGGTCATGTTACATCCCCTTCTGTCTTTATTTTTTTTTAAAGAAGTCATTGAGAGTTTGGGAAGTGAAAAAAAATGGAGGTTTGGGCATACTAGGAATTGTCAAAATAGGACCTTCATTGTAGGAAGGCTGTTGCTATAGGCTAATTTTCAAGCCGAACAATCTTGACTGTTTCCTTTAAATTAGGAAACAGACTACTCCAAGCAAAGCTGACTCAAATAACAGGGTGTTTTATACCAAATCAGATGGAGATCAGTTTAAGCAAAATCATCCAGGTTAAAAGTAAAAAAAAAATCATGAACGTAAACTGGCTGTCATTAACTTTCCTTTCGTAATAAGAACATTGAGGCTTTCAGTGTCTAGCCAGTAAGCGAAATTTGTTCCTGTCTTCTTTCTGTTAATGATTTATTTTAATCCATTTACAATAATCAATCAATCAATGAACATTAATGGCTCTAAAGAGTAAAACGTATATTACATATGGCAATCTTTGGCTAATGACACAGCTAACTCATTTTTATGTTTTTATTCAGTTTTAGAGCTGGGCAAAATTTTTCAGACAAATTGTTTGTTTGCCAAAAAATGCAGCTTCAGTCAACTTGAAACTATTTGTGAATTGGCCAAAATAGTTTCAGCCATTCACAAAACAGCTGGACGAGGAGGGGCTGCTACTGCTGCTGCTCCCACCCATCTTTATAGCCTTCAGCCAAATGATCTAAGCATCATGTGGGATGTGAGAGACCCAAGTTTGAATCTCTGCTCTGGAACAAACCCCAAAACGGACCTTTCTGTTTCACTGAAAAGTCCCCACAATTTCAGTTTTGGTTTGATTTTTTTGGCTCAGCTCTATTTAGTTATACAAATAAAATAAAATAAAATAAAAAATAAGCAACAACATCAAAGCTCTTTATGGCTCATTTCTGCAACTCTAACGTATGGAAGCATCAAATTCAGTGGTTGCAGAATCACATCCTTATTGAACTGCAAGGTCAGAAGGCTTCACCAATAATGTGGGAGTTATTAGTCTGAAAATCAGATAGTTAAGCCTAAAGCCTTAATGTGCCTAACAGAGTCTCACTATTGCTGATTCTGGAACGTTAAACTGAGATTTAATTCTGCTGGTGTGACTGACTGTACAGCATCTCTACATGGTATCATCTTTCTTGCTGCTTTTACTCGCAAAATCTAATGTAACAAAGGGGACCATTATTAAAGCATACTAGCATGAAATAAAATAGACCGAAAACAGAAGAGATCTTGAGGGAATGTTGATCACTGTTTTTATCCTTTATTTGTTTATTAACTAACAACTGGATATTTTAAAAGAAACTCAGCAGCAATTAATAATTTATGAAGATAATGGGACAAGTTTGTCACCTCTTTCACTCAAACTCCAAATCCGCTCTCTCTCTCTTTCTTTCTCTCTCTCTCTCTCTCGCTCCATTCTGAACCAAACTCAATTAGGGCTGTGGTGACTATTGATTACATGGCCGGCTATCTCAACAGTTTTAATTGTATCCTTTAGTTTTCTGAAAATGAAATATCACTCTCTTTCCAGTTCTTACATTTACCACTAAATTTTATCTGGCTGGAGTGGCTAATAGCACATCACAACTTGCCCCCAGGAATACCTCCTATACTCAGAGCTGTGAGGAGTTAACACAGAGCCCATGCAGCCATGTCTCACTACATGAGGATTCCCCATCCCAAGAAATCCCCAGCTGCCTGTGTAAGCCAGTTTCTGAAACATCACAAGATTGGCTTAAAAAGCATGAAAGTTTATTTGGTTTCTGAGTTTGAAGCCTTCAGGGTGCATTCAGTTCATGTTTTCAGACTTTTCTCACATCTATGAGGAACGGAGATTTTTTTTTTTCCTGTTTAAATGAAAGCTGGGATTTTCTTGAAACCACTTGACTCCAGGAGCTGGAGCTTTAAGAAAAACACCAAATATGGCAAGAGTTGGCAACAATGATAAAGAACATACTGTATCTGATTCAAACCAGGATAGTCAATACCTAAAGCTGAGGAACCTCACTGCAATATTTATCCTCATCTCCAAACCAAGCAGACCAAAGTCACATGTCTACCACTTCCTGGGCCAGAATACAGGATAGTAAAACTACAGGATCGTACAGGATAGTAAGAGTACCAAATTCAATAGAAGGCCAACAGTGCTATTATACTGTCCCTGTAACAATGTGTTGTGACCTAGCAACATTGGATCTGTCTTGCAAACATTTTTAACACGATAAATAGTCTGACAGAAGAATGATATCATTACAGAATAAACATTATTAAGGCACAGTACAAAACCAATGCTTTTAATATAACCCTTAATGGTTTGTCCCAGCAGACATTGTAATATATTGCAGTCTTTTTACTGGATTTATTAAAAATATACAGTTCACCTTAATACTTCTGTGTGCAGTATATTTATTTTCCATGACAACATCTTGCAGAGCTGCAGAAGAGCATGTCTATTTCAATGCTATCAATATCACTTTCTGTCTAAAGACCTGAAGTATAGTTAATGAGCAAGACACATTGTTTGCTACAGTGTGGTGTTTTGTTTTTGCTGCTGTTGTATTACTGGACAGATCATCATGGCCTATGGCCTCTCAATTCCCTTCAGGGGGTGTTAGTTGAAATGTCAGCTTTGAAGCACAACTAGCAACGGTACTTGAAGGAGCAGCAAGAGAAAGGAGCATAATAGGCGACAAAGCTGACAACAAATATTAAGCCAAAAAATTTTTTTAAAGGACTTCTGTAAATGTTCAGCTAACAAACTTCCCGGGTCTGGAGACGACCAGGGTGACCAGCCAGAAAGCAGAGAAGTAGAACAAACGTGTTAATCAGCTAATGTTTATCTACTGAATCTGAAAGACTATAAGGCTTTGTCTGCACTGAAAAGTTTTGCACTTTAACTATGCTGGCAATCTTCAATGCACTTGTCCTCCCAACACACCTGTGAGGTAGGAAGTGCTATTATCCCCATTTTACAGATGGCGAATTGCCTAGGGCAACATCCCCTCCTCTCCTGGTAGATACTGGCCCAACAGTGCTTTACTCCAGTTTGGGACGCAAAATAAACTATATTGGCACAGCACTTTTATACTGGTAAAACGACGTGTACATTAGGGCTTTTACCGCCATAGCTATATCAGCAAAAAAAAATCTCACCCCTAACCATCACGGCTCTGCTGGTAAAAGTTTTAAGGGAAGACCAGGCCTAATGTACCACTTACACGGCACTTCCCATCTGCCAAATGCTTTATAGACATCAACTCATTAATCCTCACAACATCTATGGGAGCCAGGAAAGCAGCTTACAAACGGGGTAATTAAGGGGAGGAGGTTATATTGCTTGCCCCTGGTCACAAAAAGAGTCGTTGCCAGAGGATAAATTAGAACTTGGGCATCCTTTATTGGCAAGCCTGTGCCAAAGCCCCACCTGTGTTTGTGACCTGACCTGACAAAGTTTTGGGGTGATACCCAGTACACTGTATTTCATTAAGCATAAACAGCCTGGTTTATTAGAAGCCCCCCGTCAAGTCATCTACAAGAAAACAAAATCTTGCATGGGTTGTGATTTCTTTTAAGAAATCTTACACAAGGAATTTCTTTTGGCACCAATCTAGCCCTTTCAGACAGATGTCTTCCAGGATTACATCTCTTCTTTCTCTGCCAGTTAAACACCAGACTGTGGCCCTGGAACAACAGGTATGGCATCCAGGAGTTGCAGAGTCTAGCCCTACAGCCACGGATGCTTGAGCAGTTCTACAAGGGAACACACATACACGCCCAGCAAGGTGGCTGTTCTTTCCCAGGGACAGAGTTACACACTCCACCAAGCCCCACTGCCCTAAATGTATACAAATCAGGTAGCTATGGATTCACATACAGGATAAAAGACTGGTCTTGTGGTTGAGGCACTAGACTGGGACTCAGGGTCCAATCCTGGTGCTGCCACAGGCTCCCTGTATCACCTTGAGCAAGTAATTTAGTTTCTCTATGCCTCTGATCCCCATCAGTAAACAAGGAATAACTATGCCCTGCCTCCCACCCTTTGTCTGGCCTGTCTATTTAGACCAGGGGTTCCCAACCTATGGCCCGGGGGCTGCACACGGCCCACCAGAGCATTTCGTAAGGCCCGTGCCCTATTTCAACATTTTGTGGTCATGTTTACATCATTTCAGTTTACACAACCTATCTAACTACATACGAAACAAGCTGAACTTAAAATATAAATCAATACAAGTGACTAAATCTTATTAAAATACGTTGAATCTGTTTGGCCCACACAAGGCTGTGCTTGGGTTTACGTGGCCCTCCTGTGTAATCAGGCTCGGCACCACTGATTTAGCTCATAAACCCCTCGGGGCAGTGTCTGTTTCCCAGTATGGTTTTGCATGGCTTAGCACAATGGGATCTCCAGTACTATTGCCATATGACCATAAATGAAAAGTACTCTGATCTGCACCCAAAAGTCATCTCCAGGATGCATGTTCTGCCGACAACACAGGAGACCATGCACAGCCTTTCTGAAAAGGTATTAATTAACGTGCCAGATCCTCAGCTGGTGTAAACTGGCCTGGCTCCACTGACTTTAATGGAAAGGCTCTGATACACATTGGCTGAAGATTTGACCCACAGGCTACGCCCTTGAAATGAGTCTCTAAATTCCCACCCCTGCTTTTCAAATGCATCCCATGTTCCATTATATTAAATCTCTAATTCTTAGGAGTGAGTAATTATATTGCCTGAAGATCTATTCAATATCTGCTCCTGGCCTGAAAATGTACTTCTGAAGTCATAATTATTCATTCAGAAGCTACTTCCTGCATCTACTGGGATGCTAAATTTACCGGTATATCTGCTGGAACCTAGGCAAGAAATGATGTTCCATCAACAGAAACCCTCCCACAAGGAGTTGCCAGCTCAATTATCCTTCTGTCGCCGCCTGCATCACTCTTTCAATGTGGTAATCACTCTTTCAAGCCTGTTCTGTCTGCTCTGCCCCTGAGAGCTTACAATTCTAAACTGATAACACAAACACTAGGCAGGGGGAAAGGAGAATAACATACAAAACCCTGTCTACTAAAACCAGGCAGTCAGTCGCACCTGCTGAAGTTCCCAACCCCTCAAGAAAGATCAGTTAGTTAACACCTCCCCACCTTGTTTTTTCTTTAAGCAGCTGGGGAGAAGTGGTGAGTAACAAGCCCAGCCCACATTGATGAATCAGAGAAAGTGAATATAGAAGACATTCCTCTACAAAAAACCAAATGAGCCGGCTTCCTCTTAAGACAGAAAATGCAAAGCTGGAAAAAATCAGCCATCAGACACCAATGACAACTGTCACCTAAGTAAACAGCTGTCACGTCACCTCGAGCAGCAAATTAGAATTCTCCTCTGCATGGAATCCAGGTTGACACCTGCGGTCTGGAGAATATTGACAGAGCAGCAGAAGAGCAGAGGAGAACGTGAAAGCAACCTGTAATCTCAGTGTGCCATAGGTGTTAATTAACCCGGCAGCCAACCAAACTGCTGGTATTAAAATCCCCTTATCAAGGGAGTGCACATTTCAGCATTTCTGCAGGCACCATTACACTTGGCACAGAGGCAGCAGGCTATTGTAAAAAGCATAGAGCACATTACTAATAATTAGCTGACAACCAGAACATCTGTTAGCACTAAAAAAATGTGTTATCTAAAGAAATACACATCTGAAAAAGTCAGCGGTGGCATTGATAAAGCAATAAAGGCAACTTTTGACAAATAAATATGAATGACTTCTAGTGAGAAATCTTCATAATCAAAGTGTGATCATTGTATTCAAGCCTTCAGGGGATAAAATTTCAAGTGAAGGTATTTGTGCCTAAAAAGGAAAGTTTGTTTCTACATACCTGTCCAGTCTCCCACTATTTTAAGATGGACCCCAAATGTTGCTTTGGTATCTGTCGGACACTGAAAAAATGAAATAAGTTAAGGAACATTTCTGAAAAATAATTAAATAAACTGAGATTTAAGCACAATTTTGAGACCAGATCCTTAGCTGGTGTAAATGAGAGTAGCTCCAGTGATTTACACCAGATGAGGAGCTGTCCTTTTATTATAAAGCAATTGCAACTTCAGTAAAATGCAGAAAGCCTAGAACAGACTGATTAAGGCTCCAAACATTCTTATCTCTCATCGTGATCACGGAACAGGCCTGGGATGTATCCAATTTGGATGTGATTTCGAATAGCCACTCCTCTAAGTTGTGCCCAGCTACAATGGCTCACAAGAGACTGTTATGGTAACTGAGGATCGCAGGAGAGCAGCAATGCTCAGTATTGCCAACCCCAAGCATTCAAAAATCACTAGCCAGGCCTCCAAATCACACATTGGGAGTTCTTTTTAGTTCCCTTCTGGCTTTTCAACCTTTAGGATTCACATTTTCAAGCTTATCCTCACAACTGTGGGGGCTAAATATTTACTTTTTTTTTTTTTTTTTTAATGAAAGCTGAGATTCTCTTGTATTCAAATGACTCCAGGTCAGACTTTAAGAAAAACACCAGCTATCATGGGACGCACGATAAAATCAAAAGAGTAGGCAATACTCTACTTCAGCCATGCCCCTACTCTGGAGGCCGCACAGCTGCTTACACTGGACAGATGCCACCTGAAGAGTCCCCCCATACCAAGCTATTTAAGCTACCTGCACTCTCTTTGAACTGCCAAAGCCGCACAAAAGGGATGAAGCAGGACTGAGGATCTGGCCCTTCAAATCTGTCACTCCTTGCTAGCTAGAAAGAGTTGAGACTCATCAACAGGATGACTTGCAGGACTATGATGATTTTAAACACAAAGAAGAAATATCAGAGGGGGAGCCGTGTTAGTCTGGATCTGTAAAAGCAGCAAAGAGTCTTGTGGCACCTTATAGACTAACAGACGTTTGGGAGCATGAGCTTTCGTCAGATGCATCCGACGAAGTGGGTATTCACCCACGAAAGCTCATGCTCCCAAACGTCTGTTAGTCTATAAGGTGCCACAAGACTCTTTGCTGCTTTTAAAGAAGAAATAAACAGCTATCCCTTTAGAAAAGAATATTCTTTTCCCTACTTAACAGCAACACTATCAGTTTCCTTTGAAGATACAGCAGCACTACTACACCCTAACACATTCCTTTTTAGCAATTAATGATGGATCCAAATATACTAACTTTCACGCAGACAAGAGCCAATAGAGAAAGCAAAGGATAAAGGACTCTTCTTTATCTTATTTTTCTAAGCTTTAGAGATATGTGTGGATCTGAGGGAAGGGTTGGAACCCAGAAACTCCTGAAGCCTTCCCCTAAACCTGACACTGACTGACTGTATGGACTTGGCAAAGTCACAACTTTTCTAGAGAGGAAGGATTATCCAGTAGTTAGAGTACTAGCATAGATCTTGGGAGACCTGTGTCCAAGTCCCTGCTCCACCACACCTTTACAGTGTGACTCTGAAATCAGTTGCTGAAGTCCAGCAACAGAGTAGGGCTTTTCCAGTGTATTGCACCCAATGCAGCATGTATGATTACCTGCCCTTTAGGTGGGTGGCATATATGTGTGCATTCGGTGCAAGGAGCTTCTGGCCCTCAGAGACCGTGTACGGGCTTTGGAGACCAAAGTGGCCAAACTGGAGGAGCTAACGGACACAGAGAGGTACACAGATGAGACTTTCTGGGGTACAGTAGAATGGTCCCACCCCCAGTCTGACAGCCTCTGTGCTGTTGAGGAGGATGAAAGTCTCAGGGAAGGAGAACATTGAGCTGGAGCAGAGGGAAACGATCCCATAGTTGGGATCCTCCTTCCAGATGATGTTATGGTATCCTCTCGCACTGATGATATCTCTCTGGGGAAGGAAACTCCCAACTATTAGGAAGAGACAAGTATTAGTAATGGGCCATTCGATCATTAGAAACATAGATAGCTGGGTATGCAATGACCGGGAGAACCGCATGGTGACTTGCCTGCCTGGTGCGAAGGTTGTGGACCTCTCAAGACATCTAGATAGGCTTATGTGTAGTGCTGGGGAGGAGCTGGTGGTCGTGGTACATGTACATTACATAGGGAAGGACAGGAGACAGGTCCTGGAGGCCAAATTTAGGCTGCTAGGTAAGGGATTGAAGTCCAGGACCTCCACGGAAGCATTCTCAGAAATGCTTCCTGTTCCACGCGCAGAGCCAATTAGAGAGGCAGAATTGAAGGGTCTCAATGTGTGGATGAGACAATGGTGTAGGGAGGAGGGGTTTAGATTTATTAGGAACTAGGGAAACTTTTGGGAAAGGGGGAGCCTATGCAGGAAGGATGGGCTCCACCTAAACCAAAATGGAACCAGATTGTTGGCACTTAAAATTAAAAAGGTTGTAGAGCAGTTTTTAAACTAAGGGCTGGGGAAAGCCAACAAGTGCGGAGGAGCATGTGGTTTGGACAGAGACATCCCTTAGGGGAGAATCTATTAATGGAGAGAGTCTCTATGTCCTACTAAGGAGGAGAGGATGGAAGATGATAAAATACTGGTAGGATCTGATGAGAAACAGTCAAATGAAAAAAAGTCTCATTCAATTACATCATGTAATGGCAGACAAGTAAAAAGTGACAAGTTTTTAAAGTGCTTATATATCAGTGCTAGGAGACTAAATAATAAGATGAGTGAACTACAGTGCCTCGTATTAAATGAAGATACTGATATAATAGGCATCACAGAAACTTGGTGGAATGAGGATAACCAATGGGACACAGTAATACCAGGGTATAAAAATATATCAGAAGGACAGAACAGGTCGTGCTGGTGCGGGAGTGGCACTATATGTGAAAGAAAGCATAGAATCAAATGAAGTAAAAATCTTAAATGAACCCAACTGTACCATAGAATCTCTATGGATAGTAATTCCATGCTGTAATAATAAAAATCAGCAGTAGGAATATATTACCGACCACCTGACCAGGATGGTGATAGTGACTGTGAAATGCTCAGGGAGATTAGAGAGGCTATTAAAATAAAAAAACTCTATAATACTGGGGCATTTCACCTATCCCCATATCACCTCAGGACGGGATGCAGAGATTAAGTTTCTTGACACCGTACATGACTGCTTCTTGGAGCAGCTAGTCCTGGAACGTACCAGAGGAGAAGCAATTCTTGATTTAGTCCAGTGGCTCTCAAACCCTTTTACTAGTGACCCCTTTCACATAGCAAGTCTCTGAGTGTGACCCCCCCTTATAAATTAAAAACACTTTTTTATATATTAAACACCATTATAAATGCTGGAGGCAAAGCGAGGTTTGAGGTAGAGGTTGACAGCTTGCTACTCCCCCCATGTAATAACCTTGTGACCCCCTGAAGGGTCCCGACCCCCAGTTTGAGAACCCCTGATTTAGTCCTATGTGGAGCACAGGATCTGGTCCAAGAGGTGAACGTAGCTGGACTGCTTGGTAATAGTGACCATAATATAATTAAATGTAACATCCCGGTGGTGGGGAAAACACCACAGTAGCCCAACACTGTAGCATTTAATTTAAAAAAGGGGAACTACACAAAAATGAGGAGGTTAGTTAAACAGAAACTAAAAGGTACAGTACCAAAAGTAAATCCCTGCAAGCTGCATGGAAACTTTTTAAAGACACCATAATAGAGGCTCAACTTAAACATATACTCAAATTAAAAAAAATAGTAAAGAACAAAAAAGTGGCACCGTGGCTAAACAATAAAGTAAAAGAAGCAGTGAGAGGCAAAAAGGCATTCTTTAAAAGTGGAAGTTAAATCTTAGTGAGAAAAATAGAAAGGAGAATAAACTCTGGCAAATGAAGTGTAAAAATATAATTAGGAAGGCCAAAAAAGTATTTGAAAAACAGCTAGACAAAGACTCAAAAAGTAATATCAAACATTTTTTTAAATACATCAGAAGCAGGAATCCTGCTAAACAACCAGTGGGGCCACTGGACGATCGAGATGCTAAAGGAGCACTCAAGGATGATAAAACCATTGCAGAGAAACTAATTGAATTCTTTGCATCGGTCTTCACAGCTGAGAATGAAAGAGGGATTCCCAAACCCGAGCCATTCTTTTTAGGTGACAAATCTGAGGAACTGTCCCAGATTGAGGTGTCATTAGAGGAGGTTTGGGAACAAATTGATAAATTAAACAGTAATAAGTCACCAGGACCAGATGGTGTTCTCCCAAGGGTTCTGAAGGAACTCAAATGTGAAATTGCAGGACTACTACCTATAGTCTGTAACCTATCATTTAAATCTAGATAAATTCATGGAGGATAGGTCCATCAATAGCTATTAGCCAGGATGGGCAGGTATGGTGTCCCTAGCCTCTATTTGCCAGAAGCTGGGAATGAGCGACAGGGAAAGGATCACTTGATGATTACCTGTTCTGTTCATTCCCTATGGGGCACCTGTCATTGGCCACTATCAGAAGACAGGATACTGGGCTAGACGGATCTTTGGTCTGACCCAATATGGCCGTTCTTATGTTTTTATGACATTAGGAGCCTAAATATCTCAATCTCTGTGCCTCTGTGCCCCATCTATAAAATGGGGTAATAGCACTGTCCTACCTCACAAAGGGGTGTTTTAAGGATAAGTACATTACATACTATGTGGTGCTCAGATACTACAGCAGGGATCGTCAACCTTTGTCACGCAGCCCACCAGGGTAAGCCCCTTGGCGGGCTGGGCTGCTTTGTTTACCAGCCGCATCTGCAGGTTCGGCCAGTCGCCTCTCCCACTGGCCGCGGTTCGCCGCTCCAGGCCAATGGGAGCTGCGAGAAGCGGTACAGGCCAAAGGATGTGCCGGCTGCCACTTCCCACAGCCCCCATTGGCCTGGGATGGCGAACTGCAGCCAGTGGGAGCAGCGATCGGCGAAACCTGTGGACGCGGCAGGTAAAAAACAGGCCGGGCCCACCAGGGGGCTTACCCTGGCAGGCCCTGGGCCAAAGGTTGCCAATCCTTTTACTACAGTATTGGGAGTACCCGAGATAGATCTCTGCACCTCTGCTGTCCCATCCACGGAATGGGGACAATAATACCTTCCAACATCTCAAGGCTGTCACAGGGATAAATTAAATTAATATCTGTGAAGCATTTTAGAGATGAAAAATGTCATTAGAGCCGGGAGAGTCTTTCAAAATAATAGAATCATAGAACTGGAAGGGACCTCGAGAGGTCATCTAACCCAGACCCCCACACTCATAAGAACATAAGAACATAAGAACGGCCGTACCAGATCAGACCAAAGGTCCATCTAGCCAGTATCTGTCTACCGACAGTGGCCAATGCCAGGTGCCCCAGAGAGAGTGAACCTAACAGGCAATGATCAAGTGATCTCTCTCCTGCCATCCATCTCCACCCTCTGACAAACAGAGGCTAGGGACACCATCCTTACCCACCCTGGCTAATAGCCATTAATGGACTTAACCTCCATGAATTTATCTAGTTCTCTTTTAAACCCTGTTATAGTCCTAGCCTTCGCAACATCCTCAGGCAAGGAGCTCCACAAGTTGATGTGCGCTGCATGAAGAAGAATTTCCTTTTATTTGTGTTAAACCTGCTGCCCATTCATTTCATTTGGTGACCCCTAGTTCTTGTATTATGGGAATAAGTAAATAACTTTTCTTTATCCACTTTCTCCACATCACTCATGATTTTATAGACCTCTATCATATCCCCCCTTAGTCTCCTCTTATCCAAGCTGAAGAGTCCTAGCCTCTTTAATCCTTCCTCATATGGGACCCTCTCCAAACCCCTAATCATTTTAGTTGCCCTTTTCTGAACCTTTTCTAGTGCCAGTATACCTTTTTTGAGGTGAGGAGACCACATCTGTACACAGTATTCGAGATGTGGGTGTACCATGGATTTATATAAGGGCAATAATATATTCTCAGTCTTATTCTCTATCCCTTTTTTAATGATTCCTAACATCCTGTTTGCTTTTTTGACCGCCTCTGCACACTGCGTGGACATCTTCAGAGAACTATCCACGATGACTCCAAGATCTTTTTCCTGATTACCTGTAGCTAAATTAGCCCCCTTTTGATACTCTTCAAAGACACTGTGTATGTTGCTTCTCCCTAGCCAGATGGGTTTGTTCGTGCAACGGGAACGGGTAAGAGGAGTCACACTGTTACTCAGAGCGCACTTTACGATTGCCTCAACTCCTATCTCCCAGCAAAGTCAAGCACCCAGTCAGGAGGGGCAAATGGGCTTGGGGGGGGGGAAAGTATAAAACACTAAAAGATCAAAAAAATGCCCATAGCACAACCTCACTCCTTACCCCTCCCATGGGGTGCAACAGAGGGGGGACAAAGACCCACAATATAAAAGCAAGGGGAGATCAATCACTTGTCAGAGTCACTGCTCATAGAGGAATTGTGTTGTTACATTCTTTGTGTCCTGGCGACCTCGTGTGCCCATCTCCTTTTGGAGAAAAGTTTTGTTATTTTGCGCAGGACAGGCCCAGGAGCAGGGACTGCATCCATGTACCAAACACCCAGACCAGGTGACAAACACCCTTAAGACCAGGCAGCCGTCCCTGTTAAAACCATCTCCCTTCTTCAGCTCAGTGACAGCCTGAATCGTCCCATATCCCAGCAGAGACTGGAATCAGCCACAAACCCCTCTGTAGGTAGCGGGAACGAACACAAATGTTAACTTTAAAAGGGGCTGAGGTTTGTCATTCTGGTCATTTATCTTTGTTTCCCTTCTCTGAGGGGAGAGGTGGGGTTGGAGACACCTCCCTCTGGTATGTAGCACCTCCATCCCCAGTCACTGTGGGAACCTGTCTGTGCTCAGAGCTGACAGGTTGCTGCCTGTCCACCCATCCTGCTCATTAGCGGTGCAGGAATGAATCATTTTCCTAGTACATGTAGCACCTGGGAGAGAGGCTTTTGCCAGATGCATTGGTGGTATAGTGGTGAGCATAGCTGCCTTCCAAGCAGTTGACCCGGGTTCGATTCCCGGCCAATGCAGAGATGTGTTTTTGCCCTGTCCGGAATTGGTTTAATGTCAGACTAAAGGACTAAGTATTATCTAGACCATCCCTGACATGTGTTTGTCCAACCTGCTTTTAAAAATCCCCAATGATGGAGATTCCACAACCTCCCTAGGCAATTTATTCCAGTGCTTAAAATGAAGGACAGAAGAATATCTGGTTCAATTTTAATTTATTTGAGGATTTAGGGGGTTGCTTTTTGTTTGTTTGTTTTTTAAACAAACCCCAAATTCAGGTCACAGTTTTATTAAGGTTTGTGATCTTGACACCATTTGGGTTATCAGAAGGAAACCATGCAAAACAGAACTGCTCCTTATGATTTCCTCCCCAAACTAGCAGAACTCAGAGCACGAAGTCAGATGAAGTAAAATCAAAAGAAAGTCTTCACATATCCCTGCAAACTGCAACTATGAAGTTCTGAGTAGCATTGCACCTTCTTTTCTATCCAGTCCTGTTCACAGTCTTATACTGTCCTCATCACCATCGAATCTGAACCCCTTTGTAAAAAAGAGACTTTGCTCAGACATCAAAATTCCAAAAAGATGTATGAAACCCCTGAAAAGAACTACACAGTTTAAAAATGAGTGATATATTAGTATATGTTGTTAGCTATGTTAACATTCAAATAGTGCTAGAACGCAGGCGTAAACAAACAAACAAACATTCACCCACTTGCCACTGATGCGCATGTTTGCCTGGCCAATACTGGCCAGACAGCCTATGGACTGCAATCTCTAGCACAGAATAATGGGGCCACTTTATCCATGCAAAGGTCAAGTTTGCAGCTAGCCTGCTCCTATTGCAGCTTTTCTGAAGCTCACATGGAGCATGCCGCACCCTTGCCCATCTGTTTGCCAGCAGGTCTCCAGTACAACCCCAATGCAGAGCTTAAGTCTTGAGGTGGGTTTTGTGCCAGATCTCTGCTCAGTGGATAAATTTCTCTACCCAGGAAGATGGAATCCAGATGTCTGGAATTCCAGTTCAGCACCTTTTCTACAAGACAAGTTTGTGCCCGGTGCCCACTGGAGGTACCACCCCACAGTCCGGCTGCCCCCGAATCTCATGCCCAGCACCCGCAGGAGGTGCCAGTTGCCCTCCTGCAGCCTGACCATCACAAAGCATGGTTTTATAGAGAAATGCAGAAGTGCAAAACCAGATTAAACAAACAAACAAACAAACAAACAAAACATTTAATGAATATTTAAGAAAGATGAATTTTCACTTTTAACTGAGGGGCCACAGACGAGAAGCAACCCCCACCCCCACCCCAACCTTGCCTAGTCACTGTTAATGCCCAATGTGAAAAAAAAAACTATCCTTCCTCTCCTATTAAAACCTCCCCGCATCCAGTGTTAATGGCAAAACTCCCCTCGACTCAGATGGGTGCAGGTTCAAGCCCATTGTCCTTTACATGACTTATGTGAATAATTCCCTTCTGCAGTACTCTGAACAATAACCCCGTAACATCAGGATTTATTTCTTCTCACATTTTAGGAAGTATATGCTGACACCACAGGCCTAAGGGTCCCTTGGAGGGCTCTAGAAAACCTTATTGTGCTATTAAATCTTCATAGAAGAAACAAACCCATCATGTAGGATATATAGAGCCTAGTTTTTAAAGCCCCAGTCATATTTTTATTCCATAAATAGCACATTCACATGTTCTGTTCCTCTGAGATCAGCTAAACTTGAGAGCCCTGGCATTTCCCAGACTGCCAGACCAGCAAGTGCTTGGGTGGACATTAGAGACTGATGTTCATCATCAGAAGCAAGCTACACACAGACCAGGACCCACCAACTCAAAGCAGCACCAGACTCTGCCAGAACAGCAGATGCAAAACCTGCCGACATCTCTCCACTACTGCAATAATCAACACCCTCCCACAGCAACCCACCTTTCGAGATCAATGGGTACTACACATGGCTATCGCAGCTTCTGGTGTACCTCATCCAGGACACAAAATGCCCCAATAACAATTATGTGGGTGAAACCAGACAATCACTGCGCTCTCAAATGAACTCAGACACAAATACAATAAGAGACAAGAACACCACATCATCCATGGGCAAAGGCTTTTTATAAAACAATCACCCCATATACTGAGAGTATGCCTAGACAGGGATAAAAAACAACAACAAAAAAAACCTCGTGGCTCACCCGAAGCTCGGGTTCTCAGCCTGAAAAATTACTGTGTAGACATTCGGCCTCGGGCTGGAGCCCAAACATCTACTTAGCAATTTCTAGCACCAAGCCCAAGTCAGCTGACTCAAGCCTGCCACAGCCATCCTGTCATTCACAAGTGTAGGCATGAAAATATGCACGCCTTGGCATGTCTAAATAACACATGCCATTGACAGGTCTCTGCACACAATTACAGTAAATGCACACATGCCTAAAAATCTGAAATTTAAGCCTAAACTCTTTGGCATCTCTGGTCTCCAAAACAGAGTACCTCTTATCCGTGATTGAGGAAAACAACTCTATCCAGGACAATATTTAAGCATATGCTTAAACTGACATGTGATTAAGTTGCACTGAAGTCAAAGGGACTTAAGAACATTCTTAAAGTTAAGCACAAATTTATGTGCTTTCCTGAACTGGGACCCTAAAAAGTATGTGTATGACCTTTAGTCAAACTACAAGTGTCTGAGTGACTTCAGGAATGCATGATGTGCTTTTTGCAGCTCTAGTCAAAGACAATAAAACTTTTTCTCCAAGATCCCTAGAAGATAATTTAGCTACTATAAAATTTGTTAGGATTATCCACTCCTAGGACATACAAGTTATTTTAAGAACACTATTTTAGTCTTTCTAAAAAGATGTATTCACTAGATTACCAAACTGAGAAGGTAGGGTTATTTCCTAACTATATTCTAGGACTGTTACAGCAAAAGAAGACCTTGGACAGTGTTAAATGGAATATTTCTGTACAAGAGAGCTGTGAATGAACCTTGTTTGATGTGCCAACCTGATTAAAATGCTAGGGAAATTATGCAAATTTATTGTTGCAAATAAACTGTCTGTGATTACATGAAGCTATGCTCATCTTATTCTGTCCTCAAACCAAACATGCATATCTCAAAAAAGGGGAATATTTGACATGTTATAAGATCTTCTGGCAATTTTTGCTAAAATGTTCATCTGCAGGCATTCAGCCATCCTCCAAAGACTATGGGACAGACCCTCAATAGGTGTCAATTGGAACAGTTCTATTGACTTTGATGGAGCTGTGCTGATTTACATCCCCTGAGAACATGGTCCTATGTTCTCAGAGATAAAAGTCTTCTGTATCTGAAATAGTAGATTTCCTGCTAAGAGGTTTAATGATGAGTGAGATGTAGAATGTGCCCTCCCACACACACCCTTTTTGTTTGTTTTGCATTCTGCCATTTGTAACACTGTATTTAACATCCTATAACTGGATCAAATGTATGGAATATAATTTATTCTGCACCCTTTGCTGGGAAAAAACCTACTGTTTCTGAGCCTTCACAGATGCATATTTAATAGGGAGTTGTCTGCCTATATGTGATTTTCAGCTAACTCCGTGATACAAATGCAAAATCTAGCACTCAGGGGACATCATGTGGATTTGTGACAAACTCTGGAAGACTCTGTCTTCATAAACCAGCATATGGATTAGCACTCATCTGTAGATGTCATTTATTTCAATCAGCAACAGAAAGAATACGGATCATATTCTTAATTTAACTAATCCAAGTTTAATTTATTACTAGTACTAATACGTACTAGAAATATACTTGATTTTATTTAGTAGCATCAAAAAATTCTGGATCAGATTCTCTAGTGCAAAGAAAGTGTAAAATGCTACTAAATCCGAGTGGTAAGTGTTTACACTCACTTTACACCAATGTAAGTGACTACACAAGGTACAGAGCAATGGAGAATCTGGTCCCATATGCGTGAGAGCACAACAGACAGGAAATAAAAACAGATAGGTCTGGTAAATTATATAACCTACAGCATTTAGGGTCCTCAGGGACACTGCTGGTACCCATTCCCAGCCTAGAATTCTCCCTACAACCAGGGGCATGTTCAGTAGATGGCCCTTGCCTACAAATTTGCTCTTTGTGGTGGTTCACTATGGATTTGGTAGCCTTTGGCATACGTTTCTGGCTATACTATTACTGTGGAGGAGTCACTGGCTGGGGGATGCACCAGACAGCACTGTAGAAAGTTCATCATCATCACAGGGGGAACAGAGGTTCAGAGATATAGAGGTCACATGACAGGACAGTAGCAGAGCCTGGAGTAGAGCACCGGTCTCCTAAGTTCCAGTCCAGAGCCTTACTCACTAAGCCAAACAATACCTCCAGTTTGAGAGAAATCTTGTTCCTGGATTACCTCAGGTAATTCAGCTTGTCACTGGGGATAGCAACGGAGGGAAGAGGGAAAGAATCCTCTTTCGACTGTGGCACAGTACATAGGATCAACAACAGCCTAAGGCACGCAGTGGTTTCCACAACCCTAGTACTTCCAGCAAAAGTGAGGAGCCAGACAATCTGGATCTCAGATCTCTCCAAACCACCCACTCTCAATGGCTATGCAAGAATCCCTTGCTGAGCTGGCACCAATGCAAGGCATGTGCCTCCAATGGAGAGGCCCCCCTGCATTCTGCCCCCCTCGTGAAATGGAACTGCTTGGAATCTACTGCCCAGGGGCCCTCTGCGCAGGCAGAAGTGGGAACAGGACTAGTCGTTTATTGGCAATGACAGCTATGATGCGTGCTATGGCTGGCAGAGACTGAAAAGGAGCCCTGTCCCCATTTCGACAGCTCAAAGGAAGGTCATGGCAGAGCTGGATTCACACAAATGAACAAGCAGAGAGAAAGTCCTTCTAAGAGGCTATTTCACTTTGGGAAAGAGACGCAATATGATTCTAAACTGGAATTTGGAGACATCCTGGCAGGCACTGTAAACACCATGTGCTCCTGTAGCTGGTTCATTGTTATGGTGATTGCCTCCAAGGATAAAACTGCTCTGTTGCAAACCTTTGCTGTATTGTCCAAATTTGTGACCTGGAAACGGTCAGATCAGTTATGCAACTCAGACAGAAAAGCACTTAAGAGTTAATGTATATGAGAAAATGACACAACTAAACCCAACTGAGCTAGATTTTCTTTCCCTCGTGGGGAAGGTGGGGGTGGATTTTCAACTTTGCCAATCAGCTGCAAAAAGAATTTGGGCTTCAAAAGTTCAGTGAGCCACGGTTTGTCTGGTTTTCACAGAAAACTGATCTAAATATTCCCCAAACAATTTATCCTGAGATTATAAAACGATGGGGAAGAATGATGACAAATACAGGCATGCTATATAAATAATACAGCCAACACAGAACAGCTAGTCTTAGGTTTGGAAAGTGAACCATGTTAAATCAGGCTACCCCCGTTTTAACTAATGAATCACACAGTTTAAAAGACAGATGTCAGAAAAAGGTGCTTGTAAGGTTGTTGGGGGTTTTTTAGACATGTTTATGTCTGAAAGAATGAGCTGCATGCGAAGAGTCTTCAAGGTGGCTCCATATATTTCTATTGTGGGCTTCTTTGCAAATTTGGCTTTGTTTAAACTCTCCATATTGGGAACTTGGCCTTATGAGTGACTTAATTTAACTGAGAAGTGTCTGCAGACATTATAATTTGGTTGTAGAGGGGACAACCCTAATCACAGAACATGATGTTGCAACAGGGGTGTCTGAATAAACAAGGTGAGACCTACAGTCTTTAAATCTAACATCTGAGGCAGCCAGAGAATTCACAGCAGGGCTGCTTCCCTTAGAGCTCTGTGTAGCTGAAAAGCTTGTCTCTCACCAACAAAAGGTGGTCCAGTAAAAGATATTACTTCACTCACCTTGTCTCTCCCTTAAGAAACAACATGCCTCAAAGAGTTTTCACTTTCCATTCCCTTGTCCTTTTTCTGACCCAAAACACCTGTAACCCAGCTAGAGAAGGAAAACGCCCTGCAGTAAAGCCACAAAAGGTGACTAGATTCTACATTTTAAGGCCAGAAGGGACCAGAATGACCACAGACTCGTAGGATTGGAAGGGACCTCAAGAAGTCTTCTAGTCCAGTCCCCTGCACTCAAGGCAGGACTAAGTATCGTCATCTTCTTACCTCCTGTATAACACAGGTCACAGAACCTCACCCCATCATATCTGCATCAAGTTCATATCTTCTGTTTGTGCTTTTAAAAATACATCCAATCTTGATTTAAGACTTTAAATAATGGAGACTTCACCACATCCTTGTGTAATTCTTGAATTTGTCCAACTTTTTGTTTCTTTGTTTTCTCTGAAGGCAAATGCCAATGTACAACAGTTGTAGTTGGAAATATCAACAGGCCAACACTTTCAAAGTAGTCTCTTATTCTGAATGCCTCAATTTTTTAGCTGCCGAACTTGAGTCAGAGACCAGAGACCAATCTTCAGAGGTGCTAAGTATCCAAAACTCCAACAAAGGTCAACGAGTGCTCAGCATCTCTGATTTTGGGTGCCTCGGTCTTTGCCACCCTAGGCTGAGACATCCAGCGGATGATTTTCAGAGGCCACTCTGGGAAATTTTGACCACATTCAATAAATAATAAATAACAGTATCTTTGCTTTTGTGGTAAGTAAAGGATGAACAGGCTACGCTCCACAAAGTTTTACTGCTACCGATTTACCACTAAGATATATTTCTATTGTCCAGATCAGTGTTTCTCAACTTTATTCTAGGTTAAATATTTTCACAACCTCTTTCCCCTTACATGTACTATACAAGTAAGAGTACAAGAACATTAATTATCATATAATTTATCTGTGTGTGTTTCAAGAGGTTGGCAAATAATACTTGACCTTAAATGTAAAGATGTGTGGGGAATGAGGGAGCGAGATTTTCTTTGCTTTAGATTGTAATAAAATTGTAAATGACCTCCACCCTCCCAATTGTATTTTGTGACAAAAACCCTCTAGTTCAGAAACACTGGTTAAAACTATGTCTGGCACTTAAATGAATTTGAGCCCAGCTCTCCTGTTCCAGTCCAGATGTACCCTAGTTTGGTGCAACGAGGAAGGCAGGGCTGACCCTGGGAGTTTTATGAGACAGTCCAAAAGGAAGAGGGGATCCAGAATCCAGAAGGGCTGGGGATGTGTGATTGTTTCTAGAGAAGTAGAAAGAGCTCAAAAGAAGCGCAGGATTGGGCAGAGAGAAGGGATGCCCCTGAAAGATGCCGTGGTGGGAGTTTGCTGGTTGAGCAGAGGAGCCAGATCAGGTTGGCGAAAGCAGAAGCCAGGGATGCAGTCAGCTGGTATGTGTCTGCAAGCAAACCAAATCAAGTAATTGCTTAGCAATTGTTCTGGGTAAGAAAAGAAATAGACCACTTTTTTTTTTAAATAGATTGAACCTGGAATAAAGGTTGTTAAAAGGAGGAAAGTCAGCAATGGGTCTTTTTTGCACTTGAGAACAAATGCCCTCATTTACCACAAACCAGTTGGTCTCATGACTTAATAAGGCTAATGCAGCACCTTACAAGAGCCTTTGCCCTCATACACATCTGCAACATATGATTCAAAGGCTGCCACAACATAAGCCATTTGATAAGTTAGGAACACAACCAAAAGAGATCCTTTTCCGGCACAGGAATACGGATGTCAGTAAGTGATGAGGGCCCACGGTACAAGAGGGAATGGGCCATCTGTCTGGCGGTGCTGTGTCTGACAGGTTCGGAATCTGAATGTAGTGCCCCTAAAATTCAGGTGCTGGATGAGAGATGTATAGTAAGCAAGGATGCCTGAGTAATAGGAGATATCTTCTCCCTCCTGCAGTTGCAAATCATGCTGCATCCACAAATTTCCAGGCTTAGACAGCAAGGACTGGGAATTGGAACCCAAGTTTCTGTGTATTATGTAAAAGGCCAATACTAGATTCCGAGGCTGCCCCAAGTCAGCTGCCATTATTCAATTCTCTCCTATGCCCGGTCGTCATTAAGTAGCCATGGCAGCATAACAGCACACATTGTATATCCTTTCTTACATCTTCCCCTATAAAAACTGCAGCATCACTGAGTCTTGAAAAGATTTTCTTCTATCCTGCCATGGCTACTGCAGCCTCCTCTTCTCTGAGGTCTTCAAACCACAATTTGAGGACTTCAATAACTCAGACATAGGTTAGGGGTTTGTTACAGGAGTGGGTGGGTGAGATTCTGTGGCCTGCATTGTGCAGGAGGTCAGACTAGATGATCATAATGGTCCCTTCTGACCTTAAAGTCTATGAGTCACCTACAAACTTCCCTAGGGCAGAGAACCACAGCCAGAGAGGGATGGAGAGGGCTGGAAGCTGAGAGTAGCAGAGGGAGATGCCTGCTGACTGTCAGAATGGAAGAGCTGAAGCCAGAGGGCCAGAGAGAGCTGAAGGCTGGTGAATGATGGAGGGATGAGCCTGCTGATGTCTCCAGGTGACTGCTAGAACAAAACATACGGTGGAAAACCACCCTAGCTAGAGGACTGGGGTGAGGCATGATGAAACACGCAGGAGCTGTACCCGAGAGGTGAGACATGGTAAGAGACGCTGGAGCTGTAGTCAAGAGTTGGATTGTGGTGAGAGTCGCGGAAGCTTAACTGGTGTATTGATGGACTGTCAGGACTTGAAAAATTGAATGTACTGTTTGAATGATGCTGAGGAATTCTGAATTAGAGGGTTGTGAGACTGTTGCAATAAATTAACCCCATAAAGAGCTATTTATATTCAGACAGTTTGTGTGGAGTTACTGGGGATTCGGGAAACTGAGGCAGGGGCTGCTTTCAGGGACTCCTTGAGGACACAAAGGGGTGCCCTGGAAGCAGCCACCTGTTGCACGCTGGCCTGGATAAGGAGGGTGAGCAGTATGCCAAAAGCATCTTCCTATGCATGCAATTTTGCCTCTACACAGGGGTCATGCACAACAGCAGTCCCTGAGCACAAGAACTATCTGCTGGTGCTTTCTGTGATGCTAGCCACCCCAAAGGGAGTGGGAAGGATACCACAGTGATGGAAGCAATATCAGACACTGAATAGAACAGAAGGGGAAATTTCGGAGGATGGCTGACTCTGCTCATAGCGATGCACCGAATGGGATTCCCCTGAGAGCCCAGGGAGCTCCCTTGTGGTTCCACCACTCCACACTGCCTCCAATTCCAGCCACTGCCTGGCAGAGACCAGCAGATCCAAGATCAGCTGTGTAACTGGACCCTTTCCATGCCTTTCAGCCACGTTAAAAAAGTTTGTAGCAACCAGAAGTGGAACTGGTTAGAAACACACCCAATGAAGAGATAAATGCAACTACAAATTTGACTAAAAATTTGGAGAGGAACTCTCAGAAGGCCAAAAGAAGCAAATTGTGGAGCTACAGAGTGGTGTCTCAGGACACAATACCATTATGGAACCAGAATTAAAATATTTATGGACTGCATTACCAAGCAAACTGAAACAAATGATTTTGCTAGACTCTCTCCCCTCCAAACCTTCCATCCTCCCTACTCCAAGTGCATGGCTTACCAATACTTCTGAACGGCAGTTGAATGAGGAACCTACTCAGTTCAACTCTGCCAAGAGGAGCGGTCAGAATGGCCATGTCTCCTCCCAACCTCAGAGGTGTCAGAGTCAGGTGTGAAACCGTGTCCTTGCACAATGAAACACTGAAAGTAGCAAGAGACAGAGTGAAATCAGAGTTCAATGCTCAACATACATTCATTTTTTTTCCAGATTGTGAACCAGAGTGTGGCTGGTCAATGAGTGGATGTCCAAGGAGGCAGAAGAGGTGAGCATAAGGAACCACCCACCCACAGAGTCTGGTACAAGCACAGTCTCTGCACTTTGAGTGTAGGGACTACTTCCTGCTGACACCTCCTAGAGCACAAGCCATCCCAAAAGGGGCCAGAGTAGAGGCCAGTCACAGAGTTTAAGCACAGAAGGGTCTATTAGATCATCCGGTCTGACCTCCTGGATATCACGGACCACCAACACCATCCAGCACCCGCACACTAAACTCAGGTCCATGGCAGTTTTGTGAAGTCCATGATGCCTCTTGCTGAAGGGTGATGCAGGGGGCAGTCTTCTCTTTTACCCCATGCGGTAGTGAGCTGGGGGAGGAGCTTTGGCTGGGGTGATGCAGCTTTGCACCACCCCAATATGGAGCATCAATTAATTGCCATTATCTGGCCCTATCTTTCTAAGCTGACCAAAATGTGGAAGAGTTTTATTCCAGTTAAAACACACCTCCACACTCCCAACTTCATTAGCTAGCCATTTCTTCGGCTCTCCTTTATCCTGCAAAGCTCAAAAGTCCAGATCTTAAAATCAGCCTAAATACCTGTGAAGACTGGGGCCAGAATGTGTATGCTGAGCATACATACACCTCTACCCTGCTATAACGCGACCCAATATAACATGGGTTTGCATATAGCGCGGTAGCAGCAGGGCTTTAAAGGGTCCAGGGCTCTGGCTGCTGCGGGGAGCCCCGGGCCCTTTAAATCCCACTGGAGCCCTGCCGCCGCTACCCCGGGGCTGCAGCAGTGGGGCTCACCGGCGATTTAAAGGGCCCGGGCTCCCCACAGTGGCTGGAGCCCAGAGCTCTTTAAATCACCTCCAGAGCCCTGCTGCTGCTACCCCAGGGCTGCGGCAGTGGGGCTCGCCAGCGATTTAAAGGGCCTGGCCAGAGCCCTGCCACCCCAACCCCAATATAACGGGGTTTCAGCTATAATGCGGTAGGGATTTTTGGCTCCCCACAACCGCATTATAGCAGAGTAGAGGTGTATTTAGAACTCCCAAATATGCAAAACATATGACTTGGCAAAGCAGGAGTTATCTGCAAAAGAAAATCCCAATTACTATGTAGCAAACAATAAAAGATCTCACTTCTTGTAGCTGTTATAGGTGGATATTTGTAAGTATATAAAGTATAAGTCTATATGTGTAAAGTTTTTTTGCTTAGATAAACTGGATACGTAAAACAAAAATCTAAAAGCAAATGGATGTAAGGCAGCACACAATGAGCAAGAGAAAAGTTAATCTACACTATTTTTATTGCACTTAAATTCTTTTCCACACAGCTGTTACATTTTCTATTTGTATGAAAAGCAGACAAGCCCCTGGGACTTGCAATAGTTTGCCAGCAATATACTTCACAATATCTGCATCTCCCTGAGTGTTCTGTAGATCATCTCATAAAGCCAAGTTTACCATATGCAAAAGGATTCGGAACTTAATAAAGCTCATTAAAATCCTATCACTTTTCGATTTGGGGTTTTTTTGTATTAATCTGCTAGCATTAGGCTGCTTCCTGAGGTCCTTACCTAGTTTTTACGAGGGAAAATTTCCAACTTAAAAATTTTAGGTATCTCGGAATCCGGCCCTTGGGCTTTTCCTGTTGTACATCATTTGTTTCTTGAGTTTACCGTACAGTATATAAGCATCTGCAACATTTCCCAGTTTTGTTCTTTGCATAGTACTATATTACTTGCTTGAAAGACACTGAGAATCAGACTTCATTGGGGGACTGTTACAATTCCACTGAAGTCAATGGCAGATTTCCCATTAACTTCAATGAATTTTGGATCAGGCCTCCAATAAGACAATAATGCAATCCACAGCTTTGTAAAATAAAAACCTACCTCATTAAAGCAAAAGGAAGCATTTGCTTCCACATTCTTGTTTACATTTGTTTGAATAACGTTCACATTTTCATTTGTTCAGATCACTATAACAAGGTGTCAGGCACGGAGTCGAAAGCTTCAGAGCACTAGTCCTCAACCCACACGTGCCTAAATTACATTTGTCAGGCTTTTTAAACCTTTAGGTCAACTGAACTATATATATTTCTGAGTCAAAGTGGGACGTAAAAAAAAATGAGGATCAGAGTGCAGAGGAGAAGCTCATGAGGATGGAAAATACATAAACAAACAATAGCCTGGAGACACCTAGAAGCGATATTAATATTTTTCATGTGCACAAGTAAACCTATTTCAGGTAATTCTCTATCTCGGCTTCATTAGCTATCACTCCTTTATAGAATTTTATATTTTGAGTATGTCTAATCAAACAAGGTTTGGCAACTACCTCTGCTCGTTCCTTTATACATGTTTGGATTTTGTGCTGACATTTGGAATATCTCTGTATAAAACATGCCTTATTACCCATGGAAACAAGTCAACATAATACAAAGGAAACCCTGGTACAAGCAGCAAGCCATGGATTTGATTTATCCAACATTGTACATGAATAAAGAACTCAACTTTAAATGAGTCCGTCATTTTTTCTGCTCAGACAGAAACTGCCATTCTAAAAAGGCAAGGTCTGAAGGTTTTTAACTGCAAATACTACCACAGTGATTTGCTTCACATTAATACAGTGGTTTTCAACCTTTCTTTCATTTGCGGATTGTGATACTATAATACTACATGAAAACATTACATTTCAACAATGGTCTATGGCAGGGGTGAGCAAACTTTGTGGTCCAAGGGCCACATCTGGGTATGGAAAGTGTATGGCTCATGAAATTGGGGGTTGGGGAGTGGGAGGGGGTGAGGGCTCTGGCTGAGGGTGCAGGCTCTGGGGTGGGGCCAGAATGGCCAGAAATGAGGAGTTCAGGGTGCAGGAGGGAGCTCTGGGCTGGGGCAGGGGGATAGGGTGCAGGGGGGAGGGCTCCCCTGGGCGTGTGGGAGGGAGCTCTGGGGTGGGGGTGGGGCTAGGTCCCAAACCCTCAGTCCCAGCCCGGAGCACCCTCCTTCACCCCCAGCCCCTCATCCCCACTATTATTCAAGTTAGATAGATCAAAGCTATCTCAGATACATCTACTGCAGCGTAGATATACCCAAAGATACCTCAATCACTTGATTCAAGACCTGGCCATGGAATCTATGTATTTAGTATACGTGCAAACAGACTCATTGAAGGACACTCCGCCATAAGACATAAGTCAGGCCCAGTCATAACCAGGCTCGTAGTGGAGGCTGTAAACCATTTGCAATCACTAATGAGACCCTGGCCAGCACTTTGGAGCTGATTTATACTAAGTCCAAAGGCACTCCACACAAAAATGCTACTCACAAAAAGTAAACAGGCTAGCATCACCATGTTATTCACAGAAATAGAAGAGGGTAGAGTCACTCTGACCTGGGTAGGTTAGACTAAAGAAGTCTTAAGAGTGAGCCTTCATATCTTAACAGCATGTGGATTTTTAACGTTAGCTACAAATGAGTGTTGGAGGATTTATGGTGGGTGGCACATGCTTCAACTAATGCCAACAACAGAAAACTGGTGTGACATTATACCCAATATTCATCATAGTAATATTATTATATGATTATAGCATAATTATGATGCATTTTGTACAAGATGAGTCATGTAAGGTGTCATTGGAAAAGCTGTGATTTGCAGACTACGATTATCCTATTTGTATGAATGTATCATTTTTGTATCTGAAGTTATAAATATTGACTATGAATCTGTATTTCAAATGGGCTTACTCTGGAAAACACCCCCCACCAGCCTTTCCAGTACAACAGTGAAGAAGCCAGACAGTGCTAATGGCTCATCCACAAAGACAATGGGCTGTGCAATAGCCTAGCCTGCCTGTAAATGTTTTGGCCAGCTTGTAAATAATGGCCGCCATGACTCTGCAAGGGCATGTGACCAGACCACATGACTCTGACCTCCATTTAGGGTACCTGTATTTTTTCACAAACTGGTCTGGGAACCAAATTTGAAACAAAGGGTTCTCACCATATGGAAAAGCTAGCTATGGCAGGGAGTGACATCATCTCTTTTCTTCATTCCCCCACAACTCAACACATGAGAGAAGCTCTGAAAAAAAAGAACTTGGAACCACGGTGGGGAGCCCAAGCTGCAAAGCAAGTGCAGCTTGTGCCTTAAGAATCTGCAAACCTGTTTGTATCATCAGTCAGGGTGAGAAATTCCTAATTCATATCCAATCTTTCTAGTATTTTAGGCTTAGTTTGAGGTTTTGTTTATTTACTGGGTAATCTGCTTTGATCTTTTTGCTGTCACTTTATAATCACTTAAAATCTATCTTTTTGTAGTCAATAAACTTGTTTTTGCTTTATCTAAATCAGTGTATCTTTGAGTGAAGTGTTTGGGGGAAAATCTCAGCTTGGTTAACACAAGTTTGTTGCATATTCCTCTCCACACTGAGGGAGGGGCGAACCGGGTAATAAATTCATATTGGTCGGCGTTATGACCAGGGCAGAGCGGTACAGCTCTGGGGTCCTAAGCTGGGAAGCCGGCGGTATCTTGGCTGTAGCATCTCTATTGTTGGTTCATGCAGTGGCTGATCAGCCTGCATGTAACTGCAGTTGGGTGTATCCCTGCCTGTGCGAATGTTGGTGCAAGTGTAGGACTGGGAGTGGTCTACAGCTTGTCACAGCAGCACAGTGACAGAGGGAGCCCAGGCTGGTGGGTCAGAGGGAACAGTGGAACCCCAGTTCCAGGTAGCACCCTGAGGGGAACCTGTCACAGTTGGGTTACGAGGAAATGATGGAGAAAGGATGAAATCTCCATGCGTGAAGTCTCAGACAGATGATTGACCTACGTACACTAGAGGTACTTGGGCCTCAGACAGTTGTTCCTCTCTCACTGAGGAACTTGAAAATAGTGGGCTAAGATTTATTGTGGTCTTCATGACTGCTGCAAATGGCAGTACAGAGCTCTACAGTCAAGAGAGATCCGATGTCACAGTACCTCAGTGCCACTGGTTTTCAGTGCCTCAAGGAAAGTAGATGTCTTCTATGTCTCCTCTGATATTTCAGCCATGTTAAGATCGGAACTTGTTCATGGGAGGTCAGCACACTCTAGAAAGGACTGAGAGGAAACAGCTCCTCCTGTTCTCTCTGAGAATGGCAGAATGAAACTGTGATGCTGGAGAGGAACAAGTGGTGACTGCAATGCCAACAGCAGTCCTGCCTTCTCACTGTCAGGTGAAGGACCAAAGCCCATACGTGTGAACTGACCTGGCCCCAAACTGAATGGAGCCTCTATCTGAAATGCAATGCCAAAGGGACAGTCTCCAGAAGACACTAGGTACCAGTTTGGACTGTCAAGCAAGGCAACAGCACTACCTCAACATTACCAGAAGATGCGTAAAGCCAGGAAGCAGCATCAGCTCTAGCTCAGAGGGGTCTGTGCTTGCATAGTTTTCAGTACCTTGAAAAAAAAAACAAGAATAAAAAGATTCCCTTTTCCCCCTTTCACTCGCCTTCCATTATGACCCAAAGTGAAACAGAGGGACACGGTGTGATGTGAGCAAGTTAAAGAGAAGTGAGGGCTTATGGAATGTACCCCTTCTTGCTAAAGGAATCAAGTTACTGCTCCCCCTGTTAAAATTAAATGATGTTCTGCATGCTAGAGAGGAGCAGAATGAGCATACTGGATGAGCAGCTTGAATAACCTTCATGAAGAAAAGAATTATGGTCTTGCCATTTAAATGCTAGACAGGGACTCCAGAGGCCAGGGTTCAGTTCCCAACTCTGCCACAGATTCCCTTTGGGACCTTGAGCAAGTCACTCAATGTCTCTACAACTCATTTCCTCATCTGTAAAGTCCTTCCCTTGGTCTATCTTCTCTAAGTAGATTACAGGCTTTTGGGGGCAGGGATTGTCCCTGTCCTATTGGCACAGTTGGGTCCCAATCTCAGTCAGGACTTCTAGGGGCTACAATAATAAGTGTCGATATACTGGTATTCTGAAGTGCTGAACTACTGAAATCTCTCTAGTATAAAATTTAAGAAATCCCTGTCGGACACTAAAGAGGACAGCCCTTTGGCTCCCAATTTTTGAATTTAGAACAGAATCACCAGTTTCAGTATCAGCTACACTTTGCTGGCATAAAACAGAAGATAATGAAGGCACTTTACATGATAATTCAACTTCGCCATAATGCCTAGATGCCATGGTGATGGACATATCGGAAATTGATTCAGATCATCATAACAGGTACCCAATAGACAAGTCTCTAAAACCACCACCCCAATAGGCAATTATATAACAGCCTCGTTGGCCATCTCAGTAGCAAAACCAAGGACTGAATGGGCCATGGAATCTCTCTCATTAGAGATGGTGCTTCCAGGCTATGGATGAGGCACATTGGCATGATATTTTTGAAGAGCTTTCTCTATTTCTGCATGTGCTAGAACAGAGGACGTCAGTCTGCAAGGCCGTCAGTACAGGACTAAAGTCACATCAAAACAACTGAAAGGAAGAGCCCCTCTTTGTGAGCTACAGTGTTGAATTCCAATTAGAGATGGGAGCACCACTAAAAGGTAGAGGGGATCCAAGCAGCCCTACATTTTTGGAAAGTTTTGCCCTGATCCAAACTTTGTGGCTGGCTCACACCTCTATAATACCCTGAATCAAAACGTCAGATCTGAACCACTCCAACCTTTAGCTCAGATCCACAACTGAAATTTGGTTTTCAGTGACTGATCCTGGTGAAGGATAAAGTTTAGCACAGTCAACACTCCATGTGAAGACATACCAAAATGATACACATTCTTTTTAGTCCTGTAAAAATAAGCTACATTGCACTTCCACAAGAAAGTTAACATAATTAAATTAGCACAGCTACCCCATACAATATACTTAATGATATTTAGGGTAGATGCAAGTTTATTTATTAGCCAAGCTACATATTATAGCTTGTAAAAGATTGTGGGTTTAACTGAGACCACATGAAAGGACCCTGTATCTTCGACAGCTCTTTACATTTGCAAAATGTAAGGCTGTATGCCTCAAGGCACAGAGCCAAGCACCACGTGCCAACACAAGAAGTGATGCCAATGTATTACATAAAAAGCGACTTCTCTTCCAATATTGCAATGAATATTTTAAATGAGAATCCCACTTCTGAAGTCATTCATTGGTAAAAAGGAAACATGTGCAACCATAAATTACAAGTTTTGTGGTTTAATGCTTTTAGCAAATAATCATCTTTGTGGTTAAGCATCTATAAAATGAGGAAATTCAATACCCCGAGTGGAAGATCTAGAACTGAGACTGAAAGAAACAAAAGACAAAGATTTCTACAAAACTCTCACTATAAACTATTCGCCCTGACTCTCTTCTCACTCGCGTAGTTAAAATCAAAAGCAACTTTGCTGACAGCAGTGGAGTTGAACCATTTTAAAACCAGTGTAAATGAGAGGATCAGCCCCATAAATGTTTTGTTTGGTTGGGTTTTTTTTTTTGAAGGGGGAAAGAAAGGGGAGGAGAATTTTGATCCGATGGTACCAAAAAGAGTGAAAGCAATGCTTTGGAAATCTGAACTGAACTTTTACAGGACCAGCACTATTGTGTTGGAAACAAACATATCTGTTGATGTTCGCTATTACTGAAGAGCCTTAAGAGATGGCTCTAGGCATTAAGCATTAAACTGCATGACAGAATGCATAAATTCCACCCTCCCAATCACAGAGAAACTGCTGAGCGATTAACACATGTAGAGAGACGCCCTGGGGACTAAAGGCACGATTTCCAGATGTAACAACTGATTTGGGGTGCCTCAATTCTGAGGTTCCCAACTTGTGACACCTTAAGTGGGCCTGATTTTCATAGTATTCTGAGCATCAGCCCTCTGAAAATCAGGTCCCTTTAAGGAATTTCAAATTGGGCACCCAAACATGGAGGCATCCAGAAATCACTAGCCCCTTTTGAAAATCCTGGCCAAAAATATATATTTACACAGAAATACAGGACTCACGAGATTAATCTGTGTAACACAGAGAGAGGAACATCTCATATCCTAATTAAAAGTAAGTGATATACAATTTTTTTTTAAATATCCTTGCCAACAAAAAAAAGTAAAACCCCTTGAACATTTTTGTTACCTTGTTAGGCAAACCCCCTATTAAAGTGCATAATAAGCCTGACGCCCTGATCCAAAGCCCCTTGAAGTAAGTGGAAAGATTCCCATTGATCTGACTGAGCTCTGGGCAAGGCTCTGTGGGAGTTCAGAAGCCTTGGCACACAGGCTGCAATAAAGGAAAGAATCCATGTTTATTTTTGTTTTACTCCACCGGGGTTTTGTTCTGAAAAGTGATAGGAAATACTCGTCTAAAGTAAGGAAATTGGGCACACAGGGGTCCAGGTAGAAGAGTTTTTGAATGCCACACCAAACAGCACTTTGGGAGTGACTGTTCGATGCTCTGAAAGGGATCTAGGGAAATAAATATTCTTAAATCTGCTTAATAGAGAGCATATTGACAAAAGTTGTACAAAGGTAGCTGAGAGCCAACGTGGAGGGTGATGTGCCCTATTCAAGGATGGTGCAACGTCTATTCTATTGTGAGCTACCCTGGGAGCCCCCAAAAGAATTTGCTGAGCTGACCAGCAGGATTCCTCCAGGGGACTGCAGAAGCTGTGCAGCCTCTTTCTCACCCCTCTGGAAACTTGACATTTTGAGCAAGACAAAATGAAAGAATGGATAAAAATAAATGGACTTTTCATATTAGAAAAGATAAATGTGTTTTCAAGTAGCAAAATGTTTCAGTCATTGGAGCAGGCTGGAGGAAGATCCACAGGATCAATGACTGCATGGATCCAGTGATTTCAACAGGGTGCACAAGTGGCACTGAAGTCTTTGACTGCTGATCCAGCTTAGAGGCTAAAATAGCAGCCACAGTAGAGGTAGGCAGGGGAGCAGCTTTGATCCCTAGGTAGTGATATGGATTTTGCCTCTCCAAATCCTCGTAGGAGTTTCACACCTTACCCCTTCCACTGAGGGGAGGGAAGGGGGAGGAGAGGACTATTAAATTGCACAAATTACTCCACCTCTTTACAAAATGCCATCTTATTTACCTTACTTGGCTGAGATCTAGTGTACACAGAGACAGGTGGGAGTTCTGCCAGAGGCTTCAATGGGAGCAGGTATTGGTCTTCCACCCCAGCCTTACTTAATACCAGGCACTAACCCAAGCAGCAACATATTAAACCTTTTTTTTTTTTTAAAGAGAAGGACCAATAAAGATACATAGCCCTCTTTCTGTGCCTATACTCCCCTTCCCTCCAGCCTTTGTCTAGTGGCATTGCTTGCTGCATTATGTCCAATACTGACATTGTAAGCTCCCAGGTATACCACTTTTACTTGTCTATTAAACACCATGCAAACTATAAAATAACAAGAAGAAGAGATTATTAATTATTATTATTATGTAAAAGAATAAGAAAAGTTGGCAAAACTCACACTGAAATCATTAATGCTTGGTAACTACAAGTATTTACAAGTAGGTCAGACAGGAGCAGGGAAAAAAAATACTGAGTCAAGATATTGCCTACATACCCTTAAGCCTCATCCCATGTCTAGCATTATCTTGCAGTGAAAAAAGCTTTCTAAGCAAAGAAGCAGCCCAAGGCAGAACAATGACCTAGAAAAACATCTGGAAGCTACTGTCCCCTGCCTAAGCTGGACAGAAAAGGCTATTATAAGTCTAGATGTTTCAAGTCCTTGTTATGCAATAAACCACCCAGTAATAGCATCTACTCTAGTGTAATTAAAGTGTTACTGAAATACATTTGGGGCAATAAAAATCAGAGCTAATGTCAAAATAGCAATTTAATATGAAGGAATATTTAAAGCAGTATATACTATGTTACATAAGAACATAAGAACGGCCACACTGGGTCAGACCAATGGTCCATCTAGCCCAGTATCCTGTCTTCTGACAGGGGCCAATGCCAGATGATTCCAAGCGAATGAATAGAACAGTGCAATTATCGAGTGATCCATCCCCTCTCGTCCAGTCCCAACATCTGACAGTTACAGGCTTAGGGACTCCCAGCACATGGGATTGCATCCCTGACCATCTTGGCTAACAGACATTGATGGACCTATCCTATAGACTGTTAATATCACCCTACTTTAGTATAGAATGCATTGTACGTAAGAGAAAGTTACTTTACCGTCTCTTCTGCTACAGATCTAAACTAATCTATCAACTAGATATTTGTACTCAGCTGAAAATACATAACACTGTATTTGAATATAAATGAATTATTTACATTGACTGAGAAACCACATCTGTCTCACCCAATCTTGGGATTTGCTTCTTGCAATGGATATCATCACTGTAATAGATTTTTTCCAAATAGCGGGCCAGATCCTCAACTAGTACAATCAGCTTGATGTCAATGAACTTATGTCAGTTTATGCCACTGAGCCCACTTCTGCAGTATTCCCTCTGGCAAAATTCCCATAGAGTCAATTCAAAGATTTGCTAGAGAAAAATCTGCAGGATCTGGTCAAGTGTCCTTAATTATAATGGTCAGTTCCATGCTAGTTGCTAGCAGTGGTTATTTTGGAACCTGACATCACACTGGCCATAAAAGATTGTTTCACAGAGTGGGCTAATTTAATAAAAACTAGCATTTATATAGTGCTTTGCATCTTGAAGGCACTGTGCAAATATTACTAATGAATCCTATTTGTTTTTATTTCTGTCAACTTCAATACAGGGAGAACAATCAAAAGATATTTTCTATTTAATATTTAAATAAAATGAGTCTTATTCTGGTCTTTTCACACTTACAGTGGGATAAATCAGTCATAATAGGAAGACGAAATAGGCCCATACTCTCCACCTGTACCATCTCACTGGTCCTACATCACTGGTAAACTTCACAACAAATCACAAACATAGTAGAAGACTGAAAAAATAACTTATTTATGGATTAAACTAAAAGAAATTGATGCAATGTCTCTGTTTAAGTTTATTTCACCAAACAGACAAAATGAAAGTTTGTGCCTAATTCCACATAAAGATTTTCAATGCTATTTTGTTTATATTTGAATGAGCAAAATAGAATGGATTTATTATTATTATTATTATTTTCCACTAATGGAAGTTAGAAAATAGGTTCCTATTATCATTTTCTCAACAGTAGACAAAATTAAATACACATAAAGTGCTGAGGGAAATAACAATCACATCACTTTATATTCACAGGTAGCCTCTTAAATGAACCAGAAGCTCTTATTCAAGGAAATGAGAGAGACCACTCACTCACCAAAAATAAATAAATGGGAAACTACTTAAAATGCAATAACTCAAAGTAAATGGATTTCTTACCATTGTGAGCGTAAATGGATGGCTTTCTAATGCTGACACTCTTGGACAGTGCAGAATGATGTACTGAAATAAATCACCCAGAGAAAAATGAATAGTAAAAAAGTTATGTTCAAAACATTCGGTCATAGCTGCTGCTAACAATACCCCAAAGTGAAAAGCATCCCTCAACCCTTGTATAAGAGAAGCTGTAGTTTTATGTGCTGCGAGTCAACTCACCTGACCAGGCCTTGCTTTAAAGTTTTCTTTCCTCATTCGTAGTTCAAGGACATTAGAGGGATGGCTTATCACTGAAGTTATCGTGACTGGTTTATAACTGCGGATATAGCGGTAGAGCCTTTCTGCACAATATAAGCACAAAGGTCCAGAAATCCAAAGCCAAGTCTGCAGAAGAAAAACAAAAATATTACTCCAAGAAATATTTTTCTTTTTTGATTTCAAAATAACATGACTCCTTATACAGCCTAGTTCTACCATCCTTATGTTGACTGATGTCTTAGGCATCTGAAATACAGGCACTACACATGTAGCTACAGGCTGCAGTGAAAGGTAGCCTGTTTAACCTTATGGTTCTGTGATTCTCCATGTCACAGTGAAAGGCTCCAATGAGGCAGTAAGACACTACGCTGTTAAAAATAGCAGGGTAGTCACGGGAGGCACTGCTTGGGCATGTAGAGAGCCGTGTAGAGTATATACCCTGGTGGTTCAGGCAGGTAGGGCACTCTACGTTACTCACCTAAACCGTATCTCACCATGCTAGCCGAGCATGCAATGTCTGTACTCTGACATGCCGCCATAAATGTAGACATGGCTTTACTTTGCAAGTAGTCCCAATGGAAGAGGAGGAGGTGACTACCCTAATCACTAGGCTTCAGAGTCATTCTAAATCTTTCTCTGGCCCAATTAATATTGAATTATTCAGTTCTTTAATTAAAGTGGAAGAACTTCAATAGGAGAGATTCCCACATCAGCATGTTCCATAGCTAGTGTGACCAGATCACAACACTAAAATATCGGGACACATTGGGGTGCGATCAATCCCACCCACAGTCCACCCCTGCTCCTCCCAGGCTCCGCCGCAACTCTGCCCCAGGTCCCGCCCCCTTCCCCCTCACCCCCCCCCCCACTGTGCCCTTTCTCATCCCCTGGCCCCCTGCTGGCTTGCTGCATCCCTCCTCAATCCTCCACCCACTGCTCGCTCACCCGCCTCTTCACCCCCCGCCCGCCACTCACCCCTACGGCACCGACTTCCCCCCTGCCGGGTGGGTGCTCACCCACCCCCCGCCTCTTCCTGCCCAAGCATCCGCCCTCGCTCTGCCCACATTCCACCTCCTTCCCCCAAGTCCCCGCCCCTGCCCTGCCTCTTCTCCACCTCCTGTTAGGCAACGGAAAGCGCTGGGTGTGGGGAGGAGCGGGTAAGTGGCACACTGAGGGGAGAGGGAGAGAAGGAAGCGAGGATGAGGGAGCTTGGCTGCCATTTTTCCCCGTAGGTACTCCAACTGTGGAGCACCCACAGAGTCAGCGCCTCCCTCCCGCTCGCCTCCTTACCTGAATATCGGGACAAATGGCGTCCCAATCATACATTGATCGGGATCCGGGAAAAAGGGTTAAAAATCGGGACAGTCCCAATTTTCGGGCCATCTGGTCACCCTATCCATAGCCGAGCAGTGAGAGCACTCATCTGAGAGGTGGTAGAGCCCTGTTCAAATCCCTTCTCCTCATCAGGCAGAGGGGAGCTTGAACCACAGGTTTCTCACATCCCAGGTGATAAAGGAAGTTCTCTCTCCCTTCCTCACCCCAGCTGTTTTGTATGGACTTGCCTCTGAGCTCAGCTATTGAACTGGGTCTGGCACACAACATAGGTCTTTGTCTGCCTACCTTCTGTGGTCTGCTCTTGGGCTTAGGCAGGACATAGGCACCCGGACATCTAGAGGGAGGCAGCAGTACGCATGCCCAGAGGCAGAAACACAGATGCTGAGGGGACTTTTACGGCAAAAAACGTGGCCACCGAGTGAATTTAGACGCCTACAGTGTTCAGCAGGAGTTTTATGGCTTGCAGCGGAGCACAAACTGGGACTTAGGTGCCTACATCTTGGGTTTAGGTATCTAAGTAATTTTGTGAATCCCACCCTCCCAGTCTAAACAGGTGGGAGATAGGAAGCATTCTTAGTCCCAGTTTACAGATGGGATTTGTCCACTGGGAGATTAAGTGACTTGCCCACAGTCACACGGTGTGTGCCTACGCAGTCTGTGGCAGCCAGCCTCCCAGCCTAGTTCGACAGATGGGCTAGCGGGGCTCATGCTGCTGCCCTAAAAATAGCTGTGTAGACATTGTGGCTCAGGCTGGAACTCGGGCTGTGAAACTGGAGGGCGGAGGGGGCTTCAGAGCCCAAGCTCCAGCCCACACCACAACTTCAAAGCACCGTCTATACAGCTACTTTTAAAACGCTAGCATGATCCGCACAAGCCCCAGGCTGTCAACCTGGGCTGGGGGGCTTGGTGCCGCTACCTGTGTAGACATACCCTTAGGGAGCCCGTGGCAGAGGTATGGACTAAACCCAGCTCTGCTGTGTACCAGTCAGGGCCTAAGCTACACATCCACCCTTCCTCTCTGATTTTCACACTCAAAGTACCAGCCTCTCTCACAAGTTGCAGAGCTTGTAAGGTCCACAGGCATCTACAGCCCTAGCAAGTTTAAAAGCTCACAGAGCTTAGAAATGCAGCAGACTTCTTTAGCCCTGGTAGCTCGCACAGCATAAGTGCAGCCAGCTTCCCCTGGCTACATAGATAATAATGTCACCTGGCGCTGGGAAAGCACCAAATATAATACACAAATTCTATTAACTCATCTCCCAAAGAGAACTTTGTTTGGATGGCCTGAAGGACACATGGAACAGAGACAAGGTGATACGAGTAAACCTGGTGCATCAGATTCATTTCCATTTGAATATTAGCGCGCCCACTGAAAGAATTGAAAAGAGTTCACCAAACATATTGGCCTTGAGACACACGGAACCATTCTGAAGCAGCATTTCCCATGTGTCACCTTACACCTGCATGAAGTCCCTTGCTTTTTGCAAGACCAGAGACTATGCCTGCTCTGCAAGAGCAGGGCAGCAAACAATATAAAGGATCCTTAACAAATACTGGAGATGTGACCTGCCCTAAGATGCCTTACAATGGTGCTTCTGCCTCTATCACATTTCCAGGCTCCCACTGCTCTCTCTGTGTTCCAGAGCATCATCATCTTCCAGCTAGACTACTGCATCCTCCTCCTCTATAGCCTGCCTGGCACCCACCTCTGCACTCGGGTTCTTTTCAAACGCTGTTGCTAAAATAATCTCTCCTGGCCCATCATTCTGAACACATCACTCTCCTCCCTGAACCCTTCAAATGGCTACCTGTTCTCCACTGCATCCAATCCAAGCTTATTGTAATCACCTTTAGGACTTTTCCCACCTCTCTCATTTCTACTTTCACTCATGTATCTCATCCCATCTCCCCCTTCACTCTGCCTACAATACCAGCCTCGATCACTCCTTTGCCTTCTTCTCCACAGTGAAAGGACGGTCCTTGCAAAAGGAGCATTTCCTAGATTCCAAGGCCAGAAGGGACCACTGTGATCATCTAGTTTCACCTCCCGTATAACACTTCCCTTGAGCCCCTTTTGCATGGATCACCCTCCCTAACTATAGCCTGTCAAGCCGCTGCCCTCTCCTCCTTCAAATCCCTCCTTAAGAACCACATGATATCAATAGGATTTGCCAACCGGCCATGACTACACAGGTGGCCAGTAGGGATTACTCATATATTTCTTTAATTTCCAACAATCTCTCTCTCATTACTTCCTGATGTATGTTACAGCCCCCTATGGTGTTTTGTCTTCATTTAAACCCTAATTCAGCAAAGAGCTCTGTGCTGATGAAACTCTGCATGCACAGAGACCCACTGACTTCAGCAACACTCTAGAAAAGGATCTTCCTGCAGTTTGTTGCGGGATCATGGTCTTAGTTTATAAGATCTTCAGCGAGAACTGTCTCTTCTTATGTTTTGTATGGTGCTTAGTACAATGGGGCTCTAATGCTGATACGGGACTCTGGGCTCTACTGTAATATAGATAACAGCAATAACAACAATAATGAAATAGTTACACGGATTATCTAATTTCTACTACAAAGCCAAATCTATATTTTGATAACAATTACACCTAAGTAATGTGTAACCAAACTTACATGTATATGGTTAAAATCAGTACAAGTGGAGTTTAATTGTTTCAATTAAGCTCAAGTCTCAAAATGCTCATCAAAGGTCCCTAAAATTTTCCCCACTGTACACTGTTCACCATTCTGTATTGTGCTCTAAGAAGTTTATACAGATTATCTCATGCCACCAAATCTATGGTTTTAATAATATTTTCCATTATTAAAACTCCTTGTCCAGAGAAGTAATAATGAGCGGTTGTGGCAGACTGAAAGACTTGGCATTGCCTGTAAAACCTGAAACGTTGGATCATACAGACCTCTGGGAAGTGCGACTGGAACTTGGGTTCCTCAGTGCAAATTCTCACAACGTTATTTTGTACAAATGGTTCTGGTTCTGCTGGGGAAGGCTCAGGGGTATATTCGGGAAAAGGCTCTTCCAAAATCCCTGGCGCTGGAATATCGTCTTGGAGAGTTGTGTTAGGATGAAAGCAGCCGGGAGGGTGTTCCTCTAGGTTAATCTGGTATTTAAGCACTCCTCTACAGGAAACAAACCAACAAACAAACAAGACACTGAAACAGCTATCAAAATCAACAGACTTCTCTCAATTTGTAGAGCATTTTATAGGCCATCACAAAGCTGATCAAAGGCTGATATTCCACAAGCATTTTTCCTTTGTTTTACCTTCAGGAGTTTGAATTAGCTTGAAACGCTCCAACAATAGATCCCTTTGTCACTAGAGTGGAGGTTCTGCAACCCACCTGGCATTCCTGATACTACTTGAAGGTAGGAGAAACTGTGGGGGCCTCGGAGAGAAATTAAATAGTTGCGTTTGCAATTCAATCACACCAAAGCTATTTTCAGCCACATTCTCTGTGTTACACAAGCCCTCGTTTCAATGCAATCTTAAAGACAAGTGGCCTAACAATACCGCAGAATTATAAACTGCAGGGGGCACTCCCATCATTCAGGGTATTTCATGTTTGTGCATGACAGCATCATACATGAGCAATATCGTGCTTTTGAAAATCCACTTGTCAAATGAAAAAAGGCATTATGACGAGGTGTTCACCCCACACTGGCCCTGAAGGGGTTAAGGAGATCCCATAAGGGGCCAATTAATCTTCATAGTTGCACCTAAAGGGAGGCCGAGGGGATTATGAATACTAATTGCTGGTGATGCCCAGCTGGGGGAGAAGCTGGGTAAGGAATATAAAGAAAGGAAGTCTTTAGTAGCAGGAGGCCACAAGGAAAGAGTCTGTAGTCACTCTCTGAGAGCAGAGAGGAGGGGAGGAGGGGAAAACCCAGGTGGGAGAATAAGCCCTGGGATCCTGGCCCAGGAAGCAGGATCAACTCCAGAGGAGTTGTGGGGAAAGCAAGCCTGAGAAGCCTGGGTTGGAAGAAGTCCAGGGAAACAATAAGGAAGTGGGGGGGAGAGGAGGAGCCTGAGTTCCCCTACCAGTCACTGGGAAATGGCACAGCACAGTTGCAGGTGCCACTCAGACATCTGGTCTGGTGAGACTTTGATACCCTGGAAGGGGGCAGATTATATAGTGATCTCGCCACAGGGCTGAATCACAAAGAGGGAGCACTGTGAAATATGAGAAGAGAGACCATTGCAGCCATGGACTGACTATTTGCAGGGACTGCCATACGGGAAGAAAGCCACTATGCCATGCCTGGCCAGGAAGAGGAACTCTTGCAGTGAGTGAACACCATTACAGTCCTCCATCAAAGGTGTAGTACAGAGATCCTGGAGTGCCGGGCCTGGTGCAGGACTTGAGGCCTGAACCAGAGGCTGTGACTCAACGACAGGCCATGTGTTAAAGCAGACACTTACAAGTTCACGGTTCGGTACATAAACTTGGCAAAGTTGCTGCTAGTGTACCAGGCACTAGCTATATTATGTGAATATATTTCAAAAGGTTAGTACAGACACGCCACAATCTAGTACAAGATAAGATGGTTTAACAGAATAACAGGGATGTTTCAGGATTGCAAGATGAGCAAGTTGAGAATTTTCTGATGGTTCACATGACCAGTTTCTGGTTTTGCAATTTCTACAAGTTAACTAATAAATAAGGGAGCTGAAAGTGAAGTCACTGATTGAAGCCTACTAGTCATGGTTGGCAACATTCTGTACAACAGGTGCCACTGCCAGGGTGGCACTTCAGTGCTATGCTATGAATTCAGAAGCTCCTAAGCTGAACTGCAATTCCACTACACTGAATCTTCCACCTATTCAGTGTTATTATCTCATTAATAACAACAATAAAAATACCTAGCTCTTATATAGTGCCTTTCATCCATAGAGCTCAAAGCACTTTACAAAATAAGTCAGTATCATTACACCTTTTACTGATGGGGAAACTGAGGCAGATGAAGTGATTTGCTCAAGGTCTCCCAGCAGGACAATAAGAGAGCTGAGCATAAAACCCAGTTCTCCTGAGTCCCAGTTAAGTGCTGTAGCCACTTGTCCACACTGCCTCTCTTGACAGCATGCTGTACTTACCTGTTAAATACATTCCAAAGGTTGGAAGACCCAACCGTAAAATTAGACTGGAAAAAAACAATAGACAATATCCTCAGGGAAGATTTGCAAGGAAAGGGGCTAGAATTTCCTCAGAAAAATATAGTAAACCTTTTCCCATTGTTAACTTCTGTAGGTTTTGTGAGAACGTACAGGAAGAACAGAACCAGTGATATTTTTCTACCTTCTGCTCAATATTTGTATAGAAATTTTGTTTTTATCGTCATTAATATTGGGACAGAACTAAACAGGCATAGCTCCATTGACACCAACTGAGAATCTGCCCAGTGTCATTATTATTCTTTATGATAGTGCTAAAGATGCCCTCAGAAAGCTCAGAGCCTTATTGACCTAGGCCCTGTACAAACACATCATAAAACAGCAACAGCCCTGGAGAGCTTAAAACTAAAGCTGGTTGAACTGTGTCTGTCACAAGATACCCTTTTTCCAATTTGTAAAAAATTGTTGACATTGCTTCATTTTTTTGTTTTTCCTCAAAAGATTTCATGATTTCTTTTTTTTCAATTCTTAACCATTCCTAAAATGTTTTCAATAATCAAAATGTTCTGTTTATCAAAAACAGCGCTGTTCCGTAAAGACAAATCTTATTTACCAAAAAACCCAGTCTTGGGTAAATCAAAATTGTTAACTATTCTGATAACATTTGAAATAAAAATTTTGAACAAAAGAAATTGAAAAGGAATCACAATATTTTTTTTTAAATGGTTGGTTTCGAGTACTTCAAAAAGACTACAAATTTGAAAATTTTCATTAAACTAATTTTGGCTATTTTGACTAGCTCTACTTACAATCTAAACAGACAATACAGACAAAAAGGAAAAATTCTGTAAAATGGTGAACTAAGGCACAAATTACCAGATTTCCCTCAGAGGACCCAGGATATATGCAGCAGAGCTGGGAATTGAACCCAAAATCCTGTGTCTCCTTAGGAAGAAGGCTATTCTTCCTCTCTTAGGCCACTCTTCAAACTTCTCTATACAGAAATGCAGTGCACAGCAAGCTGGGATGTAAATCTACTGCATACCAGCCTGCGACCCACTAAACGGCTGTGGGGATCCTGTTGCAGCACACAAAAAGTTCTGTAGTACACATCAAAATGCACTTCAGAATATCTCGTGCTCGGTAGCAGGATTTACATGGCCACTGGAATTACATCCCAGCATGCTGCACACTACGTCACTATACAGACAAATCCTTCCCTCCCCGCACCGTTTTGAAGTTTACATATATATATGTATATATATATATAATTTGGTCACCTCTCATGTCATGTCAGGATTATAAAAACTCCATTTTGATAATAGCGTTTTTGCTTTTATGCAGTGTAGCCCCAGCATTGACTGAAAATGGGATCTTAAACAATCAAGCTACAATACATCCACAACCACATTATATAAATGAAAGACTAACCCTGTTCTTTGAACATTATACTTTTTGACACATTGTGTCCAATACACAAGAGATTATCTACTAAAAGCAACACACAATCATGAATCATTGTCCAAAGGCACTGATTCTTTGGTAAACGATAAAAGCTATTACCATAGCTACAGCCACTGAGAAAGCTATGTGCTCTTTGATAAATCCAGTAGCACCACATTAGTCACTTCCCTCCCCTCCTCCAAACAATCTCCAATGAAGAATATATTTGAAACACAGGAAAATAAAACTTACAAACATGTCCCAGATTTCAGATCACCAGCCAGTATTTAATAAAGTATTTGCCATGAAGACACCATTCCAGCAAATCACTTAAGCATGTGCTTAACTTTAATACATTAATTTAATTAATTACTTAATATTTCGTCCTATTGAAGTTGAGTTAGCGGCAATGATGTATGATTTATGTTTGGGTTTTTTTTTTTTGAGGATTAGCTTGGCATCCTCTCTGGTGTCCCAGGTGGGTCAAGCTCTGGTACTTCTGGATCTGATCAAGGGTAGACTCTGAAGAATTCTTCACCCTGTAGGAGATGTCTAAGTCCTTTGACAACTATAGCAATATCACCACGGTCAGATCCTCAGCTGGTGCAAATTGGCATCGCTCCTTTGACTTCAGTGGAGCTAGCCCAATGGACACCAGCAGAAGAGCTGGCTCTGAATGTTTTAGTAATCCTTATGTTTGTAGAAAATGTCGTGAAAGCATCTGTTTTGTGTTTCCTATTGACTTTTTGCTATTGTTGGCTTAATACCAAAGCCTACTTAAAGTTTGGGGCATCTGTACATTAAGTAACTGAAATGCTTTGCAGGTCTTCTTGCAAAAAGTACCACAACAGCACATGCATTCATTATTAAGGCTAGTTCTCTTCTCCCCCTGGGGTGAGGATGAAAGAAACAACAAACCATACATGACAGATGTTAGTCGTCTCACATAATGCGCTACTGGGAGGTGCTCAGATACTGTAGTGACGCAGGCAGTATAACAATATACATAGAATAGAACCAGGAAATACCCCCAGGAGAGGATCTGGGAGGAAAGGGCATGGGATAGCCTAAAAAAATCCCCTTGCAGAATCTTCCCCAAATCATTCCAGCGGTGGGAAGAGGTTTGTCCTCTGAAGAATGAGCTGCCATTCCCATGCAAATCTCAGACACCCTGGGACCCCTTGCCCATGCCCCTGCTCCTTGACAGCTCAGCTCCTTTGGAGTCATGCTGACAGTCTTTCCTCCAGCTGCCAGTGCCCTGGGTGGTGGGGGGCAATCTTTAAACAGAGGATTCAGAATGAACGTGACTACAAAAAAATCCTAATGCAGTTCCTAGCAATGGTCCCCGCACACACCACTGCTGCCTGCTCCCTACGCAATTATACACACTATAACCAATAATGGAACTTCAGCGGCATACAGAGCTGCAGGCAGCACCTCATGAGAGTTGGGGACATCTTGAATAAAGACACCAGGGCAAGTCCCTAATCTTACCAAAAGTGCATCAATGGAAGGAGGAATGAGCCCTGCAAATTAATGGCAAAACTCCCACTGACTTCAGTGAGAGCAGGACTAGTCCTTGCATTTTAAGATCTCATTCAAAAGCTGCCCACACAGGTTTTTCTGCATGGAATTCAGCTTTTCCACCTCAGAGAGAGGTAGGCCTCCATTGACTCCACTGGGATTTTTAGTTAGTAGTCTAGATGTTTCAGTCCTGATGCCTGCTCCACTATAATCTACCCTTTCAGGCTGGCTGCTGAGGATGTTGTGCAAAAAGACATTAGTTATCTGCTCCATCTAGCCTCAGGAATTAAGAACTGGTACCGGTAACTTTATTAAAAAAACCTTGCCAATGGTTAGGTGTGCTGATACCACAGCCTATCATGCTGACTAATATTGTCTCATTGTTTCCTTGTGTTCTCAACTGTCTGTAAATTAAAAAAAAAAAAAAAAAACATGCTTCGGTTTGAAATGTTTTTAGCTTCTATTGTTACAAGTTACATCTTACATCTATTATAACTGATGGAGGGTAGAAAAATGTTTTCCTTTAGTTTTCCGTTTGTGTATGAGACTGCACTTTGTGCAGAGTCATTGTCACCAATTCCCCTGTATAGCCAAGCAGGCTCAGTCCTGCAAGAACAGGGGTCTGCACAGGGAACCACCTGCCTTTTATTCAGTGCGAGATGGGGAGGCCTTGGTTTGTCAGATTCCCCTGCTGGGTCTTCCTAGAGCAACAGTGAAGGGGCGGGGGGGGGGAGGGTGAACCTTTTAAAAAAAACACATGGAAAAGTCAGAAATCATGGTCCAGTGTAAGAACCTGATACTTGGAACTCTTTTTTTTTTTTTAATTCTCTAGATTTCAAGTGTACAGTGCTCTGTTTAACCACTTGTAAAATCCAACAGCTACTCATTGTTTACCTTCAGACCCTACAAAGAGAGACAAGATGAGTGAGGTAACATATTTTATTGGACCAACTTCTGTTGGTGAAAGAGACAAGCTTTCAACCTGCACAGAGCTCCTCAGGTCTGGGAAAGGTACTCAGTTTCTCACACCAATGCAACTCCTATATGTATTTAGCTGTGACTCTGAGTACCTTTCCCAGACCTTAAGAAGAGCTCTGTGCAGCTCGAAAGCTTGTCTCTTTCTCATCTCACATCAGTCTAAATCAGGAGTAATTCCAGGGAAGTCAATGGACAAGGTCCTCAGCTGGTGCCAATGATGCAGCTGCTTTGATTCAAATGCAGCTGTGCTGATTTATGCCAGCTAAGGATCTGTTCCAAAGGAGTTGCATTGGTGTGAGAAACTCCACAGTCTTGCACCTTGTGAGGGTCTGTGGGGATGGGACCAGAACCTGGGTCTGCAGGACAGGTGACACCTCCATGCCACTACCTGGCAGCAATGGGAAACCTGTAGGCATCACCACATACTTCCCATGGAGATAAAACCACAGGAAGTATCCCCACAGAAGGCTGAACTGACAGCTTCCCTCATGGCCCCGATTGGTCCAGGCACATTATTTAAACCCAAGAGGAGTTCCAGGAAGCATCTTTGCAATAAGGTTGACTTCCCTGCTAGCCACTGTGATGGATCTGCCTCTCTGCTAGCTCTCAGACCCTCGGCTCCAGGTCGGACCCTTGGCTTCCACCCTTGAACTCTGACTCCAAGCCCAGCCCCTGCTTTAGTACTTGGACTCTGACACCAGCTTTGACCCCTGGCTTCAGTATTGGGAGGCCAACTCCAGCTTTTGACCTCTGGTTTTGATACTGGATGCTGACTGTGGCTTTGAACCTGGGCTTCAGTGCTTGAACTCTGACTCTGGCTACAGACCTGGCTTTGCCCTTTGAATGCTGGCTCCGTCCCTGCCCGCTGGCATCAGTACTAAAACCCCAGCCCCAGTCCCAAACTCCAGGTATCAATCTTGGATTCTGATCCTGGAACCCCCGACTTAGACCCCTGGACTCTCGCTCTGGCAATTAGGCCTGACTGCCCAAGCCCCCCGCTCTTAACACTTGTGCGGTCATTTATACCCAGAGACTGGTTGTTTAGAACGGTTGGGGAGAGAGAAATAATTGTTGTGGTTACAGCAATGGGGATGTGGAGAAAGGAGAGACAAAGGGAAGAGAGTAACTTCACTTCAGCCAGGGTGGTTCTGGGGGCAGAGCTAAACAAAATTTATTTTAGTTAACACCAGAATTTAGTGGAATGGGCAAGGAGGGGGGTTTGGTTCAGGTTTTGACCCTGCTGTATTCTAATTTGCTGTACCAAATAATGCTCCAGCCAAGGAGGGATAGCTCAGTGGTTTGAGCATTAGCCTGCTAAACCCAGGGTTCTGAGTTCAATCCTTGAGGGGGCCACTTGGGGATCTGGGGCAAAAATTGGTCCTGCTAGTGAAGGCAGGGGGCTGGACTCAATGACCTTTCAAGGTCCCTTCCAGTTCTAGGAGATTGGTATATCTCCAATTATTACCTAATACAAGCTTTACAAGAGCAATTGCCACTGGGAAATACTGACCAGCAGAAAGTCATTTCAGAAAGATGCCACTTAGCTCCCTGCCTCAATGCCCTTCTTTGTGAGCTGTACCCTCCTTGCTGTGCTTAAGGAACAGGGACAGTTTATTTTGTTACATACCCGGAAACGTGCACCAGCAGCAGCACGTAGAAGACAAAGAAAAGGTTGTGTGTGTACCAGAAGATATCATAGTTCGAAAGCCTGCAAAGAATAAACTGTGGTTTAATGCCATTCTCAGATATTACACTCAGTCATCACTAATTACAAGCAGCTCTGTGTATCTAGATGAAAATTATAAACATAGAAAAATTAAAATCCAATTCAGTTATGGTCCAAAATCCAATTCAGCTATGTAAAAAATATACACACACACACATTTGCCCACACTGAGTTGTTGGCAAGAAGGACAGGGGACTGGGTAGGCATGGAAGGGAGGGAAGGAGAGCAGGGACTAGGAGCACAAGCAAGAAGCTAAGATATGGAGACTAGCCTGTTCTCCCAGGTCTTTACACAGCCTTCTTCCCCACCCCTGCTGCCATAATGGCTCCCTGGCCCCAAAATTCAGCCTATAATCAGAGTTCTGCCACCAACACTGGCTCCCTCAGGCCACACCCATTTGCCCTGATGCTCTTGTAGACATTTATATTTTAAAATACTGAAAGTAGCTATTAAGCATTTTAAATACAAATGGGTGTCGTGGGAAGTGGGTAACAAGGTGTGTGGAGGTGAGGCAGTCAGAGAGTCGAGGAAGAAGGGAGAAGGACTGAAGCAGGTGCAGGTAGCCATGGTGCACACGCAGGGAACTGGGGCAAAGGGCAACAGGAGGGAAAATATGAAGATACTTCAGGAGTTAAAGTTGACATACAGAGAGGGTGTTCTGGAATCCAGGGCACATAGAGGTAAACTGCAGGGAACAAGCAGTGCCACGTAAGTGCAGGGAGTGCAGGACAAAGGGGAAGAAGGACTTCCTTCTATTGATGATTTTAAAAACCAGGGAAATTCTCCCCACATAAAAAACTCTGTGAACTGTCACTTAACTTTATTCCTTTCTCCATGAATACAATCATCACTCAAAAAAACCTAGGAACTCACTAATTAAGGAAATATTCACCATAAGCTACCTATCTTCACAAATACACAACACAGCACATTCCAACCCCACACAGCAGCACAACATATTCTCTTCCAATACAAACCCTTATCCCCACCCACAATACAAATCAAAAATAAAATCAAGCACGACCTTAACTCTGACTATATAATTTCAGAAGCTATTATTAAGACATTGCAAACATATACTATGTCCCTCTCTGAAATATCTTTGTCTCCTTTTACCTAGACAGCTTATATCTGGAACATTGCCTAAAAATAAACATTACTTCTTTTTACTAAATCAGAACATTTTTGCTATTTAAAACATATCAGATTGCTTCTTATCTACTATCTGTGATTCAAAATAGACATTTATCAAAATCTAATTTCCTAGAAATCAGAGTTCTTGAAAACCTCAGTTCAAAATGTGTGTTTAATTCCTATTTTGGGAAACTGTCCTTGGTATGTGGGCGGGTGTAGATTTGCATTGGAAGGAAATGTGTATGTGATGGTTTATAAGATAATAATGTGAATGACTATTGTTATATGAAGATAGCTTGTGTGTGGGTGGTTGGAGCTTATTTAGGAAGCCCTAAATAAGTGGCATCCTATATTTTAGTGATTGAGTTCGTGGGAAAGGCCCTGGAAATAACTTTAACTTGTAACTGGAACACATTTTAGCATTTTTCTGTATGTTTTATTACATTTTATAATAATTCAAACTCCCTCCTAGCAAATGGTTCTTGAATGAAAAATGGTGAGTAGTGCTACACAAGCTGGTGCTGAGCTATTGCATGGAAGAACAACAATTTAAAAAAATTAAGAAGCTTTTTCAAGAAGTGTATTCAGCTGGTTTTGTTCTCAAATTCATATGTCAGAAACTGCTTTTCCATTTCACCTCAAATTTGTATCAAGCCTTTACTTATTGCAAACATAGAGACAGCATGAAAGAAAGTGGAAAGAGTTTTCAGGAGAAGACAGAGAGGACATGAAGGAGCAGATTGGACTACAGGAGGAGAAATGGGCTTAAACACAAAAGGCAGCTGCAGAGCTGTGGGATGCTTGAAGAAAAGAAGCTTGATCTTTATACAGAAGAGGAGATGCCACTGTAATGAATCTAGAAGAAGACGCATTGTTGGAGCACTAAGAGAGGAAAATGAGTTTTTGATGGGAGTGGAGTTTTAGGGAGGGGAGACTGAGGGCAGAAGGTTGCCATAGTCAAAACGGGATATAACTAGTACATAGTCTAGGAAACAGGGAAACCTTTGTTGCTTGGATCAGGAACAGTTTTAAATTTTTATCATAGTAATTTCATTATTTCCAAGAATGTTTGCATTGCATATCTCTTTTTTTTTATTATTTCAACAAATGCTACTGTTATTTTATAATTTATGTTGGTCTTGGAGAAAACAGACTTTTGCTTTTGGAAAAGCGTTGCAGAGCTGTATCAGCATGAAGTGATCATTTAGCGTTTCCACCTTTTATGAAATGGGTTTGGCTTTGGAGGCAAAGCCTTTAGTACAGCTTACATCCTGCCCAATTATCCTGAAATCTTATCTTGAGTCTAGCAGCACACCAGTCTAATCCTGCTCAAATTCAGTGCTTCTGTAGCTCCATCTGGGGCTGCCAGTTCCTCAGGTCCTGATTCAGGAAAGCATCCGTGTTTAGGAAAGATTCTTAAGTACAAACTCAATTGCTTCCTTACTCAGGGCCTAACAATAATAATAATAGCTAGCTAAGACATGCCAGTTCAGCAATGTAACTTACATATGCCTAACTGACATAACTGGGATTAATCTCTCTTGCTTTGAGTTAGGCACATCTGTAAGTACCTTATTGAATCGAGATCTAAAAACCCAATTCTGCAAACACTTGATTCTTGATCCTGCAAAAACAGTAATCTACTCAAGTGAGTACTCAATAAGGACAGCTACATGAGCAAAAGTTATGCATGTGCTTAAGTGTTTGCTGGATCAGGGCCTAAGGCTATGAAGGCTCCCAAACTCAATCCTGCAGGGTGTTAAGCAATCTGACACTTAAGCTGTTGGAGCAGGCACCTTACAGCATCAAGCTGCTGGTGTTCACAAGGACTCTGCGCTGAAAAGGGGATTCAGTTCCCTGCTCATTTTCTCTCTAGACTATCATCTCCATTAATAATGTTACCTGAGGCTGTGACCAAGAATTATTGTGTTCAGTTATGAAGTATGGTACCCAGAATTCTTAATATCCTCTTAAAAAGACACTAAGTCAACTAAATGGCACATTTCTATCTGAAATATTTTATCAATGTATTGTTACAGGTAACACCCAGGAATGAATGAAGAAAAACTACATTAACCACTGATTTTTCCAGTAGTTTATTTACTTTGCACATTTGACAGCACTTAGTTTCACTGGTACCACTGTACAGTCAGTTTCCTGTGTTGCTTGTGTGGATCTTTCACAGAGTGACAGGTAGGGTGACCAGACAGCAAGTGTGAAAAATCGGGATGGGGTGGGAGGTAATAGGCACCTATATAAGACAAAGCCCCAAATATCAGGACTGTCCCTATAAAATCGGGACATCTGGTCACCCCAGTGACAGGGGAGAGTAAAATTGTCTAGATTTCAAGTTGACCATGTCCCTTAAATAAATCTATGCTCTGAAAACATCATCAATTTGCATATTTATTGTACAAATATTAATTCCAAAACTTAATGTGCTAGTTCACCTACAAGTTAGTGCAAGAAATGGAACAAGATATTTGATATTTTCCTTCCATTTATGTAATGCCTATTACATATCATTGTACTTGCTCTTATTCCTTCTAATCTGCAGCAGGATATGATTCCTCAGACTGTGATATTCAATTTAATAATCAGATTAAGTCTTACCTGATAGCATATGTAGAAGCTGTGCACATTAGGAATAAAACTAACACCATCAGGACCCCAGTCAGTCCTGGAACTGCAACATAAACACACGTAGATTTAAAATTGTATTAGGAAAAGGTACACTCATCTTTTATGACCATTTAAAGTGCTGGTCTGTAGTAGGAACACAAATCATGTATTGATCAAAATGATTTATTTGATTTGTGTAATTTATTTATTTCTAAGAACTAATTTTCCAAAGGCACATACTTTCAGAGAATTTTGTGCAAAACTCTGTTATTCTCCATCTGGAGAGGGGAAAATATGTTTTCTTCCTTGCATTTGTCCATGTATATACAGATACATCTAAAATTCACAATTTACTGTTCACTCCTCCTCTTGCACCCCCTTTGCACCATGAACCAGCTGGATCTCAGCAGGTACCTTTCTAACTGCACAGGCTTTCAGTTTGCTATAAAGGCTGGTTTTATAATAGCTTTTGAAATCTCTTTCAAAGCTAGTTACTTGGAGAACATTTCCATTTTAATTTTGAGTGTTATATTTTTTTTAAAATGTACAGCTCTCCAAAACAGCACAATTAAAAAATTGGTCATAGAAAGAGAATTTCAAGTAAATCAACTGCAATGCCAGCTGTTGCTAAGATCATTTGCAGACCCATTTTACTCTGAAATGGGAAAAGTGCTGCAATTAGTCTTCATGACATAGTATAACGTTTGAAGTTGTTGACTGTAGAACAAAACCTGCGAGGACGAGCTGCAGTCAGCATTCCAGAGCGATAGGACAAAGACTTTAATTACCTACATTAATGCTGGCATCTGATTTTCAAAGTTGGTGGCCTAAGAATTATGTATGATGAGCAAACACTTAAAAACCATAAAGAGTTACATGTGAATATTTTACCTCTTGAAGAAAGCAAACCATTCAGGGTTTTAACGTGTAAGGACCCAGGCCTGCAAAGCCACATGCTTAATATTACATAAAGCCAATGGTACCACTCACAGGGCAGGTCTACACTATGGGGGAAAATCGATATAAGATACGCAACTTCAGCTACGTGAATAACGTAGCTGAAGTCGAAGTATCTGATATCGAATTACTTACCATCCTCACGGCGCGGGATCGACGTCCGCGGCTCCCCATGTCGACTCTGCTACCGCCGTTCGCGTTGATGGAGTTACGGAATCGACATGAGCGCGTTCGGGGATCGATATATCGCGTCTAGATGAGACGCGATATATCAATCCCCGAGAAATCGATTGCTACCCGCCGATACGGCCGGTAGTGAAGACGTACCCACAGTGTGTAAGGTTAAGCATGTGCCTAAGTCTTTGCAAGATTATGGTCTAGGAGCTTGATCCTGCTTCTGCTGAAGTCAATAGCAAAGTTTCCATTGGTTATAATGGGGCAGGATCAAGCCATATTTGCTTACAAGTTTAGGCCAAAATTTTCAGAAATGATGAGTGGTTTTAAGTGTCACAATTTTTGAGTGCTCCATTGGAGACTTGACTTTTAGAAAATACTGAGCAACAGAAAACCAGACTACTTTAATGTGCCTAAAGTTAGGGACCCAAAAATTGAGACACCCAAAATCAGTACTCATTTCTGAAACTCTTAGGATGAAATCCTGGCTCCTCGATCAATGGGAATTTTGCCATGGACTTCAGTGAGTCCAGGATTTTATCCTGGATCTTAGAAAAAACAAAGAGAGTTGCAATATATAATTTGTCTTTCTTTCTCTTCATTTATTCTTTTTAAATATAGATTTTCAATCTGTACATGACTGAAAAGTTATCCCCTCTTCCTCCCATTACCCCTCCACTCAAAACACAGCTGCTAAAATCAGCCTCCTAAGCCGTCATTCCAAACGTGTCAGCCCACTCTTCAAATCCACAAGCACACTTGTTCTTCTCTCCTGCATCAAATTCAAGATTCTTGTTCTCACCTACAAACCCCTTCTCAGCTCTGTCCCCTTCCTACCTATCTGCTTTTATTTATTTTCCCTTCATCCCACACACCATTCCTGATACTCCTTTAATGATGGAAACCTTCAACATCCATCTGTTTTCCCCACAAACATTTTCACACTTCCTAGTACTCTGCCCCCCTCTGCATGCAGTGTCCTCACTGGGTTAATCTGTAAAGTCGTCATCATCCTCTGCCTCCAAATCCCTCAAGTTCCATTTCTGCTGTGTTGCCTTCAAGAAATCAGCCACCAGATCTGACTGTCAGCTCCTTGGGGGCAAGGACAGTCTTTTTGTTCCGTGTTTGTGCAGCACCTAGAACCATGGGGACTAGTCAATGCCTGGAACTCCTAGGCACTATGGCAATAATAATAACTAATGGTTGGTCAGGGATAGCTCATTTTATTTAAAATTAAGATGAATAGGAACTATCCATTTGTGCAATAGCTACCTATGAACCCCTGTACTCTTACTGCTGCTACTCCTGTCCTTCCTTCCTTCCATCCTCTTATCATTTCACTTGTTGCCTCCTGTCTCAAATTAGACTGTAAACTCTTCAAGGTGAGGACGGTGTCTACAAATGTGTTTGTACAGCACCTAATAAAAACAGGACCCCAATCCTGGTTGGGACCTCTAGGCACTACCACAATTCAAGCAACAACAATAATGGTGATTTGAAATGGTTGCTGCATTCTCACTTGAATGCTTCTGCTATTTTTTTTTTACAAGTTAAACGCTTAAAAATTTAAAATTATACTAAAAAAAAAAAAAAATTAACTCCCCACACCTTAAGCCTCAAACCACCTGTGCCAAGAATTGATTCCTACACTGTAGGATATGCAATTCCTGTGTGGTTTTGATATCTCTAGCCTGGACAGCACAAATTAAAACCTGGCCTCAGTGAAGAAAATGGAAGTTCTGATACTGACTTCAATGGGGCAGGACTTCAACACTTGGGCACAATGGGGTGAAAGAAGGATGCTATTAAATTACTGATCTAGAGAGTCAGGCCAAAACATCCCTTATGAGTGAATACACTGAGAAGTGAAGGGGAATGAAAATGACACAAGGTTTTCCCCTTACTCTATGAGGGAGAGAGGGGGTTCCACCTTGCAGGCTCTCACCCTAATACAGTGCATTCCCCAAGATCCACACAGCTCTCAGGGTATCGACAGAAGCAGGGTCATTCATGGAGAGGCTGTGGGCTGTACAACGTGCACTCAGGCCGTCTCCCTGATCCAAGGCAGCACTGCTTATACTTTATTTGTGCCTCCTATTAGATGTTGGTTTTGATGCACCTTCCCTCTTCCTCCTCCTTAGTCTGTGAACAACCCTCACCTTGAACACCCACTGAATGCCACATCAAAGCCAACTGCGCTACTTTTATCAAAAGAAGGCTGAGGGGAGAGATGATTACTATCTATAAAAACATCAGAGAGATAAATACCAAGGAGGGAGAGGAGTTAGTGCCAATGTGGACATAAGAACAAATGGATATTAACTGGCCATCAACAAATTTAGGCTTGAAATTAGATGAAGATTTCTAACCATCAGAGGAGTGAAGTTCTGGAACAGCCTTCCAAAACCTAACTGGCTTCAAGACTGAGCTTGGTAAGTTTATGGAAGGGATGGTATGATGAAACTGCCTACAACAGCATGTAGCCGATCTGCTAACAGCAAATATCCCCAATGGTTAATGGTGGGATACTAGATGGGGAGGGCTCTGAATTAATACACAGAATTCTTTCCCAGGTGTCTGGCTATTGAGTCTTGCTGAAATGCTCAGGGTCCAAATGACTGCCATATTTGGGGTCTGGAAGGAATTTTTCCCCAGGTCAGATTGGCAGAGACCCTTGGGGGTTTTCGCCTTCCTCTGCAGCATGGGGCATGGGTCAACTGCAGGTTTAAACTAGTGTAAATGGTGGATTCTCTGTAACTTGAAGTCTTTAAATCATGATTTGAGGACTTCACTAACTCAACCAGAGATTATGAGTCTATTACAGGAGTGGGTGGGTGAGGTTATGAGGCCTGCGATGTGCAGGAAATCAGATTAGATGATCATGCCGGTCCCTTCTGGCCTTAAAGTCTTGAGTCTATGCCAGTTAGCCAACAGACTTACACCACCATTTAGAATATCACTGATTTTCTATGGAAGCTGCACCTACTGACACCTGGTCTGGATTTGGCTTAGAACCTTTGAAACCTGTATTTTCTATAGACTTCTAATTCCACTAAGTGCAACTGGAACGAGAGACACGGGACCCCATCTTGCAGTCCTTTCAAATTAAACTTTTTTTTGGCTTGTTTCTATGCTGTCTTGCACCAACCCCTACCAAATCAGAATAGCGGCATTCTGTTTTCATTCTGAACAGGGGTGCACAAGGTGAAACACAGTAGAACATCAGACTCTGTAGGTGCCAATGGGAGTTGTGTCTGAGTGAGGAGTGCCTGCGTCAGGCCCAGGGAATCCATTCCATAATGGGAGTACATTGTTCTCTGTCATGTGCATGTAGCTAAAACCTCTTTGCTCATTTATTTTTATGATTCTAGTTGCTTGCTTCCATGTTACAGTTTAATCATTCTAAAGTTGAACTGATCCTGACATAAACCAGCTGAGACAACCAGTCAGTGTTTTGGTTACATTTCTTTTTCTAACATTGGATATACAGAAATTTGGTTTTAATATTATGTAGAATCTCTGTTTGAAACTATGTTCCACTGATTCATCTGCAGAACAACAGCACTGAAGACTTTGCTCACACCATTCCAAGGGTTTCTATAACTCCTCCTTCCTGACTACTGGGTAAGCAAGCCTAGGTTCATTGCGTCATGTGCTTGATGTAACAAATGGCAGATTTGCATAACACCAACACAGAAACTAAACATTTTGTCTGGAGCATGATGATGAAAAATGGCAAACAGTTATGGGGGTTATTTTTTGATTTGCAGGTTATATTTAATGCGTGTTTTCTAAATATTCTAATTGAGGTTATTGAATCAGTATCACACATCCTCAATTAGATCACAGTTTTCTTTTTTAAATAGTGAGATTTTCCCTGCAGCCATCTCGAGTTGATGGGAGGGGTTATTATCCACTGACACTCTGTGAGGCAGCAGCTTTCCCTTCACTTAGGGTTAATCTTGCCTCTGAGGGACTGAACAAGGGAACCTGAGGCTCCTCGGTACCTTGCAAGTGCTAAACCTTACAGGACTGCTCTGTCCATAAAGGACAGGTAAGCAGATGAAGAGGGTCAGTTGTCCTGTAACAACAAAAAGCCCCTAAAGTCGGGCTCAGGCTACAACCTCGCCCTTCAGTTTGCCTCCTTCAGACTCACTCCTCTTCTCACTATTACGAGGGATCTATTGAGCGACCTGTATTAACTTGGAGCAACAAACTGAACTATCCATCCCCCATTACTCCCTGTCTCCATCAATGCTGCTCCATGACAGGAGATTCTACAGCAGTGGTTTTCAACCTTTTCTCATTTGCAGACCCCTAAAATTTTCAAATGGAGCCGTGGACCTATTTGGAAATCTTAGACGGTCTGTGGACCCCCAGGTGTCCAGGGACCATATATTGAAAACCACTGCTCTAGAGAGTCCAACCTTTGATTTATGTTCTCTCTTCTCCAAAAACTAAAGGCCTCATTCTTCTCTCGCTGAAGTCAATGGAAGTTTTGGTTTTGACTGAAACAGGAGCAGGATAGGTCCCTACGATCATTTGTATGTTGTTATGTGGATACAGTGAAATACCTTTAAGGACACTTAGGAAATACTTTTAAGGACACTGTGATCCCAGCTCTGCCCCTAGAGACCTGGAGGTAAATCCCACTAGCGGTGGAAATGAGACCATTGTCTGGCTGACAATATATTTCTAGTTTGATTGCAATATGAAATCTAAACTAACTAATCAGCTTATCAACTCTGCACAGAACATCAGCAACTTACCAGTAGTGAAAAGAAGTTTCCTGGGGTCCTGAAAAATAGACACAAAAACAAACAAAAATCAGTTGCTAATTTATCATTTTATATTTCTTAATGTAAGAAACTGCTCATAAATTCCACATGCCTCACTTTGACAGTCGATACCTAAACCTGGCTGTAAAAGTGAACTGTGTAACTGGTAATAGAGAACAATGACAACTACGCTCCATCAATGTAAACTAAACCTTTTGCCAACCCTGCAAAAACCAACCACACACTGACTAAGAAAGCAGAGTAGTGAGACAATCAGGCACTTCTCTGCTTTCATAGATAATCATTTTACAAAACAACTTTTCCTAGCTACCGAATAGTTGTAGGAGAGAGATGAGATTTTGAAGTTGAATATAAAGACATGGGGCAACTATGTTGCTCCCATTGAAGTCAACTGGAGTTTTGTCACGGACTTCCCTGAGAGCAGGACTGAGCTTAACATGGCTGCCTCAAGGAGTTCACACTATCAGGCCAAATTCTTCTCTTGACTTCCTTGTGGGAGATTGTGGGGGAAAGAGCAGCAGTTCTGAGTGGAGGGGAAAGGGCAGAGTGCCAACTCTACAGCATGCTTCCACAATCCCCTTGATCTCGTGGAAGCCACTCTGTGGCCTTGTCTTCACCAGAAGGGGGGGAAAGTGGGTTCTTAACTCGAGTTAACTACCTCGAGATAAAATCCTAGTGGAGGCAAACATTTAGTTAGTTTTTGTATGAACTAGCTGGTTGAGTTAAAGACGAGGCTCCTCCATAGGCTATAGCTCAACCTGCTAACTCATATGAAAATTTCTAACTACCTTGCCTCCACTGGGATTTTGCCTCAGGTTCATTAATTCAAGTTAAGAACACACCTTTTTTTTTTTTGGTAGTGAAGACCAGATCCATGAAGATCATGGGTGAGAGGGACAGGCTGCAGGAAGAAGCAATTATGGAGCAAACGAGACCGTCATCCTCCATGGAATCATTCCTCCACTGAACTTCAGAAGGATTCTGTGAGCATAAATTAATGCTGGCCTTGTAAGCACTAAATGATTCCTATTCCCTCACTACTTCGGGCAAAGCCTACCACCCAAAGAAGAGTTAGGCAGCAATGCACAGTGGGGAAGCCTGTGGGAGTTTTACTCCTGTATGCAGGGCAAAGGCAGGAGAAGACTTTAAGACTTCCTAAGGCCAGAGTGTTTCCCTCCAATGACTTTGGGCCCTACATTCTGATATGATTTACGGGGGCTACATCAGCTGAGTATGGCATTTTGCAAGCAGAATGCAGCTTCCAGCCTAATTCCGGCAGACAACTAAAGCCACAATAACATTATCTGATACTGTTCCCATTCAAGCCAACAGCAGTTTTGCCATTGACTTGAATGAGAGCAAGATTGGCCCAAATCTTGTCATCATTCAATCCATGTCTATGCAATGCTCCAAATGCAACATCTATTCTCCTGCCTCTCCCATATTATAAGGTTTAATGACAGGGCCAATGATAGCAGCATAAATGATTCAACAAGGACTGCCCAGCAGCAGTGAGGGCAGCAAACTAAGGCATTGAACAGTGAAGTGACTTGCCAAAGGGCACACAGCAAGGCAGTGGTGGAGACTGCTGCTGGAGATGTGGGTCTCCCAGAACCACACTGGCTCACATGTTTGGGCACTCTCAATCCTTTTGGTTAGAAGTCAGTAGGAGGATTAACATGATAACGGATACCACCTTAAAAATTAAACCATCATCCTGGAAACTCTCCACCTCCATGGAAAGCTTGGTTCTCTAGAGCAGTGCTTGTAGCCAAACAACTCGTGTTACATAAACGGAAAAGCAGCCTGCCTCCAGGGACAGAAGCTTGGCCCAGCAATGTGGCTGTCCTGGCAGCTAAAGAACAGGTAACATTTTGGAGAAGAGGGACCCCAAGACAAATTGGCAAAGATATGGTCTAACTTTTTAGAAATCTTTAATTCCTAGCAGATAGAAACCAAGCTGTTTCTCTCCTTTTCCTTCCTTTCCCCCTTTTCTTTCTTTCCTTTCCATTCCTTTACTTTTTTGTTCTTTTTGTCTTTTCCTCCCCTTATTTTTGGGGGAGGGGGGATTAATAAAATATAAATAAATAAGTGAAGTAACTTGCTCAAGGTTGCACAGAAAGTCAGTGGCATAGCCAGGTCCTGACTCCAATCCTAGTGCTCTAGCCATCGAAAGGAAGAAAAAAAATAAACAGGATACTGCATTTTCACATTATACAAGACAAGCACCACTGTATAGATCACTCATGGAAACTACAAGTTACATCTATAAAATATAAATAAGAACAGATCGCCCACCTCACCGCGGTAGTTTGCTGCATTTAGTGCCAAAAATTCTTCAGTATAGTTCACAGAGAAGTTAAGGACATTCACCAGGTGTGCGGCAACATGTAAGACTATAAAACAGAACAAATCTCAGTTCACTAAACTACATTTTGAAGATTATGTGAAGCCCCTAATCCTGATAGCTCATATGTGTAGGTGGAGCCCTGTTCTTATATGTATGAGTTTGTAGATCTGGGTCCCAAGTGATTTACTAGGGGGAGGGATAGCTCAGTGGTTTGAGCATTGGCCTACTAAACCCAGCATTGTGAGTTCAATCCTTGAGGGGGCCATTTAGGGATTAGGGCAAAAATCTGTCTGGGGATTGGTCCTGCTTTGAGCAGGGGGTTGGACTAGATGGCTGCCTGAGGTCCCTTCCAACCCTGATATTCTATGATTATAATTTAGACTATGCTACTCCTAGCCTTTATATATAAACTACCTGTTTATCAAGTATCAGAGGCGTAGTATCATTAGTCTATATCAACAAAAACGAGTCCAGTGGCACCTTACAGACTAAGGGCTTGGCTACACTTGAAACTTCAAAGCACTGCTGCGGGAGCGCTTTGAAGTGTGACTGTGGTCGCAGTGCCAGCGCTGGGAGAGAGCTCTCCTAGCGCTGCACGTACTCCACCTCTCTGTGGGGATTAGCTTACAGCGCTGGGAGCCGCACTCCCGGCACTGTTTACACTGGCGCTTCACAGCGCTGTATCTTGCAGCACTCAGAGGGGTGTTTTTTTCACACCCCTGAGCGAGAAACTTGCAGCGCTGTAAAGCACCAGTGTAGCCAAGGCCTATGAGATTTATTTGGGCATAAGCTTTTGTGGGTAACAAATCAATTCTTCAGATGCATGGAGTGAAAATTACAGATACAAGCATAAATATACTGGCACATGAAGAGAAGGGAGTTACCTCACAAGTGGAGAACCAGTGATGACAAGGCCAATTCAATCAGGGTGAATGTGGTCCACACCCAATAATTGATGAGGAGGTGTCAATACCAAGGGAGGGAAAATTGCTTTTGTAGTGAGCCAGGCACTCCCAGTCCCTATTCAAGCCCAAATTAATGATGTTAAGTTTGCAAATGAATTGTAGTTCTGCAGTTTCTTTTTGAAGTCTGTTTTTGAAGGGGTTTTTTTGTTGCAGGATGGCTACTTTCAAATCTGTTATTGAATGTCCAGGGAGACTGAAGTGTTCTCCTACTGGCAAATAAATCTGTTAGTCTTTAAGATGCCATCAGACTTCTCATTGTTTTTTTATCTGTTTATCATTTTCCTTTGCATATTTGGAACATTAAATTTACTGACCTGAAGATTTTATATAAAAACCTTCTCCATGGACTCCCATTCACTTTAGGGGAAACAAGATCAGTCCTAAGACCCCATATGCTATTTTTGTACTAAGTGAGTTGGACAGATAGGCTGATATGAAAATACTACTCATTTTGAACCTTTTAAAGTACTGTAATTTATTTTCCCATTATAATTCTCTGATTGGGAGACTGAATCCAAGGACTGTGTCAAAGCTATGTTAACACTTCACTGAAAGTGGCAATATTTTGCGATATTTACCTGTATTGCCCACATGTTTGCAATAGGTCTTTTCATCTCTAACATCCATGCCTCCTCGTTTAAATTGACTACATGTGGTCTGAAATCAGTTAGGATGACAGCTTTTAATTTGGTTTCATATATGAAATAAGAACTGGCACTTCAGAACCTGTAACTTTTAAAGAAAAGGGAAAGGGGATAGCTCAGTGGTTTGAGCATTGGCCTGCTAAACCCAGGGTTGTGAATTCAATCCTTGAGGAGGCCACTTAGGAGTCTGGGGCAAAAAATTGGTCCTGCTAGTGAAGGCAAGGGGGCTGGACTCAATGACCTTTCAAGGTCCCTTCCAGTTCTAGGAGATTGGTATATCTCCAATTATTACCTTTATTTAGATCCCAGGCTTCAAAAATGTCTGAGAAAACATTCCCGCATCTGAACAAAGAAACACAGAGAAAAACTACCCCAAAACATACTGCACAAGAAAAGCCACAAGTGACTTGTATTGTTTAATATGCTTCCCACATGAGCTAGTGCTCAGCACAATAAAATCTTACCCGAAAAGGCACATATAGTAACACCACATGTTACATGGAAAGTTTTACTTTTATCCAACAGCCTTCTTGTTTTCCTGCTGGCAACCTAGTAAGAAAAGAATTCAAGCAATCTCTCTTCTAAAATGAAGCAATGGAAAATAAAGTTAAAAGTAATTGATTTTCTAGACATGATTTGTTTGTCAAATTAACATTTATACGAGGCTTAACACTATTTGATCACAACACCTACATTTAGTAGGAACAGAATTAGAGACAATAGGGTAACTCCATGGGTTTGATGCAGAAGTTACTGGAAGATGTTGTTTAGTGTGTGTTATTCAGGAGATCAGACTAAATCAGCATAATGGCCCCTTCTGGCCTTATGATCTTTGAGTCTATACACTAAAAGTGAATGAACTTTTTTAATGTAAATGACCAATAGCACAGGACAAGGTATTTAGACTGTGTGTCTGTTCACCTCATATCATTGTCAGGCACAAGACAGAGGATACAGGATAAAGACAATGGTTATCTTCAATTTGCAACTATTCAAAAAGTGCCTCAGGCATCCAGTAAGTCTGTATTAGTTGAACAGTGTTACTTAGATTTTTGTCACAAGTAACTAATGAGTCACAACCCATGGAAATTACTGGTTACTGGATATTTAGAGACCAAACCTTCTTTAGTTTGTCAGATTTCTCTTTCCGGGATGCCCAATATGTTATTTATTTGGGATTCAATCACACCCAATAGCTCACACTGGAGGCAGCGTAGAGCAGCAGAATAAGGGAGGTATGTCCACTTTTCTACTCTTGGTGCTCTGTATTTCCTTGCTGCATGGCTTGGGGTGGGGCCACAACCCGCAGCCCACTTTTCTCCGAGTTTAGGTAGAAGCGAATAGTCCTGATATTCAAAGCACACACCAGCTATTGAGCAAGAGAGGAAAATGGGGGTAAGGCTTCACTTGCGCTCAATCTTCTTTTGCACACAGGCACATGATGACCTTACTTACCAAAGCTAGAAATGTTCTTAGCACTGAGTCCAACTCAGCTACCAGCCAAGTCAATATGAATACTTTCCTTGGCTTCAAAGGGATCCGGAGCTGGGTCCACACACAATGCATCTACCATGCACATCTAGGATATCTGTCTGCAGACCAGCACTATATACAGCCAAGCAAATGAATAATAACTAAACAAGTGTATACTGTAACCTTTCTGCTATTTCTTAGGAAACTGTCTGTGTGCATGGTCCTTGTTAACTGATTGTATGCTAAATGTTGTTTACCTTCTGAGATCCTCGGAGGAAGGCCAGGAGAATACGGCACATCGGTAAAAGGACCAGGCTGCAGTTCAGGTTGAGGACAGATGCTGAAGCTCTGCTAATACATAATCCTAGCTGAACAAATACAGCAAGAGTCAGATTACAGAGCAATAGTATGGTCCAGTGGGTAGGGTGCTTGACTAGGACTTGGGAGACCCAGCTTCAGTTCCCTGCTCTACCATAGGTTTCCTATGTGACCTTGGGCTCTCTGTGCCTCAGTTACTCCCATAAATAAATAACAGTACTTCCCTAACTGAGAGGGGAGTTGTGGGGATAAATGCACTATGTGAGGGGCTCAGGTACTATGGATATGGGGGGGGGTATGACAGAGTGTAACAAAACATCTATTAAACCCTTAATGTCAAAAATTCAGGTGGCTTTACAAAATGAACTAAATTTGTCCAAAAGGACCAATTTTGAAGACCCTGTAGAGTAGGGTGACCAAACAGCTAGTGTGAAAAATCGGGACGGGGGTGAGGGATAAACAGGTGCCTATATAAGAGAGAGCCCCAAATATCGGAACTGTCCCTATAAAATCGGGACCTCTGGTCACCCTACGGTAGAGTAATTAAAATAATTCTTTGTTCTTCCCTAGAGGAGCTTGGAGATGCCCAGTTGTTGCCTCTGAAAGCAGAAGAATCTGGAAAGTTTTTATAAGGGGCAGGACTCAGACCCATAAGTAACTGTAGCTATAGTTCAGACCTAGCCTCATAAAAGAAGAGAGAAAATCTACTGCAGGGGTCGGCAGCCTTTCAGAAGTGCTGTGCCGAGTCTTCATTTATTCACGCTAATTTAAGGTTCCGTGTGCCAGTAATACATTTTAACATTTTTAGAAGGTCTCTTTCTATAAGTCTATAATATATAACTAAACTATTGTTGTATGTAAAGTAAAAAATGTTTTTAAAATGTTTAAGAAGCTTCATTTAAAATTAAATTAAAATGCAGAGCCCCCCGGACTGGTGGCCAGGACCCAGGCAGTGTGAGTGCCACTGAAAATCAGCTCGTGTGCCGCCATAGGTTGCCTACCCCTGATCTACTGTGAGGATTTGTTGACCTAACTTGGCCTGATCCAACTCCCACCAAAGTCAATGGAAAGACTCACTTTGACTTCAGTAGGAATTGGACTGGCCTCTTTTTATGTCAAAAGGTGACATTTCACTTGGAAAGAACTGCCACCCTAAGCAATGCTCACAAGCACATGGAATGGAATAAATCAAAAGCAACACTAATGTCAACGGAGCAACCACCCTCTAAGTGACCAGAGGGGTTAAAGCGGAGGAAAGGATTAAACAGCATGAGGATCCTCATTAGCCACTTAACTAAAAATTAATGACTTTGTGATAAATGAGCCAAAGAACGTCATACATTAATTCAGCTAAAATGGAAATAATTGTGCAGTTTCAGAGACTGTTGGAATAGATTTGCAGTAGGTCCTTACCAAGTCACACGCTGCTAATAAACACATTCCCTAACTTGGACCCCAAATCAGCAGTAGGAAGTTGATAGCTGGGAATTCCACTCACTAAAGCTTTTATAAAATATGCTACATAACATTTACCAGTCCACTTGGATCCTAAGTAATAAAACCAAAACCACGTCAAATAAATGAGAAAAGTACACTTTGTGATGCCTTAACCCCTTATTTTGTTGTCTTATTGTACCGTGTTTGCTCATTCGTTTGCTAATTCAAAAATTTAGCAATTTGCAGCAGTTATTAGTTTGAATTTGCATTTTTCTGTTTGCTTTTACAAAAGATGCAGTTAGACTGTCAGTAGATAAAGAAATTTTACTCCTAAGGGACTTCTATAGAAACACAATATCTCGCACACACACAAAAATGAATTTAAAAAGTATACATGTCAAAAGACAAGTCATTTTTGCATAAGTTTTATGTATGTGTATTTTTTAAATATAAATAAAAATATAGTATCAATTTATAGGTTATGGCTGATGAAAATTTTTGTCCTTTTTCAAAAAAAAAAAAAAACCCCAGCTATTTTTGTAACATGTAACCTCAAATGTAATCAAAACAATTTTAGGTTTTTCTCGCTTTCTTTAGCAGGAAAAAATAAAGGAAAGGGGGGAAAGGAAAGAAAAAAAGAGAGGGGAAAACTAGGAGAGGAGGGTCAGTTTACAGTTAGTTGAAAAATTTAAAAAAAAAACTGTGAAGAGTTTTGGAAAAATATGAACATTTGTCATTTCTTTCTAAACTATTTTGTGAAAAATACAATTTTTCCACCAACTCTAATATTACATGTACATACACATACACTCTCAAATAAAATAATGAACATACACTTCTCATTTAGAACTCACACCGGTACATGTCTATCAAGATTACGTCCACTGTAACATTAGAGGCAGTGCTGTCTTCCTGATGAGGCATAAAACTAAGATCTAAACCCGTTATAGTCATTAAAGATCCCAGGCACATGTTATAAAGGCAGAGGTAATAACCCTGGTTTCTTGGCCGATTTCTGACGTGGGCAGTTATATTGCCCAAACAGTATTAACTCATCCTCTACACCATAGTCTGAACAGGAAAAAAATATTCTTTGAGTCCTGTCCTGTTATTTAGAGTTGCTGTGTACTATTTAGGAGTGCCACGTTCCACTTGAGGGGCTGCATTACAGAGATAGATGAAGAGATGTGTAAGTATTGATTAAGGATTATTGTATAAAGGACAGAGGGGACAAAATCCTGTGGACTGGGGCGGCTCTAGCGATTTCGCCGCCCCAAGCACGGCGGCACGCCGCAGGGGGCACTCTGCCGGTCGCCGGTCCCGCGGCTCCGGTGGACCTCCCGGAGACATGCCTGCGGAGGGTCCGCTGGTCCCGCAACTCCGGTGGACCTCCCACAGGCGTGCCTGCGGATGCTCCACCGAAGCCGTCTGCCGCCCCCTCCCGGCGACTGACAGAGCGCCCCCCGCGGCATACCGCCCCAAGCAAGCGCTTGGCATGCTGGGGCCTGGAGCCGCCCCTGTCTGTGGATCCCTATCAGGCACGGAGCCACAGAAAAGAGGTGATGGTAACAATGATCTTATTTTTACATGGTACCTTTCATATAGAAGGATCTGAAATCACTTGCACACTTTGGGCCCAGCGTCCCCTGTACTGGGAAAGGAAATTGTGGAAGGTTGCATGCCTGCACAGAGTTTGTAATAGTGGATGATTCTCCCGTATACGCCCCATCTCTTTGTAGTGAGTTTGGCCACAAAGCAAACAGGTATCTGAAATACGCACAGATTGTATAAGATCTTCAGCGGAGTGGCCCGCCTGGCTGGAGGGTCTGTGCCTCCACATTGGCTCCCAATCCCCCTTGGTTCCTTTTAGTCCGTTTGTTAGAGCTGAGCTGCTAGGGGTTTCCCTCATCAAACACGAGCCTCCAGAGAATGAAGGGAGGACTATCATGAACAGACTCGCAATTGTTCCTAGTGTTGTGATGATGGCATGAAGGCGTGATCACCCCCCACCCACTCACCACACACATACACCCTGGACCTGCTCCCTGCCATATCAGGGATCTAGATCTCTGCTGAATACCAACTGAGCTGCTTCCATGGGAACAAGGACAAGTGGGATTTAGGTAAAAGAGGCCACAGTCCTCAACCCACGGTTCAAAGGGGATAAAAAAAAATCATTTGAACACTGTGGCATTCACAGTAAATACAGTATTTCTATTTCCTTGCCATAGATTAGGCTTAAAATGATTCCCACATTATGCAAAATGAATTATTTTAGAACATCACAAATATTTTTGGAGTATCAGAAAAGTGGCTCTTGACAATCTTCTGTTTCACTCTGGCATAATATCTGCATAAGCTGAATTCTGGAGAGATGAAGTTTGTTGCTATTTTCATTAATTATTATTTCTGTAAAGGAAATCTAGAAATGAGCTGTGTGTGTCAAAGGAATAATTAAAAAAAACTGTCATCAAAGTGTTTAAACATTTTCATTAGAGGCTTTTGACACAAAGAACGGGTTAGAGAATCTCATTGATTAAATGAGAAAGAGCAATTATTTGAACTACAGTTTATGCAAAATCCAAAAATAAAGTGAGAGTGCTAAGAGTAAACATTCCAAAGCTCAAGAATAATGAGCAAAGCAACTGGTAAACTTTATAACTTCTGTTATCTGACACATGTGATACATCACAAGGATACTGAAATGGACATTTCTGCTTGGGTTGAAATGTACAGCATCCATGCAGCCATTATCTAACAGCACTTTTATCAGATTGCAAGCTCCTAGAGGCAAGGGCCATGTTTTGTTTTGTTGTTCTGTTTGTACAGCACCTAGCACAATGGGGTGCTTGTCCATGACTGGGGCTCCTAGGCATTACAAATAATAAATAATAATAACTAGATGTGCTTATCTCACACAAAATTACAATGGAATCCCATGTCTATTGTTAGCTGAGCCCAGGGTGATTACTGTCTTGAACGTTATTAAATATGTGAAATTATTTCTTGTCAGAATCATAGAATCATAGGGTTAGAAAGGACCACAAGGGTCATCTAGGCCAGGGTTTCTCAAACAGGGGTCGTCGCTTGTGTAGGGAAACCCCCTGGCAGGCCAGGCCAGTTTGTTTACCTGCCCCGTCCGCAGATCCGGCCGATCGCGGCTCCCACTGGCCGCGGATCGCTGCTCTGGGCCAATGGGAGCTGCTGGAAGCGGCGGCCAGTAAGTCCCTCGGCCCGCGCTGCTTCCAGCAGATCCCATTGGCCCAGAGCAGCGATCCACGGCCCATGGGAGCCGCGATCGGCCAGACCTGCAGACGGGGCAGGTAAACACACCAGCCTGGCCCGCCAGGGGCTTTCCCTACACAAGCAGCGACCCCTGTTTGAGAAACCCTGATCTAGGCTAACTCCTGCCAAGATGTAGGATTTGTTGTGTTTAAACCATCCAAGACAAGTGGTTATCCAGCCTCCAAAACCTCCAGTTAAGAAGCTTCCACAACCTCCCTAGGGAGTTTGTTCCATTGTCCTACTGTTCTTACAGTTAGGAAGTTTTTCCTGAGATTTAATCTAAATCTAATGAGACACCTCCCCCATTTACTGCCATATAACTCCTCTCACTCATGAGTATGCATGTCCATCTATCCCATAACTTCAGACCCCTCCCAGCTGTTCTTGCCCCATGACCACCCCCTAAGAATTCTCCATTCACTCTGGTGTAAATCTGGAAGGCAACACTGAAAGCAATGGAGTTATAAAGGTGCAAATTAAATGAGAATAAGACCCCTAGTCTCTGGGTACTGAACTGCCCAGGTACATTATGGGGGAGAGTGAGGGAGGACAGGCAAGAGTAGAGGAGGATGAGAATCAGCCTGCCTTGCTATAAAAAATTAAGAAGTGCCCTCTGCTGGAATCGGGTTGCCATCTAAATGGGCCAGCGACCATTATTTGTATTTTGTCTTAGTGTTATTTAATAAATACTCCCCTATAATGCACTGCCTTCCTACTAATTCAGGTTAATCCATCCATCAACATCATTACAAACAAAAGGTGAAACAACTTCTCAAAAAAAGCAGGACACTTCCAAAAAAGTGTGATCCAAGTATTTTGATGGAAAATGTCACGTGGTTTCAATAATCCTTCGTGAAAGCTTTTCCTGAGCAGAAATCAAATTGGGCAACGTGCTTGTTGTGACAAGCTCATGAGCTGTTGGAAAACTATGGAGAAAGCAACACAATGAGTAATGTCTAGAACCACAGTTTACGGAAGGTCCAGAAATAAATTGGAGAGCTAAAGCTTCTCTTGATAAACATCCAAGAGCTCAAAAATGTCACCAAGTAACTCATTCTTTCCAAGTGATCCCTAAATGGTCTCGCAACTTCCTTTATGCTACCTGGGCGACTTTAAAATGATCATTTAGTAACAAATGGCTCAAAAGAGTGGACCTTTGGATTTTTAAACAATGACAGAGGAAGAGAAGATTCGTGCTCCAAGGCAAATCTTAACAAGGGGACATATCCCTGTTAACTATAAAATAGCAGGCATACAATCCTCTCTTGTCCCCTGGCAGGCTGGCATGGTCTAGAACAGTGGTCTCCAAAGTGGGGTGCACAAAAGGATACTTCATGGTGCGCGGCCGGAGGAGCGCCACCGGAGCAGCACAGCTTCAGCAGTTTGGGTGGGGGTTTTTTTGCTTTTTTTTCCTTCGGCAGTTTGGGCAGGAGTCCAGTTTTTTTTTTTTAGACGCGATATATCGATCCCCGAATGCGCTCCTGTCGACTCCGGAACTCCACCAAAGCGAACAGCGGTAGCGGAGTCGACAGGGGGAGCCACGGACATCGATCCCGTGCCATGAGGACGGTAGGTAACTCGATCTAAGATACTTCGATTTCAGCTACGCTATTCACGTAGCTGAAGTTGCGTATCTTAGATTGATCCCCCCCACCCAGTGTAGACCAGCCCTGTGGAACTCCTTGCCTGAGGAGGTTGTGAAGGCTAGGACTAAAACAGCGTTTAAAAGAGAACTAGATAAATTCATGGAGGTTAAGTCTGTTAATGGATATTAGCCAGGATGGGTAAGGAATGGTGTCCCTAGCCTCTGTTTGTCAGAGAGTGGAGATCACTTGATCATTGCCTGTTGGGTCCACTCCCTCTGGGGCACCTGGCATTGGCCACTGTCGGTAGACAGATACTGGGCTAGATGGACCTTTGGTCTGACCCAGTATGGCCGTTCTTATGTTCTAATGTATTTTTCCTCACAATAAACCTGTGAAATAGGGAGGTTCTATCATCCCCATTTTACAGATGATGAACTGACGGTGCAACTAAGGGTACATCTATGCTGCAAAAAAAGAAAAAAAAGCTCTCAGCAGTGAGTCTCCGAGCCTGGGTCAACTGACTCGGATTCACGGGGCTCCTGCTACGGTGCTAAAAATAGCAGTGTAGACATTCCCATCTGAGCTGGAGACCCAGTGAGGGCAAAGGGTCTCGGAGACCAGGCTCAAGCCCAAGCAGAAATGTCTCCACTGCTATTTTTAGCCCTGCAGCACAAGCCCCACAAATGCAAGTCAGTTGACCTGGGCTCAGAGACTCGCCACCATGGGGTGTTGTTTTGCAATGCAGAAGTATCTGAAATGACTGCCCAAAATCACAAAGGAAGTCTGTGCTAGAGCAGGGAGTTGAAACCAAAGTCACAAGCTAGTATCCAACACACTGAATCACCTTTTTTCTCTAGGCAAGCACAAAGCCAGTATGAGCCATGGAAGTGTATGGGGATGAAGGGGGAGAGAATATGTATAGATATGTCTGAGTGGGGAGCAGGAATGGGTGAAGTGCACTGCTCTCCAGCTATCCCAACCAAGCAACATAGGGTCCCATGGGGACCACTGCCAGCTGGCACATGTCAATCAGGGTAGTCCCTAGGCTGCTCTAACCTGGGCTGAAGCAAAGAACCAGGGAGTCACAACTGGTTCCTGGTTCTCTGGGTGCTGCAGCAAGGGATGCTGGAGGAATGCTGTAATGGAGGAAGCAGCAAAGAATCCTGTGGCACCTTATAGACTAACAGATGTTTTGCAGCATGAGCTTTCGTGGGTGAATACCCACTTCTTCGGATGCACCACTTGCATCCGAAGAAGTGGGTATTCACCCACGAAAGCTCATGCTGCAAAACGTCTGTTAGTCTATAAGGTGCCACAGGATTCTTTGCTGCTTCTACAGAACCAGACTAACACGGCTACCCCTCTGGTAATGGAGGAAATATGCTTTTCTTGGGTTAAGCCGGATATTTCAGCATTAGCATGAGAAAAGACTAAAACTATTTATCATTAATATAAACCACTTGATGCCCCAAAGCTCTCAAGCAAAGTTATCGACAACACTAAGATGAAAACAACCAGGAGTCCGGTGGCACCTTAAAGACTAAGAGAAATGTTTTTTTACACAAGAAATCTTATGCCCAAATAAATCTGTTAGTCTTTAAGGTGCCACCAGATTCCTTGTTGTTTTTGTGGATACAGAATAACACGGCTACCCCCTGATACTAAGATGAAAGTTAATATCACAGTTGCATGCACTGAAACCTAATATTAAGTTCAGGGAATTCATTAGAAGGGAGCTCACAGATAAGACCTCAATAATTAGGGTATTATTTCACATGTTAAACCCATCTTGAAGCACAAAATAAAAGGACCGAGACACCAAGAGTCCATCAGTGAACGTCCATCCATGCCTCAGTTTCTCTGAGTCAAAATTATTTATAGGATCTCTGTGGGTGAGGCAGGCTCCACTGCACACTTTACTTAATTTTTACTCATTTGCCTTTTCTTTGTACTGTGTATTTTTTCCTTATTCCTGATCACAGAGTACATGAAAATGTCACACACCTTACAATCTGGGATGAAAGAAAAGTTTGGAGTTTGATCTTGATTGAGATCAGGTGCTTATTAAAGAAAACTTATTCATACTCCTACAGTCAGCCAAATTTGGCTGGAACTCTGGCAAAAACAGCTTTTCTGGCTGGATTTATTTATTTCCAGAAAATGGAAGTGGGAAGAAAAAACTCTACCAGTACATTTTAGCACCTCATTTTAGCTTGTACTTGTTCCTAAAAGAGGACACTTTGGAGGCACAGAGCTATGTAATTCCATCCTCAATTAATTGCAATTCTTTTAAAGTTATGTTAAGTCACTGGGAGTACACTGGAGTCAAACAGTTTTTAAATGTTTGACGTGGTCATATACTTACAGATACATCTAAATCTATTAAGGACCAGACTCTAATCTCTGGGGTAAATCTGGAGTAACTACTGAAATCAACAGAGTTACTTTAAGTTTACAGCAGCAAAGAATCCTGTGGCACCTTATAGATTAACCAAGTTTAAGTTTACACTGGTGTAACTGAGATCAGAATCTAATGCAATGCAAAATAGGGAAGGGGCAGAAGAAAGCAAACAGCAGCAGCAGATTTAGTCCCTTCCCCAACATAGGGGAATGGTCTTCATAACAATACTGAAGCTCTAAATTCCTGTGACTAACTGTATGAGTCATTTTCTTTCCACACCACTTGGAAACCATTAATCCAGGCCACTCTTCTGAGACTGTTTTTGGTTTTTTGTCTGTTTCTTTCTTTATAGCCAGCGCATGGACACATTATATATGTTACTTGCATGTACCATATGAGCTCTGTAATTCTGCTGGAGAAAATGACACAACCTACCTGAGCAAAGTCAGTCATTGTCTGAAGTGTAACAGAAGCCATCAGAGCCTACACTGATCTCCTGCCTAGATATCTCTTGGTGTTTTATTACCTAGCCATATTAATTTGGGGGGAGGGGATTGGGCTGATATAGGATTTTATTTGCATTTTATTTTTCAAAAACAGGGAAGATGCAACAGTGCCCTGGCCCAGAGCAGGTGACATGAAGCTAGAAAATAAAGATCAGCCTTTTGTCAGCACTCCTGTGTGACACACGCATGTATTGTCCTTCTAGGTATGTGGGCATTTTATATCACGCTCCCTTTGAAGGAACATAGTCCCTTTCTGAAGAATGGGACTCTATTATACACTCTTAACCAGAAGACCATGAAGGGATGATCCTGCCAGATATTGCGTGCCCTAAATAACCACTGAGTCAGTTGTTGGAGAAGGGTGCTCAGCACCTCAAAGGGCACAGGTTGCAGGATCAGGCCCAAAGAGGCTTCTCTTTTGAGATGTTTGGCTCTCTAATACTATCTGGGTCACGGTTTATTGAGAAGTGCTGCTATTTCAGGGATTTCCCCCTTCTCCCCACCCCTTTTTTCCATATTTCTGTTGAATTCATCCTCCTTTGTCATTAATAAATAATAATAACAACTGGAGATATACCAATCTCCTAGAGCTGGAAGGGACCATGAAAGGTCATCAAGTCCAGCCCCCTGCCTTCACTAGCAGGACCAATTTTTGCCCCAGATCCCTAAGTGGCCCCCTCAAGGATTGAGCTCACAACCCCCCTGGGTTTAGCAGACCAATGCTCCAACCACTGAGATATCCCTCCCCTTGTCATGTAGGCCACAATGTAAACATCAATAACATCTCGGGGAGTTAATCAACCCAGGCAAAGCTAGTTGAAAGTAAAGTTAGCTCTTCGAGGTTCAAGTGTGTCTACGTTCATTATAAGGCCTTGTCTATGCTAGACTATTAGGGGAAATATCCCTTCATTGCACAGATATCACTGCACCTATTCTCTTCCATGTAAGCACTTACTCTGTGCTCACCACCCTCGTATCTAAGCTCCATTGGTAATGTAGACAGGACTCCGACATTTTTACCACAGTTCTAGAAGAGACCGTGGTAAAAATGCTGTGGGCTACTTGAGCCCTGTGTGCATTAATGCTCCCAATGTTGCTACTATGGATGAAGCTCCATCTGAGGTAGCACAACAGCGAGAGGTCTCCCAAAAAACATTCATGTAGCCACCCTTGATGGGAGCACTGCCACTTGAGTGGAAAAGAATTAAAAAAGCAAACAATGAATGTTAAAGATCTGTACAGTGCAAAGAATGAGCTCTTTGCTGGCCCTTAACAGATGATAACCCTAATAGCATTGTTGAACTGTTGAGTCTGAGAAGAGAGAACAAAGGGTTAAAGGAAACTGCAAAACACCAGAATGGCAGAAAGAGAAGGCAGACAGAACAATATAATAGGCAGCAAATTGCCTCCAAATCAGACATGGACTATGTTGAAAATTGGACACATGAGTTAAAGCCTTAAACAATATTGTGAAACCCCAATACAGGATAAGGAGCTTAAATAATAAATGAAAAAATAAAAGCTTCTAGTAACAATTTTTGCTACACGAAACACCTACTGGAAGAACCAGACTAATAAACACATCTGGCATCCCTTGGTTACAAGGCAATTAAATACAAAATAGTATATTATAGCAAACAAAGTTTCAAGATGCCTAATTCCCTCCAGACTGTAGTGGGAAAAACAGACTTCAATGGAGTTGCACCAGAAATGTGCAGGGAGAATTTGGCCTTGAATAGCAAAGTCTTTATCATGATAAAGCAACAGCAAAGGAGAGCTCAAGCCATTGTATCACCTGGAACATATTCCAAAAAAGAAATAAAGGAGACATCAACATAATATATTGTAAAATGCTATGTGCAGAAGTACCAGTATAGCTAAAGTATCTCTTTTCACTTCCATTTTCAGTTATGTAATTCCCCCCCTCCTCCCCCAACAAGTTCTTTTTGGGGATGCAATTTCTCCAGTATGGTCTCATGCCCAGAAGATAATTTCTTCCATTAATGATTAGTTGGCCATTTTAGAGTTATCCAAAAATGGGTGGGCAAAAAAAAAGGGGGTGTGGGGAGCATTATTCAGCAATTAAGAAATTATTTCCCATGCTTTTTTTCTCTGCTTAAAAATATAGACTTTTATTTACTCAATTTAATGTAGCTGTAAGCATGGTGGCTTTATATATATACAGAGAGAGAGAGATTATATAGCTTGCACTGTAAACTGTCCAGAGGGAATGTGCAAAGAGGAAAAAATAAATGAGAAAAAATCTGGCCCTGGGTCAAATTATATATGGACAAAGGATTACATTTAGTAGTCACAGGCAAATAACAAGCACCACTCCATCACCGGTTACTGAGAGGACGCTGGGATTCTTACTCAGATAGTGTTCCTGAATCAGAACCAGGAACTCCTTCTTTCTCATCAGCCTCTGACTAACAGATGTATCTAAGGTCCTATTTATTAGCTCCGTATCTGTGCCCCTCACTACCTTTAATGTGTTTGTGCTCACAACACCCTTGTGAGCTAGGGAAGTATTCATACACATTTTACGGATGGGGGACTAAGATACAGACAGACCAAGGGCCAGATTTTCCTCATTATATTTTTTCCCCTTTGCACATTCCCTCTGGACAGTTTACAGTGCAAGCTAACTGTACCTACTCAGGAGATACTGATAACTTCAAGAAAGAAATAGACCTACATCTCACCAACTAGAAACTATTTCTTGTGGATCATCATTGCTAAGGCAAAGTGGAGATGTAAGCATTATACCAGTAGATGCCATCTTTTTCATACTGATAGCCAAAAATTAAGGCAAAAAATAATGCGGCTTATAAATATTTATTAACCAAGCACACAGGAACCATGAGAATGAGATGCAGAGGCAGAAAGATAGTTAATAAAACAACTTCCCTAAGAAATATACATAATGAGAACTGGCATAAAAGTTCACCGGAACAAGCCCACAAGCTTGCTAATGTTATGATGACTCAAAACTAAAGTTCCAGTCATCTGTGATCATGTTTACAGTGTCAGATCTTTTAAGCATGCCTGCAGTTGGCTTTCCTAGCCACTTGACTGGCTCCTTACCCTTTACTCACTCCAACATAGAGATTGTTCTCAACACTATCCACTTGCTAACCCCACAAAAATGTCAACAATCTCATAGGTTTCAGAGTAGCAGCCGTGTTAGTCTGTATCCGCAAAAAGAACAGGAGTAATTGTGGCACCTTAGAGACTAACACATTTATTTGAGCATAAGCTTTCGTGAGCTACAGCTCTCTTCATCGGATGCATAGACTGGAACATACAGCAAGAAGATATTTATACATACAGAGAACATGAAAAGGTGGAAGTAGCCATACCAACTGTAAGAGGTCAATCAATTGAGATGAGCTATCAGCAGCAGGAGAAAAAAAACTTTCTCATAGTAAATTTCTTATTGATCCTCCATTGCCCCCCGACGTTCAAGGGCTACTAAGCAGCCCAATTCGTCCCTCAGCAAAGCATTTCTGCCCCCGACTCCCCACCCCACCGCCTTGGGAAAAGGATCACTTACACCTAGCATCTGATGTAAATAGTAGTACTGTGGCCCATGGTAATACAGCAGGAAGGTTTTCCAGAAGAGCCAGACATTCAGGGAGAGCCAGAAAAGCTAAAACGAACAAGACAACAAGAAAGAATGCATGTAAGTGAAAGGCAATCCAGAACTTCTCAATATTTCTTTCCATCACACAGCACACATGCAATGAGCTCTCTAAGGATTTTGCAGCTGAATGAGAAAACGAGCGGAAAGAAATTACAAAAACAGCCCCTGCTGGCTGTAAAACTTTTTGTTCTCGGCCAGCCTCCCAAAAGTTTGCATTCGAGGTTAAGTCCTTTAGAATCTTATGTAGCATCTTGCATACAAACTGTCTATCAAAACTTACGGAGTTAGATGCTGCTATTAAAGAGTCAAAGAATAAATACATAGCGAAGGAAAAGACAAATTATGAGACATAAGCAAGGAAAAGCACATTTTGAGATGAGCTCCATGCTTTTTCTGCCCCAACCCTGAAGAGAGGCTATAACATAGATCAAACCTGCATGCACCATGCACAGATAGACACACAGTCATTATCCCTTATTTATAGGGGTGCTGAAACAATTTTTGTAGTGCAGGTGCTGAGAGTCACTGAACCAAATTGTAAGCCCTGTTCTCTATATGATGGAAACTATTTCAAGCCAGGGGGTGCAGCAGCACCCCCAGCATCCCTAGTCCCAGCACCTATGCTTATATAGCACACTCGTGCGTATACACACACACATCGACACACGACATACAGAGACAAATCCCTAGTACATTAGCCACCCAACCACACCAGAGACGCGCGTGCAGCTGGGACCCAGAGCACCCCGGACCGTGCGTTGCACACACGCGTGTAAAGCACGTTTCAGGCAGGGCTGCGTGCCGTGCCCACGTACACAGAGCCACGCACGGCAAGTGAGGTCCATGTGCGCACCCCGCCGTGCCCGGAACAAGGCAGGCGGCTCCCCAGCACCCAGGTGCAGCAGCGCCGGGCACGCGGGGCCCGGGCCGGCCGCGGTCCCCCAGCCCCCGGGAGGCTCGGCGCTCGGAGTTTCTGTGGCGGGGGCTCCGCAGCAGCCTACCAGGCAGAGGTGCTTGCTCCCCTCGTTGGCCAGCCAGCTGCTCCCGCACGGAGCCATGGGGCGAGTCCCGCGCCTGCGGCAGCGCTTCGGGGGCAGCCGCTGAGCCGGTCCTGCCGCCGCCGCCGCTGCTGCTGCGGCTCGGTCCTGCCGCTCCCCCTCCCCGCCTTCCGGCCGCCGCCCCGTCCTCTCCCGCCCCGCGCCGCTCTGCCCCCGGGGGCCCGGCCGGGGCAGGCTCGCGCTCAGCAGGCTCAGTCGCAGCTGCTGACGCCCCTGCCCGGACTTGCCCTGGGGCCCTGCCCCCGAAACGGGAGAGGAGGAAAGGGCGGAGTGTGAGCAGCGGCGGGGCACGATGCACCCAGAGGAGGGGGGTGGGGAGGAGAAGGGCAGCTGGGGGCAACTCTGGGCACGGGGGCATGAGCCCGTTGGTCAGGAAGCTGGCGAGGCACTGCCAGACAGTGTCAAAGCAGGGGCAACAAGGCAGGGGCGGGCGGGGGGAATTGGCTGGGAATGGGGTGGTGGACTTCTGTGGGTTGTCAAAGTGAGATGGGGGTGGTGGAGGGGCTTGTGTTCCTCGCTGGATGATGCATGTCAGCATCTCTGCCCCGTGGCGAAGGTGGTAAAGGCCCAGTGTAGCCGAGTGCCTAGAATTCAAAGCCTAAAGATCTCTGAGGAGCTGGGCTCTAGGAGACTTGTTGCACCTGCCTTATACACACACGTGCAAACCTGAGCAGGGCTGTGACCCCATGGGCCACTAAGATTTGGCCCAGCTGCCCCTCCATCGTGCCAGCAGGGAAGGGGCTTTGCCTTTACCACCCAGCTCCAATCGGGTGAAGGGTTGGGCCCTGGCCCCTTGCTTCCTCCCCCCTTCATTGCGCTCTTGCCGAGTTCAGGTTCTCAAAAGCGCCCCCGCATTTTCAGCGCCCAATTGTGCATTAGCGAACAAAAATATATTATACCTCGAAAAAGCTGTTCAAAGAATGAAGCACTTGAAAGTTAGGAAATGCCAGATTTACCATTGCCGGCATGACCTTATTTCTGTCCCCTTGAATGTCCATCCTGTGCACTGAAGGACATGGGGGGTCCTGTGGAAAAAACAGTATGTGATCATGTAATTAAAGACTGTTGCCACAGTGCATACAGACAATGGAGCTGAATTAAGCACTGTAGTAACGGGAAACAGAGACGGTGTTGCAGAGAGGCGTCCTAGGAAAGTCCCGGACCTTTTCTTTTATTCCCTTTCTTACAGACAGGTTACTCATTACTACATGATTGACATCAAACAGGTTACTCATTACTACATGATTGATATACTTGTTTATTTCCTACTAATTGGTTAAGGCTGGCTTTCCTCAATGGGCCATTGTCTTGTGTCTTCCGTGTAACTAAGACTAGCATAACAGAGTGTACCTCCTGTACCGTACTATGAGGGGAACAATACCAAGGTTCAATGCAGGGACAGCGTGGTTTGCCAACACTTGTACCCACATCTCCCCCTTTTTGTTTTGTTAAATATGACTAATACTTTCGAGGGGGCCCTGGGTAGGTCCACGGACAGCCCTTGATAAAGAGAGAAACAAAGGAGGGGACACACTGAATGCCGCAGCAAAATAGCACGAGCAAGAGTACAGTGAGTCCTCCAAAGGTGACAAGCTGATGCAACCACCCAATGTTAGGAAGCCATGAGGAAAGCCAATCCCACCATCCCGCGAGGGGGTCTGGATTGTATCTGATTTGATCTGTTAAATTTTTAATAATCTTGAGTTGATTTTCAACTGAATGATGGTGATCAGAAATATTAAAGCAACACATATTATTAACCTTTTCACACCCATAATGATGCAGCATAAGTAAATAATCTATAGCCACTCGATTTTGCAACACCCCATGGCGGATGTCTTCCTGCTCATCATTAAGGAGGGCTATAGCGGTAGATGTCGCATTCAAAGCCTTAGTGGCCGCGCAAGCCAAACCATTAATTCGCATACTGTTTCCCGAGGCCAACCCGGGGACCCCGACAAGAGAAACAGCCAAAGCGACAGTCTCGGTTTTTGAAAGTAAATGTACATGGCTATCACAGGAAGCATCCAAAGGAAGGCTGCGACTAACTCGCGAAATATTTAAGAGCTGCCTTTTGGTTGGTAATATAAGCGCAAATCGGCTTAGGCAACAACAAGTGCCATCACTAAGATTGGCGGGCATATAATTGAAAGTATATCCTGAGCATGTCCAAAACCACCCATTTGGCAGCTGTACATGCTTGTATATATAAGAGATATTTGTCACAGCAGAACAATTCAAGGCTGGAGCAGGAAACTGCTTACAATTACTCATAGTACAATTGGTCATGCGGGCACAGGTTATGTTATGTGTGGCAGCATAGGGGGTGCGAAGGGCGAGCGCATTCCTTGGTCTGCGAGGTGTTTGAGGTCCCCAATTATGATAGCCAGCATAGCCCAAACCATGAATGGTGGAATTGGGCTCCAGATTGGAATAAAACCAAGTAGCATTTTCAACATCATTAGGATTATAGCATACAGGAATCAGACAGGTACCTAAAATGTCTCCCACCGTAACTTGCTGGGAGAGACAAAAGGATGTCTGATTTAAAGTGTGAATAAATGTCTCCCACACATTGGTGGAAGGGAGAGGGGTTGCAACACCTTGCGGCAAACACAGAACGGTCACACAAATGTACATAATCCAACAAAGAGAATTAGCATTTAAGCTGGCTACTAGCGCAAGAAAATAATTTTCTGTAGTCTTATCCGCCTTAGTTTGTTCTAATACACGTTCAGCCTGCCACGATAAAGCTTTGACCTGTCCCCAAGTTATGGCAGCGTTGGGTGTGCCACGCTTTCGGGCCTTGTCGATCTTGTTCACCCTATCTGTCAGGGTCAGACTGAAATCCGGAATGGGATTCTTTAGCCCCTGATGCCAGGCCATCTTTCCACGGCTTCACAAAGCGAGCGGGAACCCACACAGGGCCGGTTTCAGTTGACACCGCTGCGTAGCCCCGGCCCCAGGTAATGAGCGGCACGGGCAGGCTCCACTCTGGTCCTGGCAGCTTGCGATATATCATCTTCGGCGCTGGAAGGGGCTCGGTCTGTCGATAATGGCGCTGGGCTCTAGATAAAAACTGATTATTAAACAAGGTTAAATTTAAATGATTCAGTGTAAACAAGACACGAGCCAGCCATTCTTCCTTATCTTGCAAGGATAGGGGCACTCCTCCTTTTTGTTTTTGTTTAGTAAGGGCCTCCTTTAGGGTGCGGTTAGCCCTTTCAACAATGGCCTGACCCCGGGAATTATAAGGAATGCCAAATTTGTGGAGAATGCCCCTCCGGGCACAAAATGCGGCCATGGCGGAGGAATAGTAAGCAGGGCCATTGTCGGTTTTCAACTCAGCGGGGCTGCCCATTACCGCAAAACTGCGAATCAAGTGATTGCAAACATGTTTGGTAGCCTCCCCTTTTTGGGCTGTTACCCAAGTGTAGCCTGAAAATGTGTCGATGACAACGTGCAGGTATTTCCAAGGGGAGAAGGGGGGAAAAAGGGTAACATCCATCTGCCAAAGTTGATTGGCTCCGAGACCACGGGGATTTACCCCTATGGGAGGACCCTGTGGGTTAAGGGTGCATTGAGGACATTGTTGAACAATACCTCGAGCATCAGAAAGAGGGATCTGAAATTGTTTAGCCAATGCCTTGGCATTTTGATGATGTAGGGCATGACTTTCTATAGGAGTACAAGGGAATGCCCGGAGTTGGGTATCCGCCTGGGCATTGCCTTCCGTCAACATGCCAGGGAAGGGTTGGTGGCTTCGGATATGAGCAATAAAAAACTGATCGGTACGGGAATGAATGAGATGTTGCAATGCTAAAAACAAAGCTAGCAAATTTTTATCTAGTGCCGGTGATACATAACTGCCACTAATATTTGAAACAACATTGGCTACATATAAACTATCAGTAATAATATTAAATGGCTGCATTGAAAAACGATTAAAGGCCAAAATTACTGCAGCCAGCTCAGCACGCTGGGCGGAGCTTTGGGGTAGGGTAAACAAGGAACACCAGCGTGTGGTAAGTGGGTCACGCCAAGAGAGAACCCCACGGTGTGGACTTCCGTCCGTAAATACTGTAAGCACATCTGGCAGCGGGGTTGGTGAGAGTAAATAGCGAAAACTAAGGGGTAATCGCTGTGTCATGCCAAAACGGGGGTCCTTTAAGGTATGAAAGGTAAGGTTCCTGTATAACCTGCACACGCACATTGAACCTCAGGAGTTGTTTCACAAAGGGTTTGCCATAAATGTAGGGGAATTGGAAGAACTATTTCTGCTGGATCAATAGCAAAAAGCACTAATGCACGTTGGCGCCCTTTTGTAATTAGGGAAGCAAGCATGGAGGGAAGGGGAGTATTTGCTGGGGTGTGGGCGAGATAAAGCCATTCAAGGATTCGTACCGTCCCAGCCTCGGGTGCTTGAAAGAGGGCGGCACAAGGCTGGGTCACCCCTTGAAGACAAGCGAGACGTGGAGGCTCGTTATCCACGGCACGATCCACCCAAACCTTTGCGAGAGATTGATTCACCTGCGCAATGGCATCTAATTGTGTTTTTGTGAGAGAAATGATATCGGAGGGGTGACGCCCCTGCCGAAGAGCTTCAAATAGAGGACTTAACATGTTGGTATCCAGGTGATAATAGGGGCATACCCAATTTATAATGCCCAATACTTGCTGAAGGGTGACGTAATTAATGTTGGTTTCCAAAGCAATTTGCGGGATAATTGGAATGGAGTAGGCGGCCATCATTTTATGTCCTAGATAAAAAAAGGGTTCTAAATATTGTACCTTTTCTGGGGCTATCTGAAGGCCGTATTCCTGAAGCATCTTTTGCAGGTCAGTTTTCCATGAGGGAGGGAGCTCTGGTCCTGCTATGAGGATATCATCCATATAATGGTAAACCTTAAGCGTAGGGTACCGTTTGCGAAAAGGTGATAGAGACTGATTCACGTAATATTGACAGAGGGTGGGACTGTTCAGCATACCTTGGGGAAGAACTTTCCAATGGTAGCGTTCTGTTGGCTGACTATTATTCAAAACAGGGATTGTAAAGGCAAAGTACTTTCGATCATGGGGGAGGAGAGGGATAGAGAAAAAACAGTCCTTAAGATCGATTATTGCTAACTGATAATCGTGTGGTATAACATTCGGGTTCGGGGTCCCACATTGAAGGGCTCCCATAGGTTCCAAAATTTTGTTTATAGCTCGGAGATCATGTAATAATCGCTAGCGGCCAGATTTTTTCTTAATAACAAAGACTGGAGTATTATATGGGCTAGTAGTAGGTTCAATATGTCCCTCGGTTAACTGTTCCTGAACTAATTCTTTAAGGGCTATTAATTTTTCCTGAGGGAGTGGCCATTGTTCAACCCACACTGGGACGTGGGTTTTCCATTCCAGGGGGAGGGCAGTGTGTGAAGAGCATTGACGTGTCATGGCACAACTAGGGAGGCTCCCAGTTGAGATAATAGGTCTCGTCCCCAGAGATTAAGATCAATTGGCAAAATGCACGGACGAATTTTTGCAACCTCTCGCCCTTCCTCACTATCCCATACTGAGAGCCAATTGGTGCTCTGTCGAGAAGATTGCGGGCCTCCCACTCCCCAAACTGAGGGGGAGATTTCAGAAGGCCAGGAAGGGTCCCAATGCTTTTGTGCAATTACTGAAACATCCGCTCCAGTGTCTAGCAACCCATAGAGCTCCTTACCGTTGATGGTATACTTACGGGTCGGCTTGTGGGTTCGAATGTGTTGTAAGACCGCAGCAATCTGTGGATGAAAAAGGGGACCTTGCTCCAGATTAACGCGAGTATAACCAAATCCGCCGGCACGACTCGCCTGGCCGGGTCCGGCCGGCGCTGTGTAAGGTAAGATTAGCAGTTGAGCCCAAGAATCCCCCGCCTTTAATTTGAGGGGAAGGTGACTCCAAATTTGAACATAGATAATGCCGGTGTAATCAGAATCAATAACTCCGGGCACAATCATAATAGACTGACTACTAGCAGATGAGCGAGGCAAAATCAACCCAAATGTATCCGGGGGAAGCGGACCAGAAAGCTGCGTAGGCATGAGGAGTATGTCACCAGGAAGAGGGGATTGCATATCTACTGCATTGATAAGATCCAAACCAGCACTGCCTTTTGTGGCCGGTTGAGCGGCCATGGCAGGCAGGGCTCCCTCCTTTAAACCGGGGCTGAAGGGGGGCCCGGTTGAAAGTTTCCCGAATTAGCTGAAGTCGAGGAGCGACATTGATTGGCCCAATGATATCCTTTGTTACATTTTGGGCACTTTTTAATAGGACGGCCCCCGGTTGTGTTAGCTCCGCCCTTATAAGCACCACCTCCTGGGGCTCGGCACTCCTTTTTAAAGTGTCCGGGTCGCTGACAGTTAAAGCAGTTACCCGTAGGTTTGTTACCTTGACGGATTGCTCCCGCCAACAGTGCCATAGCGTGGGTCTGAGTGCCTACTTCGGCACATGCCTGCAACATATCAGCGAGTGTGTAATTAGGGTGGTGAATGATAGTTTGGAGAATTTTCCGACAATCAGCATTGGACTGCTCATATGCTAAGCGTAAAAGGAGTTCCACCTGAGCGTCCGGATTGTCAATTTGGCATTGAACAGCCTCTTTGAGGCGATCAACGAAATGATGATAAGGTTCCGTAGCTTGTTGTTTAACATTTGTGAATGATCGAAGGGGCTTACCGGAGGCCGGAACCCGCCGAAAGGCTCTCTGAATGCACATTGCCGTGCGGTGAAAAGATTCCATGGGCAATATAGATTGTTGTTCTATGGTGGCAAAAGCTCCTGTCCCATATATTTGCTCAGCAGTATTCTGCGCGTTACCGAGTGCTAGGGCTGCCAATTTAAACTCATTATCCCATACCACGTATTGTGCAGGGGAAAGGATCATACGAAATAGATGTTTCCAGTCCTCCGGGATCATAGTATAACTATTGGCGATCCCTTCTATCATACCCTGCACATAAGTGGAACGCAGCCCTGACTCACGTACCACTTTGTTAAGCTCCCGAAGAATTGAGTACGGGAGGGTGGAGTGCCGAGCTACCACCTCACCTGCCTCATTGGGAGGGTCATAAGACAGAGGAAACACCAAAGGGACTTCTCCCTCCCATTGTTCCAATAAGGGGTCTTGTCCGCTTGCTCGCGCCGCCGCAAGGGCGGCGCAAACAGCGCCCTGATGAAGAGACTTCTGCCCCAGGGTGTCCACCACTGGTGTAGAAGTTTTTGGTGCTAAGGAAGGGGCCGGTGGGAGCACTCGGGGATATGCTGGAGGTGCCTCCACCGAGAGCAAGGGAGGTACAGAGGGGGACGCCTCTTTTCGTAATCTCCCCACCGCAGCTGAACAGTGCTGCCATAACAGAATATGTTGGATCTCAGCTCGAGGTTCCCGAAATAATGCCGCCCCGATCTTTATCCAATCGGAGTGGTCTAGGGAGCCTCGGTTCGAGTACCATGGGCACTTGTACTCAATTGCTCGGAGCAATTCCTCTAAGTGTCGTAACGATACTGCAGTACACCCGTCCTGTTTGATAAGTTTCAATAACTCTTTTGCATGATCTTTTTGCTCAATGGATAAGTCCCCCCCATACTCACGAGGGAGCGCGTTGCGCTGTGGTGCACCAAGGCTAAGCCAGCCGATGAGTCGGGGGTCTTGTGTCTGGATCATGTCGGGGTCACCAGATGTAGTAACGGGAAACAGAGACGGTGTTGCAGAGAGGCGTCCTAGGAAAGTCCCGGACCTTTTCTTTTATTCCCTTTCTTACAGACAGGTTACTCATTACTACATGATTGATATACTTGTTTATTTCCTACTAATTGGTTAAGGCTGGCTTTCCTCAATGGGCCATTGTCTTGTGTCTTCCGTGTAACTAAGACTAGCATAACAGAATGTACCTCCTGTACCGTACAATGAGGGGAACAATACCAAGGTTCAATGCAGGGACAGCGTGGTTTGCCAACACTTGTACCCACAAAGCACTTCATGGGTAAATCTGGAATTTCTTTACTTTTGAGGGCTTGATTTTGCAACCTAAATATCATTCTTTTAACATAGTTCTTTATGTGTATAGTATCAGAGGGGTAGCCGTGTTAGTCTGGATCTGTAAAAGCAGCAAAGAGTCCTGTGGCACCTTATAGACTAGCAGACGTTTTGGATGCATCCGACGAAGTGGGTATTCACCTACAAAAGCTCATGCTCCAATACATCTGTTAGTCTATAAGGTGCCACAGGACTCTTTGCTGCTTTATGTGTGTGTTTTGTTTTCTTTACAAGGTTTTTTCAAAAATCAATCAGCTGTAGTATCACCCCACACAAGTCACCAGCAGAGCTTGAATACAGAACCTTCAGCATTCACACACACTGCTATTTTTTGAGCAGCGGAAGGCTATTTTTCCTGAGTGAAGTAGGGTGATCGGGATGTGATGAGAGGAAGCCTAGCCAACCTGGCTCTTTTCCACTGCCCTACACGTTGCCGCTAGAGTGGGGAATTGGTCCCTAAAGCCGTGTGCCTGGCCCAGGGAGGGTTGGGAGAAGCCCAGCCCTATCTCTCTAAAGGTAATAATTGGAGATATACCAATCTCCTAGAACTGGAAGGGACCTCAAAAGGTCATTGAGTCCAGCCCCCTGCCTTCACTAGGCAGGACCAATTTTTGCCCTAGATCCCTAAGTGGCCCCTCAAGGATTGAGCTCACAGCCCTAGGTTTAGCAGGCCAATGCTCAAACCACTGAGCTATCCCTCTGTCCACAGGTTGTGGGAGAGCCTGCCCCAAGAGATTCCCGGTGCGGGGAGGGAAGGAATTGATGCACTGAAGTCAAATGATTGAGGGGAGAACCACACCCAACACTCTCCAGTACAGCTGCTCTGGCAGCTCCTTGGTGGTCCCAGTGCAAAGGGTGCTGAGTCTGCTGCTGCTTCTTTGGCTGTGATATGAGCCTACCCTCAGAATGCTGAGTGATTTTGGCAGCTGCTTAATTCTTAAACAGAGGTCCCAGAAGAGCAGGGCTCCGGAGGGCAGCTATACTGAACAGTGCTATTGCTAAGAATATTGGAAGCAAGCAAAAAACCACCGTACCTTGAATTTTGAAACTGATCAGAACTATTATTTGAGGCCAGAGCAGTGATGACATCAGAAAAAAGATGTTACTGTTTAACTACCTGGTTCTTTCTTCTTTTTTTCTCTCTCCCCTCATTTCTGTTGGAATGTATAGAAAAACTGAAGCAATTTATAAAGAAAGCCAATTGATAAATGTTCTGAACTGAAAATAAAATTTGCAGGATGTACATGCCTAGCACAATAGGGCCTGGTTGAGGCCTTAATCACTACCACCATAGACAAAAAACAACAAATAATTTGAAGTGTTATTGCAGACTTGACAATATGCTATACAGCATGTTCTTCTTGGAGATGTCTTGGGAAATGTAGTTGATGCAGAACTTTTTCTGCCCGCTTATTGAATACTCTTACTCACATGAAGCAGGAAGACACGTTTCAGTGACTGTAATGGCCACCAGCCCATTTCCTGGAGTTCACTTCAGCCCTGAATAGTTTGAGTCCAGTGCTTAATTTGTTAGGAAAGAGGTGCTGGGACTCGAGCAATTAGGTGCCAGGGCTCAAGCAAGTTTTTTACATTCATAGCTGATGCAGCAAGCCTAGAGGTGCCAGGGCTATGAACTGCTAAGCCTAGAGGTGCTAGGGCTCAGCTCTGGCAAGCCCTGGCACAAATTAAGCACTGTTTGGGTCCTAGCTGAATTACAAACTTCCTCTCTCCACATATCTAACAAATCTTTGGGAACAGCTGATGCACATGAGCTAACATCCCAAAAATGTACATGAGAGGAGGCAGGGTGGCGTGCCATTTTCAGCGGAGAGCCCTGGACTCGAGTTTGCTCTCTCTCTTTCTTCAGACAGTCTGAGTTTGCAAGTGGCATGCAGAGCCCAGCTACTATGACAAGCTTTTCCTGAAGGGAGATTGAAGGGTTAAGTAGGGAAGCAGAGAATCATCCCTTCTGACCTAAAACTCTATGAAACTATAATACATGGTATAAAGTGATATAAATAAGTAAATGAGTGCTAATGAGGCCTCTCAACGTTAATTTACGGAATAAGAGTGCTGTCTTATTTAATATATTTTGTTATATATTGAGCTACACAAAGGGCACCTGTCCTTTAGGGCATTTCGTTTTGTATCATTTCTTTTATTTTTTGAAACTGGCTCTTTTCATCTGCTGCATGCCATACAATAAACTCTGTTAGGAATGGCTCCCTGACTGACTCTACGGTCTCCCTAGGGTCTGAAGCGATAGCTGCTTCTGAAGATCTGGGGCTAGAGCCTCCATAAATGTAAATCAGTGTACTTCATTGACTTCAGTGGGGCAACAACAGTTTGCACTAATTGAAGAGCTGGTTCTTGATTCTTATAGAAATAACAAAACCAGTAACTAGCCATTAGAGAAAGTGTTTGTTAAATTTAGCAATGACATTAACAGTGTACGTTTTGCGTCTGTTAATAGCCCTCCAAACCACTGAGCCCAATTTTCACTGTTAAATTCCATACTACCAGTATCACAAAATATAGCATGAGGTCATGTAGCATTATGTCCTCAAATAACCTCCCACACATTCCTGCTTTAAACAAGAAAAGCCTGAATGCCAACTCCAGCACACAGCAGTAACACTGATTAATATAATGGAATGCAAGTAAGCAGCAGATGCAGGGAAAGTGTGTATCATAAATACAGCTGCAGTGCATTCCATGACAAAGCGGTGAAAAGTATTACTTGCATTCATTTGTCCTACTGATTATAAAACTTGCCTTGGGTTTGTAGGTTCTTTACAGAACTGACCCACACAGTGAGAAGAAAATTAAGATGGCAAAGTCTTATAGCTTTTAAAAGGCTTAAGGCCCGAGCCAACTTCCCCTGAAGTTTTTCCATTGACTTCAATGTAAGTAGGATCATAGCCTTGCAGAACAGTACAGTACAATAGGTAAAAGCAGATCTGATTTTAGTTGTATATAGTAAATATTATAATTCATAGATTTTTAGGGCCAGGTGGGACCAAAATGATCGTATAGCCTGACCTCCTTCATAACACAGGCCAAAGAAGCTCACCTGTCATTTCTGTACTGAGCCAACAACTTCTGTTTGAGATAGAACATATCTTTAGAAAGATATCCAAATCTTTATTTAAATACTTTAAGTGATGGAGAATCCACCACTTCGTTAGGCAAGTTGTTCCAATGGTTAATTACCCTCACTGTTAAAATGCGTGCCTTATTTCCAGTCAGAATTTGTCCAGCTTCAACTTTCAACCACTGGATTTTGTTAGTCCTTTTTCTGCTAGATTAAAGAGCTCTCTACAATCAGAAGGCTCTTCTCCCATTAGGTACTTGTAGACCATGATCAAGTCACGTCTTAATCTTCTCTTGATAAATGAAATAGCTTGAACTTTTTAAGTTTCCTAATAAAAATCATGTTTTCCAGACCTCAAATCATTTTTATAGATCTTTTCTGACTCCTTTCCAATTTTTCAACATCCTTTTTGAAGTGAGAACACCAGGGCTCAATTCAGTATTTTAGTAATGTCCTCACTAATTCATAAATGGAGGCAATATCACCTCCTTACTCCTACCAGATATTCCCCTTTGTCCATTTGTTACATTTGGACTCTTAGCTACAACATTACCCTGGGACGTCATGTTCAGTTGGTTATCTAGCATGACCCTTAAATCCTTTTCAGTGTCACTGGAGTGCAGAATATAATTCCTCCGTTTTGTAAATGTGACCCACATTCTTTGTTCCTAGATGTATTTGTTTGTTCCTTGCATTTGAGTGTATTAAAACACATTGCTCAAATGAATCTTGCTTACCACGTGATCCAGATTGGTCTGTATAACTGACCTTTCATCATCATTATTTACCACTCCACCAATTGTTGTCAGCTGCAAATGACAGCAGTAATGATTTTTATTTTCTTCCAGATTGTTAATAAAGATTTTGAATAGCTTGGGATGAGAACACACCCCTAGGGGATTCTGCTAGATTAGAAACACCCTCTTTGGATAAGAATACTTTGCCATATAGTAGATACATAGGAGGGCCTTTTTCTTCTAAGGATCTGAAAGAGCTTTAGCAAAAAACATTAACTAATTAAGCCTGAGAGCAACCCCATGGAGTAGGTAAGGCCTACACAGGAATTAACTTCACCCACAATGCAGCCACCTGTAAGGTAGAACGAGGCAGCTATTTAACAGTGCACAGCAATGTTACACAACATTTTAGGACAGGAAGCAGAGAAACCAAGTGGAATTGCTGCCAGTATTTTAGATAGGTAGAACATAATTTCCAAAGATGGAATTTAGCTAGGCCATTGGGATTAACACTTCTGCTCTTGCAAAAGTTCCATGGGATCTTTAATGATCAGGACTCTGTTTTATATCTCCAAAAGACAGCATCTCCGGCAACACAGGGCATTCATTCAGTGCTAGCTCAGAAAGCAGAGCCTAGGGGTATGTCTACAGTGCAATTAAACACCTGCAGCTGGCCTGTGTCAATTGACTCAGGCTTGCGGGGCTTGGGCTGTGGGGCTATGCATAGCAGGCTTGGGCCTGAACCCAGGCCCGTCTACATTGCAATTTTATAACTCCTTAGCCCAAGTCCCATGAGTCCAAGTCAGATGTCACAGGCCAGCCATGGGTATTTTATTGTAGACATATCTAGGTGTCCCAGAGAGGTCTCTATTCATGTACTAATCCAGCCCAGTCCAGCCCTATCTAGCTGTGAAGTCCTAAAAGAATACTATACAACATGCAACTGCACGCTGTTTTTAGAAATTGTGAAGATCTTTACAAAGGACTAGATTAAACACGTGTGTAGAGAGATGGGGGGGACAGTGGTTACTTTAGTAAATATCACATTGATTAAGCATTCATAATGGCCTAATTCCTGGAAAAACTTTACTCTCAGGGATCAACAATGCTACAAGTGTCAGAACCCCAGATCTCAGAAGTGGGTGAGTTCTTCCTTGTTAATCTCAGCCAAGCTGCCGCGCAGATCACTACTACAAAATTAACGAGACAGAGACAATGCCAAAACTAAATTGGAATGGCAGAGGCAGAGGACGGGAGGAAATTAACTTGTGACTAAATGGACTAAAGCTGACTTTTAGCCCTCATCAAGAAACCACTCAAAAGTGCAAGTTAGAAGCTGCCAACATCATGGGAAAAACTAAAATTAAAACAGAAAAGGGAAAACAGAATGTGCCGACAAGAAGCACCATGAACGTGCTGCTCCGAATTTTTCTGTCTTACATTTCCTAGAAAGTCTCTTCTTACCCCAAGAAGCTCTCCAATTTTATGCTGTCTAAATAGCGATAGTAAAATCCTGGTACACTGAAATAAATGGCAAAACTCCAATTGATTTTCACTAGAGGCAGGATTTCATCCCTAAAGACAAGGTGGGTGAGGTAATATCTTTTACTAGCCCAACTGTCTAGTGTCACATTTCAAAACTCATCTTACAATATGCTTAATGGCCAGAGTCTGTGATTCTTGTGTGTGATATCTTACCTCTAGGCATAGAGTAAGAGTACTTGAAAGAGTACTACTCAACATGAGTAAGGGTGATGAGATCTGGCCTGAATTAGCCAGGCCCTCTACTTATTCAAGTCAATAAGTCCCATCAGTTATACCACTGAATGTCATTTTCAAATACAGTCGAACCCATTTATCTCGACCTCGGTTAACTTGCCAATCCTATTAACTCGAGGTTTTACAAGTGGAACCGCCAAACTCCCTCTTTATCTTATGGGCTTCTCATCTGTTATGTCGATTTGCCCAACCCTAATATCTCGAGCCCGGCTCCCCGCGTCCCCAGCCGCCCGCTCCCTGGCTCTCCAGCCGCGCGGTTCCCCAGCCGCCCGCTCCCCGCGTCCCCAGCCGCCCGCCCGCCCCCGCATACCCGGTCCCTGCCCGTCCCCGCCCGCCCAGCCCCGCATACCCGGTCCCTGCCCGTCCCTGCCAGCCTGTCCCCGCATACCCGGTCCCTGCCCGTCCCCGCCAGCCCGTCCCCGCATACCTGGTCCCCGCTTTGCCTGCCGCCTGCCCGCCCGGCTCCGCCGGTCCCCGCTTTGCCGCCCGCCCCTCCGCCCGGCTTCGCTTCGCCGCCCGCCGCCCGCCCGGCCCGCATACCCGGTCCCTGCCCGTCCCCGCCAGCCCGCCCCGCAGACCCGGTCCCTGCCTGTCCCCGCCCGGCCCCGCCGACCGGGTCCCCGCTTTGCCTGCCGCCTGCCCGCCCGGCTCCGCCGGTCCCCGCTTTGCAGCCCGCCCCTCCGCCCGGCTTCGCTTCGCCGCCCGCCCGCCCGGCCCCGCATACCCGGTCCCTGCCCGTCCCCGCCAGCCCGTCCCCGCATACCTGGTCCCCGCTTTGCCTGCCGCCTGCCCGCCCGGCTCCGCCGGTCCCCGCTTTGCCGCCCGCCCCTCCGCCCGGCTTCGCTTCGCCGCCCGCCCGCCCGGCCCCGCATACCCGGTCCCTGCCCGTCCCCGCCAGCCCGCCCCGCATACCCGGTCCCTGCCCGTCCCCGCCCCACATACCTGGTCCCGGCTTCGCCTGCCGCCCGCCCGCCGGCTCCGCTTCGCCGCCCGCCCCCGCATACCCGGTCCCTGCCTGTCCCCACCCGCCCGCCCGGCCCCGCATACCTGGTCCCTGCCCATCCCCGCCCCACATACCTGGTCCCGGCTTCGCCTGCCGCCCGCCCACCGGCTCCGCTTCGCCGCCCGCCCGTCCGCCTGGCTCCGCTTCCCCGCCCGCCCGCCCCGCATACCCGGTCCCTGCCTGTCCCCGCCGCCCGCCCGGTCCCGCATACCTGGTCCCTGCCCGTCCCCGCCCCACATACCTGGTCCCGGCTTCGCCTGCCGCCCGCCCGGCTCCGCTTCGCCGCCCGCCCGTCCGCCCGGCTCCGCTTTGCCGGATCCAGCCACGTGCAAGCAGCGCGGTAAGGGGGCAGGGAGGGGGTGGGGGGGTGGATAGGGGTTTATCTCGATCATTGGTTATCTCGACGGCTTTTGGCAAACCCCTAGGCCGTCGAGATAACAGGGTTCAACTGTAGTTTAAAATAGTGATCATGAAGAGTCCCAACCAAGAGCCCCAGGGATTACATGTGAAATCTTGGCCCTATTGAAGTAAATAAGAGGTTTCCATTGACTTCAGTGGGCCAGGATTTTACCTTAAAGTCTTGTATTTATCCAGAAAACCTGTCCAGCATGGCAACAGTTGTATAAGCATCAGAACACTGTCCCATCCTGTGCTTCATTGCTGACCTGGAAGGGGTCACTTCACAGGATGTTCATTCCATCTGGTGCAATGTGGCATTGTTATTCTGTCTCTGTTCCCATTTCCTGTCGTCTTTAGCCTTGCCGCTGTGATTACAACAGGGCTTCAAAACAGTGCCAAGGTAGTGATTGTGTGAGATGAATAAATCTAGGAATTGTTACAAAAAATGCCAATTCATGTCATGTTGGCCACTGACCAACTTAACAAGTTTTGGTCATTACCCACCTGGGCTGCACTGAAATCAGCATTCTAGACATTAAAGATTCCATTACCCATCACCAGTCCCCTGAACCAGCTCACTTGAGTCATCTCCAGAAATCTTAGTCTGACTTTAATACTGTCATATCCTTCTTTTAATTAAATCCCGATTGCACTTCTGGAGAAAGATCCCTATTATTGTTCCAGTTTCTTAATCATATCTTTATCATACTGAGTCCAACGTTTTTGCTAAAATAAAAATAAATAGTAGCAATTATTAGCAGTGTGAATATACATATCTCTTCATACAACTGAGCAACATATGTCCTTGCCCTAATCATTAGGGCCTAATGTGTTTACAATCTCAGGTAATGCAAAATACCAAGGACCTTCAACTTATCCTCCATGCACATTAACAGGAACCAAGGGCAACCAGCATAACTGCTTGCTGAGTCAGGGCCTTGTGCAGGGGTAAACATGGACAACACTGCCATTGTCAATGAATTACATCAGTGTAACGGAGAACAAAATTTGGCCAACAATTCTCGTCTTCCCTCTTCCCCCTCTCCACCTCCCCCTGCCAGCACTTACTCTAACTATAGCCATTAGAATCCATCCTGGCATGGAAGGCTGCCAATATCAGAATTTCCATTTCAAACTCTCTTTGTAGGTTTATGACTTACTTGTGTATATGTAGTTTACACGTAGCAGATGATGAGACATTGGTGAAACATCTCTTTCAAAACAAGCCATTCTTTTGCAGTATAACTGGGTGTAAAAAATTGGGCAAATGTCAGCTATTTTCAACCCATTTAGTGGATTATTGACATACCCTCTCCAGTGGAAATTTGACATCTCTTCCATGTTGAGATACATGACTTACATTTTACTGTATGTAGTGTTTTGAATCCAGATGAATCCCAAAGCATCTTACAAACTCTACACACCAATGAAAGGCAGTTACCGCTTTGGGTGAATTGTGGGAACTGTTTAACAGAGCACTTTAACAGTATCATGACAGCTGGGTCATAGGTCTCATCTGATAACTTCTTGCCAGTTTGAGAGAAATTATCTTTTGAATGGCAAACAACATAACCTTTAACTTCATATATATTATAGGTTGTGCTTTTGTCTGGATATTCAGCAACCATTAAATTCCCACCATCTTTGAAAGATCACACTGTTTTCTTTCTATGCAAGGGAATCTTATGGTTCCAAAACATTCTCTTTTGCCTTTTCCTCATGTCATCTGACTGAAAAGCTCACTACTATCACCTTTATATATGTCAGTTCTAACTTCGACATGATTGCCTACTGACCCTAAAGATCACCCCAAGAACTACTACTAGCAAACAACACCATAATTTCTTCAGATCAGATTCTCAAAATTATTGTGTAGTATTCCTGATTTTCATCTCATTCTAGGGAAAATCTCTAGGATTAGAGATGGATGGCCTGGAAAAAAAAATTGCCCTCATTTCCAAAGTAGGAATTTCTCTTCTATTGCTCATTCTTCATCTCAGACATTATGAACACTCAGTAATCTAGAATACATTAATGACATTTATTTTCCATTATGCTGGCCCTTTAGTATGGCAGCAGGCACTCCTTAGTATTTTTGCACTTCAGTGTTATAAAAAGACTTTCCCTACAATAGCTTCTCTTTCCCTCTCCTGCTGTCTCACTCACACACACAAAATTCAAAATGCCTTAAGTCACTCAAGTGCTGAATGATATACCAGGTGCTTTTGAGCAAATATTTTTGGCTAGTGCTTTTTTAATGTACTATACCACAGTATAACCTGACATACTATTAGGAAACCATAAATGCACATTCTGGCAGCTGTGAAAGAGTTAAACAAAACTCACTTTCAAGTGTCCAGTGTGTAAGGCTGATCAAAATCAAAGGTCAGTGAGAGGTAACATTTTGTAATGACTTTGTACAATGCAAAATTTGCTAGTTGCATTCCTGACAAGTTTGTTGCATCCCTCCCAATCCCCCTTATTCAAACATGTTAACATTTTCTCATTGATGAAGAGTATGTGAATGAGGGTGGGGGAATGGGTAGAAAAAATTCTGTATTATTTATTCATAGTCAGCTCTTTGCCAGAACCAAAACCCCATATTCTTTCCTGGAATTAAGTTGCTCCTAAAAGGATTTAAATAATTTAGCTCAATTCTACAGTTCATCTGTAGGCAAAACACCCAATATCTTCAAGGAGTGCTGGACAGCTGAGGTTTTGATATCTCCTAAATGTGTAAATCTATAAGTTTATTTATTCAAAGTTAATACCAGCAGTATTAAGAGGTGCCCAAACAAAGGAAGATATTTCACTAGCTGGCTATGTTATTTAGCTGAACATGATATTCTTACCTAAATGTCTTATTTTCAAATGTTACTTTGCTTTATATCCAAGATGAGTGTGAGGAACAATCTTAATAATGCTTTCAATTCTATCTGAAAAGCAATTGTAAAGGCAGGCCTCTAGACACAGTTGGACATTTACAGACCCTGAACTCTGGAGCAGTTGCACATCTGTGCACACAGAACAATACAGACTGTATATTTAAAGAGATGGATACCTTGAATAGGAATTGTATTGGGTCACCAGCTCAAATTACCTATAGTGAGTCGTGGTGGAATTTATTGTCCTCTGCCTTTTGTTCCTGACATCTTGGGAAGAACTATTCAACCTGGCTATCAAGAAGTTATCTATTTTTATGCCTACCAGACATAGTATCTCTTCACAGTCATTAATGAGTTTATCCTCACACCACCTCCATTATGTAGGGAAGTACTATTATCATTAAGGCTGCAAGTTTGTCACGGAGGTCACAGTTTGTGTGACTTTCTGGGACCTCCAGGACTTCTGCAGCAGCCGGTGTGGCTGGCCTGGGTGCCGCCTGAGCAGCTCTGGCAGCCCCTGGGCCAGCTACACCGGCCACTGCTGGGGCAGTCTCAGGCCACTGCGCCCTCCTCCCACAGCAGCAGCAGCAGGAGTTTGGGTGAAGGGCTCAGGGCTGGGAGTTTGGGACATGGGAGGGGGTGAGGGCTCTGGGCAACACTAACCTTGGGGGGAGGGGGTCCACCTTGATGCAGCCAGCATGTCCCTCGTCTCCTTGGTGGACGTGTGGCCAGGGGGATCTGCGCGCTGCCTTCTCCTGCAGGCACCGTTCCCACAGCTCCCATTGTCCATGGTTCTCGGCCAATGGGAGCTGCGGAGCCTGTGCTCATGGTGGAGGCAGTGCACAAAGCTGCCTGGCCATGCCTACGCCTAGAAGCTGAGGGATGTCACTGCTTCCAGGGAGGCACAGAGCCAGGTAGGGAGCCTGCCAGCCCCGCCAACCCCCACCCAGCATCAGCAAGGGTCCCGGGCCGCCCCCAAGCACCCGTGGCACTCCCAGGCCATCCCCCACCCCAGCACCCATGGCGCCCCCCAGGCTGCACCCCCGAGCACTCGCAGCTTTCCCAGGCCATCTTCTCCCCACCAAGATTTAGTCAGGGGTATATTGTACAAATCATTGACAGGTCACGAGTCGTGAATTTTTGTTTACTGTCCATGACCTGTCCATGACTAATAATACTCATGACTAAACGTAACATTAATTATCATCCCCATTTTACAGTTTTGCAGACTGAGAGACTAAATGACTTGCCCACCATCACACAGGAAGTCTGCGGTGGAGCAGGGGATTGAATTTGGGTCTCTGAATTCCCAGGCTAGGGCCCTAAACACTCTAGTGTCCCTCTTCTAAACAGAAGGTTAGGTAGAAGGCATTAAAAAAAAAGAGGCTTTAATCAAATTTCCAAGAACTGCTCTTCCCTCTCATCTTTTGTCTCTTCCACTATGGAGAACCTCTACATTTCAGCTTCATTTTGTTCAAAATCTTAGCACATCAAGTAGTAAGTTAGTATTCTATCTCGTAGACCCCTAGTATCATAAGAAAGCATTGACATACTTTGCTGACCTCAAAGATGCATTCTAGTTAAAAACACCATGTGATTCACTTATATCCAATTAAGCATTATAGCCCTGTTTCTCCTTGCCCTGATGTCACTTATAAAAGCTCCACCAACCTCAGTGGAAGCAGAACTGGGCTCTCTGCCCTCAGACAGCTCACACAATCATCATTCAATTCTACAGCATGTAGTGCTCTAAACAGAACGTTACCCTCAGGTCTTTAATGGACCAAACATATGAGTAAATTCTGGATCAGTGAGAAATACATTTCTGAATATAATTGGATAGCAAAACATCTTTCTATAGCCTGTTAGGAACACAAGATTTTCTATTTTCTATCGATCCTTCATAAATCTGGTGTGCTTCCTCCTGGGTGTAGCCAATATCTGATGTGAGAGAGAAAGAAACCGCCCATTGACTCCATAATCTATGTTGTCCATTGCTGCATAGGTGGGTGGGAGGAGTGGAGGCATTTGCTCCTGACCACTGCAAATATAACCTTTCTACCTCACAGGATTTGAATTGGGGGACTTCAGCACCATAGTACAGACATCTACCATGCTAGATAAAGGAGTAACTTCATTAGCTACCAGCAGCAGAAGGTTATTATGCTCTAGTGAACCAGGAAATAGAGGAGAAACACCACATACCACTGCTAGAGTGGCTTACAGCAGCGATCATCATATGTCTTAAATCATGAGGCCTCATCGCTGTTATCTTGCAGGTCCAGAAAAGCACTGCTAGGATGTGTAAAAGCAGCAAAGAATCCTGTGGCACCTTATAGACTAACAGATGTTTTGCAGCATGAGCTTTCGTGGGTGAATACCCACTTCATCGGATGCAAGTAGTGGAAATTTCCAGGGGCAGGTATATATAAGCAAGCAAGAAGCAAGCTAGAGATAACGGGAGGTTAGTTCAATCAGGGAGGATGAGGCCCTGTTCTAGCAGTTGAGGTGTGAAAACCAAGGGAGGAGAAACTGGTTTTGTAGTTGGCAAGCCATTCACAGTCTTTGTTTAATCCTGAGCTGATGGTGTCAAATTTGCAGATGAACTGAAGCTCAAAGAGAAACTGATGAGCTTCAGTTCATCTGCAAATTTGACACCATCAGCTCAGGATTAAACAAAGACTGTGAATGGCTTGCCAACTACAGAATCAGTTTCTCCTCCCTTGGTTTTCACACCTCAACTGCTAGAACAGGGCCTCATCCTCCCTGATTGAACTAACCTCGTTATCTCTAGCTTGCTTCTTGCTTGCATATATATACCTGCCCCTGGAAATTTCCACTACTTGCATCCGACGAAGTGGGTATTCACCCACGAAAGTTCATGCTGCAAAGCGTCTGTTAGTCTATAAGGTGCCACAGGACTCTTTGCTGCTTTTACAGATCCAGACTAACACGGCTACCCCTCTGATACTTGACTACTAGGATGATCATTGGAGTGGACGATCTATTTTACAAGGAGACTAGAAGACCTTGGCTTCTTTAGCCTTTCAAAAGGAAAGTGGAGAGAGGATATGTTTGCACTCTATAAATATATTAGAGGGATAAATACCAGGCAGGGTGAAGTGCTATCTCAGCTAAGAACAATGTGGACACAAGAACATGTGATATAAACTGGCCAGGAACAAATTCAGGATGGAAATTAGAAGAAAGTTTCTAACAATCAATGGAATGAGTTACCAGAACAGCCTTCCAGTAGGAGCTGTGGGGGGCAACTTAATTAGGTTTAAGAGAGAGCTGGACAAATTAATCAGTGTGATTATACAACAAGATTGCTTGTGATGGCAGGGGGACAAGGCTCATCAGTCGGGGGCTTACATCTGGGTCACATCTTATGTTCCTAAAAGCTCATGCTAAGGGCTGGAGTTCCAATTAGGCACTGTAGGCACATGCCTAGGGACACTGCTGTTCTAGTGAAAAGTGGGTTAAAAGTTTCATTTTTGACAGAAAACATGAAGGTCAGCTGTAGGCGGGGGTTGGGGGGGGCACTGAAGATACTGTGCCTAGGGGCACGTATGCTATAAATCCAGCCTTGCTCATGCTTCAGGATTTCAGCCAGCCACCTGCAGGGTTCAGGAAAGGATTCCCCTCCCCACTCCAATGTATTCTGGTTTGGTAGTGGTGGTAATTGGTTGGTTTGGTTTTTTTTGTTTTGCTTTGTTTTTAATCTACTTCTTCTGAATCATCAGGGATAGCTATGTCTAGCGATGGGACACCAGACAGGGTGTGCCAGAACTCTGACCAAGCATGTTCTCTCTCAGGTTCTTGGCTGGATGGATCTTGTTCACATGCTTGGGATCTAACTGACCACCATACGTGGGTCTGGGAAAGAATTTTCCCCTAGGTCAGATTGGCTGTGACCTTGGAGAGTTTTTGCCTTCCTCTGCAGCATGTTGATGCAGGTTACATGCCAGGTTTATCCGGGTATATCTCACTTAATCATTTCCCTCTCTACCATTGTGGAGCCTCAGGCACTGGTGCACCTTGGTCCCTCTATGGCACATAATAGTCTAGTCTCTTGTGGGCTGTAATACTTTGATCTAATTTTGGTTGTTGGGTCTAGTTGTGCGGGTGCTGAGTGGTGTTGGTGGCCTGTGATATCGCAGAATCATAGAATCTCAGGGTTGGAAGGGACCTCAGGAGGTCATCTAGTCCAACCCCCTGCTCAAAGCAGGACCAAACCCAACTAAATCATCCCAGCCAGGGCTTTGTCAAGCCTGACCTTAAAAACCTCTAAGGAAGGAGATTCCACCACCTCCCTAGGTAACCCATTCCAGTGCTTCACCACCCTCCTAGTAAAAACGTTTTTCCTAATATCCAACCTAAACCTCCCCCACTGCAACTTGAGACCATTACTCCTTGTTCTGTCATCTGCCACCACTGAGAACAGTCTAGATCCATCCTTTTTGGAACCCCCTTTCAGGTAGTTGAAAGCAGCTATCAAATCCCCCCTCATTCTTCTCTTCTGCAGACTAAACAATCCCAGTTCCCTCAGCCTCTCCTCATAAGTCATGTGCTCCATCCTCCTATTCATTTTTGTTGCCCTCCGCTGGACTTTTTCCAATTTTTCCACATCCTTCTTGTAGTGTGGGGCCCAAAACTGGGCACAGTACTCCAGATGAGGCCTCACCAATGTCGAAGGTCAGATGTGGTGGTCCCTTCTGGCCTTAAATTCTATGACTCTGACTGTATCTTTGCATGAATACATGATATTTTATTTATTATTGGTAAGGGCGCACATTTGGCATGGCCATGAGTTCCCCAACATAAACATTCAAAATAAAATCACAGAAAAGAAAAAGGCCAAGTAACATTTTGAATTTTTATTAATTTGTTTTCCCTGTGCAAATACCTATCAGCAGCATCATACTCAATTCCAAAATGTTTAACAGGAGCACTGATTTTACATTAATACTTTATTTTTCAAAATCATAGCAATTTAACTGTAAAAAAAGTATAAAGGCTACTTTTTGGGCAAAACTACTTAGTGTTTTGGAGCATAAAGTTGCTGGGTGGTTGCTTTTTGTCAGATAAGTATATTATCATATCTACACAGAGATATAGTCGTATGTGGGAAAATATTTGATTCTTAAGTGCTTATATATTATACTGTATACGTATGCTGTAGGCTGTAGTCATGAAACTCACAATTGCCTGGTGTATGCCAAGAAAATGTTTGAGCTGGAGTACAGCTTCATTCTTTTTTTTTTTTCTCCCTATAGCAATGAACAACTGTTATTTATAGCTCATGTTACTGAAAGAAACTAAATACCCATGTATCCTAAAGAATGCTGATTGCTAACTGAATGTTCCTTTTATGAGAACAAAGACTGGGAAAACAACCTGTGTGTGCAGAGTTCCTGAATTTTTTGGGAAAAAAATAGCACTTGGTAGTTGAAACACTATTCCACAGTCGATTTAAACAACTCATTTATCACCACCTACATTCTAAAAGCAAGTGTAATTACAGATTGTGAGGTGTAAATAAAGGAATGAACAGTATATATTATGTGCAATTGTAACTGTCACCTTTCTGTTTCTTGGGTTACTTTGAAAATTCCCTTGCCAGGCCAACTTAAAGTGTTTTCCCAAGAACATGTTTACTGAAGTGTAGAAAATGTGACTAATTTAACTAGACATTTCATAGGCCTTCATTATTGTACAATATAAACAACATTTTGAAGAAAGGGCATTAAACTAAGGTATATATTGCATTTCCCCCACCCTTCAATAAAAAAATAAAAACCCAAAACATCACAATAAAATCCCTGCTTGCATCCGAAGAAGTGGGTATTCACCCACGAAAGCTCATGCTGCAAAATGTCTGTTAGTCTATAAGGTGCCACAGGATTCTTTGCTACTTCCACAATAAAATCGTGCAACATTGTTTTCAGAGATTATTTTCTATTTAACTAGTATGCTACACTAAGAACTATCTTTATGATGTTTCATTGAGATATAAAAGAAACTCAAAGTGCTACAAGAAGCTTCCTAAAAAGATTTGATGGATTGGTGACAGCAAATATTAGCTCTCTGGGTTATTTTAGCCTGAAGTTTTCTTTTTTCTTGGTTCCATTTCAGAGCTAATAAAGCTAAGCTCATATAGAAAATGGTCTTGAGATGCATATTTGCCAACTTTGAAAAAAATGTTCCAGGAGAATTTTCCAAATTTGTTGGAGGTCTCAGGGCTACCACTGGAGTTGTTTGTGTGTATCATTGCAACCATTTGTGCTTATGTCCTACTTTTCAAACATTAGAACAGCATAACTGCTAGTAATAATGCTTTTAGTAGCACTCACTCTAACTGACAATGATAGAAAGGAAGGACAGTCTTATGAATAAGGCACTTGATTGAGACTCATGAGATCTGGGTTACGTTCTTGTCCAGACACGCATTTGGAGACTGGGTAAGTCTCTTTATCTCTCTGTGCTCATTTCTTGATGTGCAATATTTCTATGCCTCATGGTGCTGTTGTGAGGCAGGGACGTATTGTTGGTGATGGTGATCATTTGAACGCTATAGTGACTGGAGCTGTAAGTACCTAGAAAAGAAAACTGAAACAAGTATGGAAACTTTCTAATGAGCCTCCATTCCTTCTCTTTTTCGTCTTCTTCTTTTTCCTTTATGCCACTTTTCCTGGTGAGGGTTGCACCTTTCTAATGAGCCTCCGTTCTTTAACACATATATCAGATCACTGTCCTTCGATTGGGTATATAATTTTTCCTCGAGGAAAAGCAGAAATAACACTATAATTTTATTCTGACAGCCAGCAATCCACCAGAAATAAAGATCATCTGAAAATCTTTACAAGAATCAGTTTCACATGTAGCTTCAAACTGGCCATTTTGTATTGTAAACTCTATCAGAAATTCAGATAATATACCCAGAAAATTCCATTTGTGATTAAACATTATTATATGTATTTCATGGTAATGGATCAAACACAGGAACTGCGATTTGCCACGTGTCCTTCACAAAGGCTTTCATGCATTCCCAAATGCGGTTGTTCATGAACAGGAAGGGCTAGAATAATGCCTCGTAAAAAGCCACAGCAATAATCCTGAGTAATGAGCAAAGTTTCCTATATTTTTTCAAGAGAATTCTTAAAAGGTAAAGGGATGTTCTAACAGTATTATTCTTTCAGACCGTGTGTTTTAAATTGCTTTCTTTTTATAACCCGGATTAGGCTTTTAGCAAAATGGTGGCTTACACCGAATCAAAATAATACATCTTCCATGGGTTCAAAGATTTATATTGACCCCACTTGTCAGGTTTAGGCTAGAATTCATTTTTCTCCCTCCCCCCAAAGATAAATGAATGATTATCTAACCAAGGAGTCTACTGTTTGTTATATGTTCTTACTTGAAATATTGATTAAGGAATTAGTTGAAAATTCAAAAACCCTTGAGGGTAGAATTAGATAAAATTAAACTTGAGGAGCCTCCATAAAAAGAAAAAAAATGTAGCCGGTTGAATGACAAAAAAGGATAAAGTGACTAATAACTCTGGTTCTGCATTTCAATAATTTAACAGGCTGTGATGGTTTCAAAAAGACCTCAGACATACAGGAGAGAACTCATTTATCAGCTAAATCTGTGCACCCTATTAGAATTATTAGAGCTCTAGGAATCTATTGATGTAGTAACATGAACAAAATTAAATTCTTACTCTTCAAGGCTAAAGGGAGAATTTTAAAGCAAGAGACCAGCATGAACTATCTTAAACTTGAAAGGCTGTTTTGCGTCTAAGGAAACATGAAGCATCCCTGTCACTACCTGTGACAGATCAATTAATCTGTCTACAATGTATATTTGATAGGGAATTGAATTAAGGTTAAGAATGAATTGTAAGATTATATAACTCCAGCATCTTTAAAAGAAAACTAAGTTGGTTTCAGGGAGACACCTTCAGAGAAGACAATTAACTTGCTAAAGCATGTTGGTCAAGGCCAGCGGAAAAGGTAGGAAACCTTGGAGTTTGGAAAAAAACAAAGGATGTGTTAGAAGAATGGTACAGTGATTAGGGCACTAGTCTACTCCTCAGGAAATGGAGGTTCAGTTCTCTTCCACAGACTTCCTGTGTAACCATGGGAAAGTCACTTGTGGCTAGCCCACCCCCAGAATGCCACATAGCCTAGGGGTTATGCCACTTGTTGAGGAAGTAGGTGGCCTGGACTACGAGACTCTGTTCCTCTCCAGCAGAGTGAAGATTTGAATCTGGGTCTCCTACACCTTGGCAAGTGCTTTAACTACATGGCTATTTCTTTGTGGAGCTAGCCCTTATTTTTTCTGTGCCTCTGTTCCCCATTTGTCAAATGCAGATAATAGCACTGCCCTACCTCACAGGGGATTATGAGGTGCCAACTCTGCGGTAATGGGGGCCATATAAATGCCTTAGACAGACGCAGACAAGGTAGGTGAGGTAATATCTTTTCATAGAATATCAGGGTTGGAAGGGACCTGAGGAGGTCATCTAGTCCAACCCCCTGCTCCCTAAATGCCCCCCTGAAGGATTGAACTCACAACTCTAAGTTTAGCAGGCCAACTCTCAAATCTCTGAGCTGTCCCTGGACCAACTTCTGTCAGTGAGAGAAACAAGTTTTGAGCTTATACAGCGCTCTTCTTCAGGTCTGGGAAACGAGCCTCACAGCTAAATACAAGATGGAACCGATTGTTTAGCATAAGTAGTTAACACATATTTCAAGGGACAATTCAAGGTAGAGTAGCCCATTAGCTCCCTTCCAGCCATAGGGAGAAAATGAAGGGGTGTTTACATAGTAGGAACATGCAAAGGTGGAACTGAAAGAGCTTTAATGAACATTGATTTTGGAGGCAGACCTACCGAACACTACTTGAGAGAGGTGCATGGTATAATAAAAGAAACCTGAAAGGTCTAACAGGGCTGTGAAGGGAAAAATCAGAGACATAAGGTGCATGACAAGTTGACTGGCTGAAAGGGTCAGAATTGAAAAAGGAAAAAAAGCTCTCCCCAGGCACTCTAATCCTGGCGAAGTTTAAGATTAATTAGTCAGGCTGGTTTTTTTTTTTTTTTTAGCTGATTTTTCTTTCTATTCTTAATAAATTTCATTTTTAAATAGACCCTCTGATGACCAGAACTCAGCCAACGAGGCAGCTAGCTGCTCAATATTTATTTTTGTCCTCTTCGTTCAATGTGTGGCCTCACGCCTTAATTGCTGTACGCCATCCAGACACCGCACTGAACAGAAGATATTTTATTTTTGGGGGAGCTTTTCTATTGTGCTCATTACTGGCGAATTCAAGCACCTCACAAACATGAATACAAATTCATTAATAGCCGCCTAGTGTGGTGGGGGGGAAGTACTACTAATCACATTCTACAGCTACGGAGCTAAAACATAGAGGTCAATGCTAAAAATTGCTAAAGCGCCTACTGCTTTGGAGTGTCTCAAGGGCTGGGTGCCTATCATGAGATACCTAAGCCCAGATCCTCAATGATATTTAGGCTCCTAGCTTCCATTGAAGCCTTTAATTATTCCCTTCCTCCAGTTTCCTATTGTGTGCTGCCTTCTCAAAACCCAACAAAAGCTCTTCAAGGCCAAGGCCTGCCTTCATCTTTGTGTCCTGTCAGTACTAAACCAATAATAAAAAGCCCCTCTATAAAGTCTTGGCATCCGCAGACTGGCAGGGAATTTGCTGTTCTGTCCTTCTCTAGACACACACAAAACTTCACTTCTTCAAAACGGTAGCCCCTGCCCATGGGCGGCAGGTATAATAGGCAAGGGGAGGCATTGCCTCCCCAGCCCAGCGATCCCTGCCGCCCAACGCCTGAGCCATGGTGCCCCCACCCCCTCCCTGCTCTGACCCTTCTCCCATGGCTTGCTGCTGCTGCCTGGGTGAATCTTCCTCCTGTCCTCTATCCCACCCTCTTCCCCCCTCTGAGGTCCCCGCAGCTGCCGGCCACATCTCTCTTTATCCCCCCTCCCCACCCCGGGGGTGGGTGGGTGGGTGTGTGTGTGTGTGTGTGTGTGTGTGTGTGAGAGAGAGAGAGAGAGAGAGAGAGAGAGAGAGAATGCAAGTGGGGAGTCAGTGGCAGACAGTCAGGGAGTGAGGAGGCCAGTGGAGGGGATCCCTGAGTAACTTTACACAGTGAAAAAGCCTTCCAGAGACCTAGTAGCAGAGATCACTGACACTGTTAAAGAGCCATTGAAGTGGTCATGAAGCCATTTAACGGGCATTTACCAACACCCAGGAAGCCTTTGGCCACGTTCAGCCGGCTTTTATATTGTAGGAAAATGTGTTTTGGGGGTTAAAAACAGCTTCCAAATGGGGATCCTTCAGTAGTCTCTGTACCCAGAAGAAGTAACTGCTAACCTGGCTCAAGGAGGAGCTGACATTGCCAGTGAGTTCATTTCTTGATCTAGTCATTTTATTCAAATCCAGTTTAAGTAAACAAGTCTGGCAGGGAATTCTGTGTAAGAAAGGTGATTAAACTACTGCCTGAATGCAGGCTGTCAATGACAAGCACTTTTTCAAAAGGAGAGATTAGGCTTCAGGTTGGCGCAGATAGTCTGGCTTTTCGTCTCTTTCTATACAGCATACACCGAAGTCCCTGCCACACAGAGGAGAATCTATCTGGCAATTGAGCTATACCTGTTGCCTGTTCGATTCCCTTGGGGAATGTTATTACCGCTTTATGGTGAAAAGGGGAGAAGGTGTCACGGGTGGGCAGCAGCAGGGTGAGGAGGCGAGTAGCGAGCCAGCCTGCACAGCAGGTGTGGGGGGGTCTTGTGGCAGGTGGGGAAAAGGGTCTGGTGGGGGACGTGAGGAGGCAAGCAGCAGGTGGGCGAGCAGCAGGCAGGCGGGGGAGGAGGTGAGCGGAGAGAGACTGGAGGTGGGGTGGGGGGAGAATGAAGAGATGAGTGGTGAGTCGGTGGGGGTGGGGCTGTGGGCGTAAGAGGCCGGACAAGGAGCTTGCCTCTCTCAGGGGAAGTTTCACTCACTGCCCATACCCCTGCCTCAGGGGCTTAGAACTTTGGCCCAGAACCTCACAGATATTTAGGCTCCTTCATTCCACTGAAATCAGTGGAAATTAGGAGGTGAAGTACCTTTGAGGATCTGAACCTTACAGTTGAGTCGATGAAAGATACTGCTACAAAGTTACAAGAGACCAATCAGAGCGCTTTGGGTGGCCACACTGGCACCCCAGCGCTGCAGCAGCAGCGCTATACTCTTTATTCCTCTCGTGGAGGTGGACTACAAGCAGCGCTGTAACCGCGGAGATACAGCGCTGCATGTGCCTTGCCAATGTGGATGGGGAGTGAGTTCCAGCGCTATAAAGCCACCATCAGCGCTGTAACTCTCAAGTGTAGCCAAGGCCTGAAGGCAAAGAGTTTCATCAAAAGTGAATGTGGAAACTAAAAGGTACTTCAGTTCAAAGTAAGTTAGTTTTTCTTTGTCTTTTTGGCTTAGTAAAAGCATTAAATAGTGGTAAAAGAAAGAATAAAAAGTGAGGGGAAAGCTGAACAGCACCAGAAATCTAGAGGAAAGTTAATCAGTTTGTCTATTTATGTATTATTTTAAGTAGTCATAATTATGGGCTTTAGGATGCTTAGTTATTATTACTACCATAGTTTAGATTTCAGCAATTTTTTAAATTCAAGGTCCTTGAGAAGAAGCAGCAGCCAAAAACCAAAAAGAAAATCAACTAGCAACAGCCCTGCCAATTGAGATAAACAGATACTGGATTAGTGCAGACTAATTTCTTTGCTATTTTGGCCAAGTTTAATATTTTCGTTTTTCTGGACCAAGTTGTTGAGTTTTTAATATTTGTGTGATTGTAGAGGGTCGACATGTACCTGAGAGAGAACAGAAACAGAGGATAGAATACCCAGCAATTGGAGAGGGGTGGTTTCACTGGTATGTGTATGTGACTTGACTCATTTAGACCACGGACTGGTCTTATTTACACAACCGTAGAACTTGAATAACTTCAGTGGCGTTTCTGTGGATTTTCACTGAGTTAACAGGGGTCACAATCTGGCCCTTGATCTAACTGAGTTTGGTTATTGCAAAGTGGATGAGAGTATTCAGTCTCACTGCACACACAAAGAAGCAGAGACAAGTAGAAAACAAAGATGTTCTAAACATATTGTATCTGGAAAGAAGCAAGTAATAAAATAAAATAATAATAATACCTAGTTTTTATATAGCACTTTTCCGCAGTAGATCTCAAAGCACTACATAAGGACATCAGCATTGTTATCTCCATTTTACAACTGGTGCCAGACCTATGCAGCATAATCCTGTAGTGTAGACTCAGTGTACAATGACAGGAGAGGTTTTTCCATCACTATAGGAACACCACCTGCATGAGCAACGGTAGCTAGGTCCACGGAAGCACTCTTCCATTGACTTAGCTGCATCTATACTGGGGGTTAGGTTGGCATGGATCTGGCACTCAGGAGTATGGATTTTTCACACTCCTGGATACCATAGCTTTGTCAAATTAAATTTTAAGTGTTGACGAGGTCCAGTTACCCAGGTACCATGCAGTTGTGTCAGTGTAAAAGAGGAGGGTTTACCAAGGGTTTTTAATTGGGATCTCATCTTAAGTATGAAAATATTTGTTTTCACTTTCAAAGCCCTTCATGGCCTATCCGCACCCAACCTATCATTATCTCTCATTCACTATTGAGATGTTGACTCCTGCCTCTGATTGGCCCCTGAGGCCAGCCTCCATCACCCACTTGTTAAATTTTCAAAAAAGCATCTTCATGCTCTCTCCCATGCTGCCCCTCATGCTTGGGGAGGGGGAGCTCCCCGTAAACATCCACAAAGCTGCCTCATTATTCTCCTCCAAATAACTCTGCTGTGATGCCTATAAAACTTGACAACAGCTAGGCAATAGGTATGTTGTGACTATTACCTATTATGCTTACCAATATTGTCTCATTGTTTCCTTGTCCTCCTCTGTCTGTCCATCTGTTGTCTCTTTTTTTATATTTAGATTGGAAGTGCTTTTGTTCTGTTTGTACATCGCCAAGCACAATGGGGTTCTGGTCCATAGCATTATAGTAATACAAATAGATAATAAGCAGAATTTAGCCATTTGACAACCACTGTGCCTTTTTTGACTGTATTGTTTGTACAGTTATAAAAAAATACTTTTCAAACCACTAATAATTCAATCGCCTCTCAAGATTAGTTAGTAAGAAATGTTAGTTTAAAATAAATAAATACAAATTTTAAATTAAATCAAAAATAAAATGCTTTACCCTTAAGAAATAACATTATTGACCATCCCAATAATGGAGATATTTCTGATGAAAACGTTCAAGGCCAAATTCTGCTCTCAGCTACACTGGTGTAAACCTAAGGTAGGTTCTTGGAACTCACTGGAGTTACCTTAGATTTACACCGACTTAAAGTGGAGCAGAATTTGGGCTCCAAAACTCCTGCAAATGGGCACTATTACAAACTGCATTAAGGTATCTAGTTGAGAAATGTTCAGGAAAGAAATAGAGCTTAGCCTAAACCATATTCAAACACTCCTGAAGCTAAGGGTGTATGGCTTATGGAACCCAATCCAGGCTCTAGACCTGAATTGTGTGTCAATTCCTATGTCTATAGTGGACCAAACAAAATCTTGGGCTCCAAATACCTCTGATATTTGTGCTGTTCAAACTTGGATCTTAATTTTGTGGCTCAGACCCTTCCGTAGCCTAGTGTACATGCAGCTATTGGAGAAAGTTGGGGAGCTGCAATACAGACAATCATGCCACACATTTCTGGAGTCACCTGGCTCTCTAAACATACATGAGAGAATAGTGATGGGAGAGAGTTTTTAAGCCACCATGTGAGGCACTTTTGTGATATATAAATCATCTGAAATGCAGCAAAGTTGGTCAAAAAGCACAAAAGCATCAATATGTGAATGTACAGTGTTTAGCACAATGGAGCTCTGATCTTGGTTCAATCCTACAGGAGATTCTGTAACGAAAATAATAATACAGTTTAGATACTTAAAGCAAGTATGTGAAAAGTGAGAAGTAGGACAAGAAATGTTACTCCTGGGGGAATTCGGCACCATGGCACAATCAGGGCCGGTGCAAGGATGTTTCGCGCCCTAGGCAAAACTTCCACCTTGCGCCCCCCCCTCCGCCCCCGCCCTGAGGTGCCCCACCCCGCAGCAGTTCTCTCCCTCCTCCCAGAGGCGCTCCCCCCGCGGCAGCTACCCCCCTCCGCCCTGAGGCGCCCCCCTTGGGGCAGCTCCCCACCCCCCACCCTCTGCCCTAAGGCACCCACCCCGCCCCGGCTCACCCCCGATCCGCGCACGAGCACGAGCACCCCGAGCATGCCATCGCTGCTTCACTTCTCCCACCTCCCAGGCTTGCGGAGTCTAAGCTGATTGGTGCCACAAGCCTGAGAGGCGGGAGAAGTGAAGCAGCTCACCCCTGGACCGCCTCCTCCCCGAGCACGCCGTCGCTGCTTCACTTCTCCCACCTCCTAGGCTTGCAGCGCCAATCAGCTTAGGCGCCGCAAACCTGGGAGGCGGGAGAAGTGAAGCAGCCATGGCGTGCTCGGGGAGGAGGCGGAGCAGGGGTGAGCTGGGGCGGGGAGTTCTCCTGCGTGCTGCCCCCTCCCCCCTTACTTGCTGCAGGCGGCCCTCCCCGCGCTCCGCTGCCCCAGCTCCCTCCGCTTAAATGTCGGTGGCGACCGGGACGGCCAAAGATCTAGCCGCCGCAGTCGCTGCCGAAGAAAATGGCACCCCCCCAAATTCCAGCGCCCTAGGCAACCGCTTAGGTTGCCTAAATGGTTGCACTGGCCCTGGGCACAATGCAGAATTTTGCAGAAATTAACGTTGTGCGTGCTGAATTTCCTTTCCCCCACAGAAATGGGCTGCAGTGCTGCTGGCTTCCATTAGGGCCCACTGGACTCGGCAGAGCCCAGCTCGTACATAGAACACATTGCTCGAGGGAGGGAGAGGGAGCTGGAGGGTTTCTGACAGCTGCAGTTCCCAGCGTGCCCTGAAGGAATGCAGGAAACTCTGGGCAAGCCTGGGACTGAAGGTTTGGCTATGCTTGCAGGTGTGCAGCGCTGGGAGTTACAGCTGTCTTCGTCCAGCTGTGTAGGGAAAGCACTGGCGTGTGGCCACACTAACAGCTACCAGCGCTGCAGTGTGGCCACATTTGCAGCGGTGTTGGGAGTGGTGCATTATGGGCAGCTATCCCACAGAGCACCTCGTCCCATTTTGGCGCCGTGGGTTGTGGGAAGGGGGCGGAGGGTGTGGGTCATTCTGCTTCCTGTCCCAACGCCCCGTGATGCATCACTTCACATCCCAGCAATCCCTGTTTTTCCGTCCACGTTTGGCGCCATCTTGACTCTCTCAACGGTTTCTGTGCAGCGCAATTTCTGTGAGAAATGGAGCCCGAACTGCTGAGGAGTATGCTGATGAGTCTCGCCAGCACATCACGTTTGGCAGTTGAGCTATTCCTTAAGATCCAAAGTGATGAGGAGTCCGACGATGATAGCGAGTCGTCTGACGCGTATGACACTAAATTGCTTCTGGCATTCACGGAAATGCTCAGCACCGTGGAACGCCACTTTTGGGCTCAGGAAACAAGGACTGAGTGGTGGGATCACATCGTTATGGAAGTCTGGGATGATGAGCAGTGGCTGCAGAACTTTCGGATGAGAAAAGCCACTTTCATGGGACTCTGTGAGCAGGGCCGGCTTTAGGCCTATTCCACCAATTCCCCCAAATCGGGCCCCGTGCCTAAGAGGGCCTCGCGCCCAATGAGAATCCCTTCCCTGGCTAGAGGCGCCTTTTTAATTTTTACTCACCCAGCGGCACTCTGGGTCTTCGGCGGCACTTCGACGGCAGGTCCTTCAGTGGCGCCGAAGACCTGGAGCGAGTGAAGGACCCGCTGCTGAAGTGCCGCTGAAGACTCAGAGCACCGCCTGGGTGAGTACAAGCCCCATGTGGTGCTTTTTTTTTTTGTTTTTTTTGTTTTAAAGTCATCCCTGCCGGGGCCCTGTTGAAACTGTTCGAATTGGGCCCCATGCTTTCTAAAGCCGGCCCTGTGTGTGAGGAGCTCACCCCCACCCTGCGGCGCAAGGACACGAGATTGAGAGCTGCCCTGTCGGTGGAGAAGCGGGTGGCTATTGCTATCTGGAAGCTGGCAACTCCAGACAGCTACCGATCAGTCGGGAACCAGTTTGGAGTGGGAAAGTCGACCGTTGGAATCATGTTGATGCAAGTTTGCAGGGCCATTAATCGCATCCTGCTAAGAAGAACCGTGACTCTAGGGAACGTGCAGGACATTGTGGATGGCTTTGCACAAATGGGTTTCCCTAACTGTGGAGGGGCGATAGATGGGACACATATTCCTATTCTGGCACCACCCCACCTAGCATCCGAGTACGTTAATCGGAAGGGGTATTTCTCTATGGTTCTCCAGGCGCTTGTGGATCACTGTGGGCGTTTCATTGACATTAACACAGGCTGGCCTGGAAAGGTGCATGATGCACGCATCTTTCGGAATAGTGGTCTGTTCAGGAAGCTGCAGGCAGGGACTTTTTTCCCAGACCGGAAGATCACAGTAGGGGATGTCAAAATGCCCATTGTGATCCTTGGAGACCCCGCTTACCTGTTAATGCCTTGGCTCATGAAACCGTATACAGGGAAGCTTGACAGGAGCAAGGACTCGTTCAACTACAGGCTGAGCCGGTGCCGAATGACTGTGGAGTGTGCTTTTGGCCATTTAAAGGGGTGCTGACGATCTCTGTTTGGGAAGCTAGACTTGGGGGAAAGCAGCATCCCTGCGGTTATATCCACGTGCTGTACCCTCCATAATATTTGTGAAGGGAAGGGTGAAAGATTCAGTCAGGCATGGACCTCTGAGGTTCAATGCCAGGAGGCTGAATTTGCACAGCCAGAGAGCAGAGCTACTACAGAGGCCCAGCACAGGGCTGCAAGGATTAGGGATGCCTTGAAGAAGGAATTTGAGGCTGAAAACCAACAGTAATGTTTGGTGCCTTGCACGGGAGTGAAGTGCACTGGTTACAATGTTAGTAGGAATCTGTGTTTCCTAGCCTGATTTGCAGTGCCTGTTTCTTTCCTGGGCTAAGGTATCTTTGACTTTCTGCAATAATAAAGACTGTTTTCAAAGCCAAGAATTCATTTATTGAAAAGAAAATAACTTTATTGCCAGACACACAACATTTTGGGAACCTAAAAGAGCAGGGGGGTGGGGAACTGTAGAGTCACAGGTTTGAATATGTCCTGTCTGGAGTGCTGTGCAATGACTGCTGCACTTCAGGATGCCTATACTGCATGGTGATGCGGGTTGAGTGCAGAGGGTAAGGGTCGTAGTTCTCAGGGCTGGTTGGTGAACGTACAGGTGTTGGAGTCAGCTGGTGGTGGTAAGAACCTGGATGCTGGGGAAGGGGGTTTTGAGCTGACATTGGGGCACAAGGGAAAGAGCTTTGGGACGGGGAGGGCCGGCGCGGTAGTGCTCTGCCTGCATGGCTACGCGCGCCTGGATAGAGTCCGCTTGGTGCGCCAGGATGCTTATCAGCTGCTTTGTGCTTTTCTTCCTGGCCGCTGAGTTTTTCTGGCGGATCCTGCTTTCCCTTTCCCTCCAGTCCTGCAGTTTTTGATTCTCTGTGGAAGAGTGATCCATAACTGCTTGCAGCAGGTCTTCTTTGCTTTTTCGTGGCTTCTTCCGGAGGTTTTGGAGTCTTTGAGCTTTTGATAACACGGGCAGCCGAGATCTCAAGGTTGCTTGTGGAAAGGCAAAAAAGGCAACACTTAAAGGCAGCATTGTTTAAATCAGACAGTTATTCCCACACAGTGAAGGAGTTTACAGTCTTCACAATAGCATAATTTTCCCATACCAAAGAGAGCGCACATAACCCACAGGAGCCCCGAAATGGTGAGTAAGGGGGGACTGATTGCTTCAGGGCTGTACTGTCCTCGGGGTTTCTGTGCGTTGGGGAAAGCAAACAGCTGCAGGGGGCACCTACACTGAACACTCTCCCAACATTTTCCACAGGAGTTGATCCTGGAAGATATCTCGCTGCTGCGGGTCACCTGGGAAGAGCGGGAGGGTCTTCTACAGCAATGCAGATTCCGCCCTGGCCCCTATGCAGCTTGCCTGTGTCTTGCAGTGATCCCCCCACCCCTCGTGGCACAGTGGCGTGGACGTGTTAGCCTGACTGGGACAAGGACCACAGTGGCTCTCCCAATAAACTTGCGCAAGCGCATTGCCCACACTCTAGCTGAAACTTTTGAAGAGATTACCGAGGCCGATTACCGCGACGTGATAGACCACATCAATGCGCTTTTCCACATCTAGGCATGCATGCATGCAGAACCCTCCCTCCTCTCCCGAAAAATTTCCATCCTGAAAATAAAAGCCGCTTACCGGGATCCCGCTCCTCTGTTTGTCCTCCACCAAGTACCGGCTGCTGCGACTGGCTACCTTCCTCCTGGCTTGAGAAGAGCTCCTGGCTGCATGCCTCCTGGGACTCCGGGGTGTCTCCCCCCACCCCAGCACCCTCACTCTTGGTTTCCTCCTCCCCCCCTCCTCCTCTCCCCCACGCCGCTCTGAAGAGTCCATCGTCCTCGGATTGGCGATGGGGTCACCCCCAAGTATCGCGTCCAGCTCTTTGTAAAAACGACAGGTCGTGGGGGCAGCGCTGGCACGGCGGTTTCCCTCATGGGCTTTGCAGTAGACACTCCGCAGCTCCTTCACTTTAACCCTGCACTGCAGCATGTCCCGGTCATGGCCCCTTTCCAGCATGGCCCTTGCTATCTGCCCATAGGTATCATAATTCCTATGGCTGGAGCGCAGGTGGGACTGGACAGCTTCCTCCCCCCAAACACTGATGAGGTCCAGCAACTCGCTTTGCTCCATGCTGGGGCTCGTTTGGCGCGTGGAGGCATGGTCACCTGGAAAGATTCACTGATTGCACTCCACACCTGGCTCAGCAAACAGGAAGGGGATTTTTTAAATTCCCGGTGCATTTAAAGGGCAGATCACCTGAGGCCAGGGCAGTAGAGTTCGAACTGATGAGCAGAGTGGCTGAACAGGCATTCTGGGATATGTCCGAATACCTCTGGAGGCCAATAACAGCGCTTTTGGTGGCCACACTGGCGGAGCAGCGCTGCATCACCAGCGCTGCTGTCATTATTCCCCAGGCAGAGCAGGAGTACAGCCAGCGCTGTAGCCAGGGAGATACAGCGCTGTATGTGCCTTGCAAGTGTGGATGTTGAGTGAGTTGCAGCTCTGTAAAGCCACCACCAGTGCTGCAACACTCCAGTGTAGCCAAGCCCTGAGCATCAGGCTGTTTCTCCATCTGAATCCTTGGGCTCTGGGGGTAGAGGGATGAGTGTCTGGGCAAAGGGGGGGTCTAGAAGCTGGGCTCTGGTGGGGAGGGATGAGTATCTGGGCTGGAGGGTGCCCTGCAGTCAGCTCTGGGAAGGAGGGGGTTTGAGTGTATTGGCTGGGGGTGGGGGAGGCCCTACAGGTTGGCTCTGGGTGGGAGGGGTGGTGGGTGTCTGGCCCCCCCAGCTGGGCTCTGTGGGGGAGAGGGGGCAGAGAAACAGAAACTGGGTTGTCATAGGGGTTTCTTTAACTCTTTACTCCTGGGGTGAATTTTTTTGTGTCTGTATTGTTGTTACAGACATACTTGCTGATAGGTATTTTTAAATAAATGAAACTGGTGTGATTATGTGGCATTATGTAGACAAAATGTGCAGAATTTTAAAATATTGTGCGCAGAATTTTTTGGCACAGAACTCCCCCCAGGAATAAAATGTATAATCAAACAAAGATAACTGACAGGGTTTGGTCAAAATGAAAAGACATTGGTAGATGTAAAAAAAAAAAATTAGCAACTAATAAAATCAACAGTGAACTATGTAAGAAGAAAATACCAGAAAAGGATAAACAAAAACTCTATCTTTCAAATATCCTTTTCCCAGTTAAGAGATAAATGAGACAGACAAAAGAGAAGATGATGATGCAGGAAAGCTGTATTGTGGTTGCAGAGAAAGTGTTCACTAGAAGATTTTGAGGAAGAACTGCAAGAGCTTTACTCAAAGCAAAGCCCAAGAAATAACTGGAAGCAAAGACCTAAAGAAAGGTTTTGTACTTTGAACAAAACGAAGGCTGAACTCAAAGAAACATGTGATCATTATGGTAACTGCAAGTGGCCAGTGGGGAAAAGAAAGAGTAGCTTATATCAATTGGCAAGTTAAAAAAATAGAATGATCTTCACTAAAAAAAACCCCCACCAACACTTGACTATACAGTGCCACTGAACTTCCCATTTATTCCAGGGAAGAATCCTATTTCATAACTGATGGCACTATATGACCTATTGGAAGTACAAACACACAGAAGAAAAGAAATGACGCTTCAGAAAGCAAAAGTGATGTGAAAGGGTAACTGAGAAGCAAGATACGGAAACTTATACTGAAACAATCAAGAAGATGTATTATAGGAGAAGGAAGAATCCATCAGGGATTCCCTGAAAGAGCCTGAAGAAATCATTTGTAAAGAGAAAAATATTTGATTGCCAGGCAAGTAGAGGCAACTATATCAAAGGCTCAGGTCACATGTCTGCAGAGCACAAAGCTAACCTAGAGGCAGAATGGGAGAAAGGGAAAGAAGAATTATAATTATAGCAACAGAACTGGTATTTAACCACAGCTAAAGAGAAATAGCAGAAAGGTCATTTGAAACAATGTGAGAATGCAAAGAAAGAAACTGAGGAAAATGGTAAACAGAAAGCACTGGAAGAGAAGAGCCCTGGGAATAATGAAAGGAAGAACTCCCAGTCCCTGTTACTTATGAAAAATGAACTAGCTATTGCTAGATCAGCAAAACATTAAAATGTAAGCAGCAATTCACAGAATGCATGAAAATAATTACCACGCCTCTATAGACATACACAAAGATACACATAATCAAGGTTCTTGCACCAGCCAAAAGAGATCAAGAAAAAACAAAGAGTATCTCAATTAGACAGAGTAAAAGAAAAACCATGCATGGAACAAACTTAGAGGGGATGGTTGGTTCAGAATATCAAGAGGTTCTGCTTCAAAAACTTCTCTCTACGAGTGTATGAATTGCTGGCACCTTAGACTTCAAATATAGATGACATTGGAAATGGGCTTGAAAGGAAAGGGGATGGATCTGATCCTAAACTGGGTCTAAACCTGCAGCAGGTGGCCACATGTGGTCCATCAGGATAATCTGATTGCGGGCCACGAGACATTTTGCTGACATTGACTGTCTGCAGGCACGGCCCCTCGCAGCTCCCAGTGGCTACGGTTCGCCATTCCCAGCCAATGGGAGCTGCGGGAAGCGGTGGGCCTCAGAGACATGTTGTGATGTTGCCTTTTTAATGGCAATCACTAAAGTAGGGAAAATTCCACATTCAGACTGTGGCAAGCTTTCTCACTACTAGCCATCATCAAACCATTAATATTTAGTAATACATTAAATCTGATTTAAACTAGCAGTCAGCCAGTAATTCAGAGGACAACTCTAGCATAAGTGAATGTGAACTGGTACAATGAATTCTGAATATTAATAGTGTAAGTAGAAGTAGCTAAGGACTTTTGGTTGCTTAGATATTATTACTAATACAGTCTGTATTTCAGGAAGTTTTGGAATTCAAGCTTCTTGAGAAGAAATATCCAAAGAGCAGAAAAAAAACAACCACCAGACACTCCAATAGAGATAAATAGACTGGACTGATACAAACTTTGATTTATTTTTTCCTGGCTGGTTATAATATTTTGTTTGTTTTTGTTCCATTCTTCTGGACCAAGTTGTTGAGGTTTTTAAAAATATTTGCCTGTCTGGAAGGAGCCTACATGTACCTAAGGAAGGAGAGGATGTGCCCAGAACAGTAGCACAGCATAGAATGTTCAGACATTGGAAGCGATGACCTCACTGGACTTTTGCATTACTTGGCTAGTTCTAAGATGTCAGCCTGAGCTGGCTAGTTCTAAGAAGTCAGCTGGCTATGAACCTATTCTAGCAATTCATCCAAGAATTTGATTAATCCATTAGTAGAGGCAATGGGAGACATGGATCAGCGTTCACATCACACTCCCTGTCAGTACCCAGCTCGGGTCAGAGAAGCTAACGATCCAACCAGCAGACCAAATTCGGTGATGAATCCTGGTCACGTGCCACACTTGAGGCACGTTGTGCATATACTAAGAAGAAGTAGATGCAATACAACAACAACCCTCTCCCCCATGTTAACAACAATGGGAATATTAAGAGTTTAAATGCACAAGAGTTAGAAAATTCTCATGTTAGCTTTCCCACAGGAGTATTAGTTACTTATAAACATCTGCACCAACGCATACATTACCAGCGTGAGAAGTTATCCAGAACACTTCAGGCAGGGTAAGCAATAAGGCCAGTTCATGCTGCTGAGGGACTTTTACTTTTGAATGGCCTTATGTTTGTTAAATTCTCAATTGGAATAGATTTTCATTTAATTTCGTTCTTTTAAAGAAAGTGAATACAACTTTTAACATGGAAAAAAAATAAAAGAAATGACCAGGGGTGCAGGAACAATTTGTATAGTGGGGGTGCTGAGAGCCACTGAACCAAACTGTAACCCCTGTATATAATGGAAACCACTTGAAGCCAGGGGGTGCTGCAGCACCCCCAGCAGCCCTAGTTCCAGCACCTATGGAAAGGACCTGTACATTGATCTGACACTTCTGTTCTAAAAAGTTCATCTGTTTCAGTTTGTCACTGTTTATATTCTTTGTGTCTTGCACTCCCATTTCTACAGGTAGCCACCCCCAGCCACCAAAGCACCAATCAGCATCCAGCCCCCTCATCATTTGTCCCTTTTTCTCCAGAGCCTCAAACCTTAAACCAATTTTCCCCATCATTCCTTGCTGAGGCTCCTGATCAGAACCCCAATCTTCTGGGCAGCAACCCCTCCAAATCCTCATTCATTTGCTCCCGTAAATTCAAGATGGAACAGATTATTGAGCATAAGTAAAAAAAACAGGAGTACTTGTGGCACCTTAAAGACTAACAAATTTATTTTAGCATGAGCTTTCGTGAGCTAAAGCTCACTTCTTCGGATGCATAGAATGGAACACACAGCATCCGAAGAAGTGAGCTTTAGCTCATGAAAGCTCATGCTAAAATAAATTTGTTAGTCTTTAAGGTGCCACAAGTACTCCTGTTTTTTTTGCGGATACAGACTAACACGGCTGCTACTCTGAAACCTGAGCATAAGTAGTTAACACGGATGCTAAAGGAGCATTCAAGGTTAAGTACCCTGTTAATGGTCTCTTGAATGGTCTCTCAGAATATGTGCTAACTACTTATGCTAAACTAGCTGTTTGACCTTCTATTTAGCTGTGACACTCTGAGTACCTTTCCCAGACTGAAGAGCCCTGTGTAGCTCGAAAGCCTGTCTTTCTCACCTACAGAAGTTGGTCCAATAAAAGATATTATTTCAGCCACCTTGTCTCTCTAATACCCTGGGACTGACACGGCTATTACAATACTGTATACAGCATTTGAAAAAGTTACCCTGAAATCGCAAACATTTCACAGCACATTCTCTTCTCCAGTAACAAAGTCAGATGTCTACATTTAATGGAAGCGCTTTATGTTTCATTTAAAGTTTCTAGGTTACACCAGTTTAACAATGGTAGTGACCATCGCTTTACTGAGGTAAATCCCCTAGAAGACTATAAAACATAATGGATGAATGTTTTCTTCCAGCACAGATGTAAAGAGCAGTTAAACAAGCCTGCACATTATAGCTTAAAGTGCTTTTCCCAGAAAGACTATATAACATCCCTGGGAAGTCACAAAAGGGAAGAAAAATACTGCTTTGCAGCAGCTTCAAAAAGGGAACAGCTGTGCTGAAGAGATGTAAGGATGAAGAGTCTTTAGAAATAGGAGAACAATAGATACATTTAGTATTGCATAATTCATACTGTGATAGATTAAAAGCACAAATACCACACAGAAGGACTATGAATCTGAATGAATGCAAGCTTATATATAATTATTTTCACTCAACTGTAGACTTATTGTTAATTATATAATTAGGGAGAGAGATTGTCACTTATTCCTCTGTATGAGTATGCAGACAGAGGAAGGGGGTGGAAGTTTCTGACTTAGTCCCCTTCCTGGGCTACCTGTATCATAAGTGGCCTGCTACCAATCTCTTGTGCATATATGTTGGGGATGGGTGGGGGCAGACGGAGGCCTGGTGTCCATTTCTCAATCCACAACACATAAGCCAGAATAGCTGAGCCAGGGCAGAGGGGCAAGAATCTACCCCAGGTATGTAGCTGGTGCAGATTACTCTCCCTGGGGAGAACCAGAAACCTGAACTATGTTATAAAAATAACATTAAGTTTTAGGCTCCATACTTCATTTCTTCTGCACCAAGCCCAAGTCATTAAGAGTTTAGGGTGTACAAGTGTAACCCTTCTGCCAGGTGGAGCAGGCAGCAACCAGGGCCAGGTTCAATATCTAGGGGTTCCTTTTCAACAATACAACACAGAACCGGCTTGAGCCCCCATCCGGTAACCTGGGAAAATTACACACCACCCCTGGGCTCCTGTGAGAGGCAATACTTCCCCACTCACAAGCACAGAGTCTGAGTATAGCAAAGAAACTTTTAATGAAAGGAGGAAAGTCACTCTGCATTAATTAGGGAAAATGCCACAAACAGGATTCATAAACATAAAACTGTGAGCAGGACACCCACCCCGGAGTGCATGGGACAGTCTTCTGCCTTGTGTTCTTGAGTACTACAATCAAAAGTTCCTTTTCTGTGCCCCTCACCACACTCACAGGGGTTGTCCTTGGTCAGTGAGGGTTCGGAGGTGCATCTGTGTGAGTTCAGCTCCCACTCAGGGAAGAAGGCACCTTGCTTGCTCCACCATCTGAGCACCTTGCTTGGGTGGCTGCCCCGCCAGCCATGCTTCCTCTCCGATGGCCAGCCTGCCAGCAGTCACTCTGCTCCCACCAGCTGACTGCTTGTTCAGCTCTCGCTGACCACTTGTTTGCTACTGCTCGCCACTCCCACTGGCCAACCTTCCACTGCCACCTGCCTCTCTCCTGTGACCTCTGTAGGTCAGTCTCTTAGTGATTGTCAGCTTATAGTAGGCTGGGTAGAAACACTGTCCCACCACAAGTGATTTCAGCTCTCATTTTAATGGAGCCTATTTAGCTCTATCTTTGAACAGTGGGGAGTAATGGGTTAAACCAGACTAGGGATCCTTAGGAAGAGGCCACACCTCCTGGCTGGGACACCTATCCCCACCCCTCTTACTTTCACAGGGGTCTGGCATTCGAGCCCCTAGCTTAATGAGGTTCTTTCAGCGGAGGGTGAATACCCACGCATTCAGTACTAAAGGGATTTGTAACCCAACACCAGCCAAAGTTGATCACTTTGAGCCATACTACTCTATCTGCTGGATATCTAAGCAGAATAGGTGTGTTCATGTAAATACAATTTGCTCCTGAAGTCTCTCTCCCTCCCAGGTAGCTGTCAGGGGAGAGTGCATTCAGACCCTGCATACACAAGGAAGGCTGGATCGGATCAATATTGTATATTGTAGGCTCATATAGTATTTTTCCTGAAGTAAATTCTCAGACTCTGTAATGTCTCTTAAATACTAAAACATTTGAAGAAGAAGAAGAAAAAAAAAACGTGTATGAAAAAAGTGAGATTCAACTTTCCCCTCAGTAAAGATGTCCCTGTTCATTAATATTTGACTTATATGGGGATATAATATGATTTCTCTTGGCAGCCAGATGGGTATTTGTACTTGACCTCAGAGTATTTATCAACAAAAACATATTCACTTGAACAGCCTGTAGTATCATCAGCATCGCTCAGTTACTTGGGAGCTGATTTTAACTATAGGCAAAGGGCATTTTGTGTGGGTGTGGAGGACTTTAACTTTGCTTTGCTTAAGTTTTAATATCTTTACAGTATGTCAAAGAAGGAAGTTTCAGCAGGGTGTAACAGGAATCAACAGTAGCACAAGGCAGCAAAGCTGGTGATCAGAACACTGGGCTTGGAACACAGGGGGCTTGGTTTTATGCCCAGATCTGCTATTAACTTGCCATGGGACCGTAAACACATTATTTCATCTCTTTGTGCCTTGGTTTCTCTCTGTCAAAATGAGACTGATGACATTTAAACTCAACTTAAGTCCTGAGTGTGAAAAACGCTGTAACTGCTAAGTGTGTTATTATTCATGCCACATTTAGTGAATCTTTGCCTGCCCCAGCACAGTTTGTTCATGATACTGTTGCTACCTCTGATGCCTGAAAATATTTTCATATTATCTGATGTTGGTACTATTGCTCGCTCCCGTGTGACCTATCAAAGGGCACACTTTGCATATGCAGAATATGAAGAGGAGGAAAATCAATTTCCATCTATTATATAAAATGGACTTAGGCCAAAATCACTGCTGGCCTTAGTGACTCTGCAGTCAATGGAGCTGGGTCAGCTTAAGCCAGCAGTGAATTTGGCCCTATCAAGGCTGTATGTAAGTAAATTCTAGAAGCTGTATTCTTCCAGTTAGGGAACAGATAAAAAAGGAGCAATCCATAAAACTAACAAGTGCAAGTAGGTACCATAAGCTCTTTGGGGCTGAAACAGTCTTTGTGTTCTGTGTTTTTACAACATATAGCACAATGGGGTCTTCATCCATGACTGGGAGTCCTACAAGCAACTTAAGTACAATAATAATATTTCCTGTTTCTGAAGTTTAAGTTTACCCAAGAAATAGTCCTGATCACCAAAACCAGAGGAGAAATTTCAGTGAGATTGAACAAGTGTGGAGACTTCTTACTATTTAGGGGAAATATGATTTTAAATCCTGACTACAGCAGAAGTCTTAAGGAATCATTGAAAGTTAGGAACACAGGATTATTCTATTCCAGGGATTCTCAAACATTTGTACTGGTCAGGGCCGGCTCCAGGCACCAGCGCAACAAGCAGGTGCTTGGGGCGGCCAAGGGAAAGGGGCGGCACGTCCGGCTTTTCGGTGGCAGGTCCCTCAGTCCGTCTCGGAGGGAAGGACCTGCTGCCGAATTGCCACCAAAGAATGAAGTGGCAGGGATAGAGCTGCCGCTGAACTGCCGCCGATTGCAGCTTTCCCCCCCCCGCCGCTTGGGGTGGCAAAAACACTGGAGCCAGCCCTGGTACTGATGACTCCTTTCACAGAGCAAGCCTCTGTGTGCGGCCCCCCTTATACATTAAAAACATGTTTTTTTATATATTTAACACCATTATAAATGCTGGAGGCAAAGCAGGGCTTTGGGTGGAGGCTGACAGCTTGCAACCCCCCCGTAATAGCCCTGTGACCCCCTGAGGGGTCCCAACCCCCAGTTTGAGAACCCCTGTTCTATTCTTTTCTCCTTGACAGGCACATGGCCTGAAACATACTCCAGCCTAAAGTGAAGCAACACTTACATTCCTGCTTGTCTTCCTCTTGGTACTTGGGGATCAAGTTTACTCCCCTGCTGTCACAGGCAATCCCATCATATAATCCCATTCTATTTTAAAAATGGTTAGGATAAATATCTTGCCAAAGCCCAGGGCCCAACCAGGAACCTTAGACCTTTAGCCTAATGCTTTTTTTATTACTCCTGTGCTCTCTTTTATTACAATTTAAATTTGTTTTGTCTTTGCACAAGCAAGGGGAGAAAATGATCAAACCCAAGGTTAGGCTACTAAATTCAAATTCAAGCAGAGTAACAGAAGTTTCTTGTCTTCAGAGTTGTTGAGTAACCCCAGTTCAGGTCAATAGTATCTGCAGGTGTGTCATAGGTCTTCTCCCCCACTTGGAGCTTTTGGGTTCCAAGATGGGGACCTGCATGGGCTCCTCTAAACTAATCCTAGTCTAGATCTGGTCCTGCTGCCACCAGTTAAGTTTAAAGTGGGTAACACACTGCCTGTTCCCCCAAAACTTTCCCTGAGGAACACAGATTCAAACCCCTTGAATCTCACCAGTTAGAGAGAAACAGCCAGTTCCCCTCCCCCCCTTCTCTCTCTCCAGCCTGCTCCGGAGAGATTACACACGGAGTCAAATCCTTGACTCAACACAAAGAGGGACTCACCTCCCCCTTCCCTTCCCTTGAAAATGCAAACAAGAGAAGAATCGATCAAGTCCTAAAAAGAAGAGTTTATTAAAAGAACAAAAAGAAAGTACACTATCTCTGTAATACCAGGATGGAACAATACACAGAGTCTAACCTATAAACCTGGAGAGAATTCCCCCTCCCCCTTTCTTTCTCAGTAAAAGCAAAATAACAGCAATAGAAATAAAGAGATTCCTTCAGCAAAACACACAATTGCAAATGTAGAAATAAACTTATAATACTAGTACACCTGTTTAACACTTACTAGCCTGAATAGATGAACAATACTGCAGAAATCTTGGAGGACTTCAAAAAGGTGTCTGGACTCCCTTATCTCCAAAGAGAGACTCAACTCAAACAAAAAAAACCACAGAAAAAAAAAACTTCCCTCCACAGAGATTTGAAATTATCTTGTCCCTGATTGGTCCTCTGGTCAGGTGTTCATCAGGTACTGCTTGTTAACCCTTTACAGGTAAAAGAGACCTTAACCCTTAACTAACTGTTTATGACAAGGTGTTCAACATCTTTGAAATTATGCCATTATACGGAATGTGGAGCAACTCCCAAAATACTTTAAACTTTAGACAAGCTCACCAAACATGCTCAAGCCAATACGATTCCAGAAATAGCTTATTCGGGGAAAATTACTGGCGGTATCGGCCTATGGTGCACAGAGCCTCAGACATTCCCAATCAACATCAGAAAAATCCATGTTTAAAATGGCATTATTGATTTTAAAAGAATCTGGGGCCAGATTGTGACTGTAAGGCACTGGCCTGGTTCTGTGGGGTGGGGAATGAGGCACACAGGGATAATGGAAATTCTCTGAGAAATTCTGGCTGATTTACCAGGAATTCTTGCAGAAGCTCTGGGAAAGTGTGTGCCATCCTTTTGAAGGATAAAGCATGTGCTAATATACACATTGGCCCAGCTCTACGGACCAGTACAAAGAGGAGCAAGTTTATATTCCAGCTTCCCACCATTGCTCTGGGGAGACTAGTCTCATTGGCAGCAGTAGCTTCAGGCATGGCCGCACCACAATCATGGCCTACTTTGGCACTGGGGCACAAATGATGTGGGGGAGAAGACTCCTTGCTCCCTCTCCACCCGAGCACACCAATACATGGTCAGCCAGGCCCCAGCCTTCAGTCGTTGCTGATTACCTAGTGTAAGGGTCCCTCAGTCTCAATGGCTCTGCCCTCAACCCCCAAGGCGGGGCAGAGCAGTCAGAAGGCTTTAGCCTATCCGTCTAGCTAGGACAGCAAAGGGGAAAGGGTAGAGGGACCCGGGCCCACCCTACTCAACCAGATCTCAGCCTAGGGCCCTGTTAGTAGTGAGTAATCCCACCACTGGATCGGTGCTCAAGCCAAACTCTGCTGCCTCATTTCCTTGAAGCATAACCTGACCAAAGTCTGGTTCTCCTGGGCTACTTCCTACCACCCTCCATCAGCATGGCTCCATAGTCAGCAAGTCCTCAGTCATTTTGAGGTAGACAGCCAACGGCAGTCCCGTTAACGCCTCTCCGCTCTTAGTCTCTTCTGGCTGCAGGGCATGGCACAGCTCAGTGCCTGGTCCGGAGTCCTGCAGAGGGCTCAAGATGTCTGCCTCCTTCCCTGGCTCAGCCACAAATGATCAGTAGGATACTTTTTTTATATTTCCTGTCCTGCCCTTGCACTTCCAGCATGGGGAGTGGGGCTGGTTTGGGGGAATGTAGTGGTCTCTCGCTGTCAGGCTTGGAGGGAGGCTACTCTGCACCACTACACCTGTATATACAACATGTCATACAATTTACAGTGGGGGAGCAATACATGAATAAGACTAAGTTACCCTACTGCCACACCAGAAAGCTGACTTTAGGTCTCAGCATTAGATGGACATGACTGAGGATTTTTGTGGAGGTGGTTGGGGAGGGCGATAGGGGGAACAGATGATTATAGTTTATTAATAGATCAAAAGCTTTTGAACACTAAGAATTCCATTAAGTAACCCCACAAAAGGGAGTGGTATATTTTAGTGATCTGGACAAAATCAAAAGAGACGCAGCATTATGGTAAGTGGTGTCTGATATTCTGATTAAAACTATTTAGTTAGGTACTTAATTCACTCTGAGTTCACTTACATGATTTCACTGGGCAATTACTCGGGCCTCATAACTGAGCTAATGACAGGTTAGATTCATGCTCAATGCCATGCACACCATCTACCTCCCAAAGCAGCAGTAAAGTTTTATGCATTTTTTCCTGATGATCAAATAGAATTCTATTGGAACAATACATATGCATTGGGCCACCAAGGAACATTCAAAGGAGTGAGGACTTGGGTATTTATTATTGTTGCTATTTGCCCTTCCTCCACCCTCACCAATGGAACAATTTTAGTGCTGGAAAATAGTACAAGGCTGATGGTTCCAGAGTATAAAAATCTTTATGTACAGGATAGGGAGAAGTGATACTATTGCAACTGAAGCACTGGACTAAGACTTGGGTTCAGTTCCTGGCTCTTCTGCAGACTTCCGTGTAGTTTTGGGCAAGTCTGCTAAGTTCTCTATGACTTGGATTCCCATCTGTAAAATGGGGACATTACTTCTTTCTAAAGTATTAATATTGCTCCCCCTTACTGTAGTATCTGAGCCCTTCAGAGTTTTAATATAGGTAGCCTGACAACACCCCTCTGAGGTAGGGCAGTGCTAGTATCCCCACTGTGATGTGTTCAAGATCATGCACAGAGTCCATAGTGGAGCACGGAATTAAACCCGGGTGTAGCGGGGCGGTTAGCCCACTCCGGCCCTGAAGGGGTTAAAACAGCCCTGGGAAAGGGCTGCCGTGGGGAGCCAATAGTGTTAGGCTGATTGGGAAGGAAGCCACAGCTGGGGCCATGCCCAGCTAGGAGACAGCTGGCCCTATAAAGGGGCTGTAAGCCAGGAGCTGGGGCAGTCTCTCTCTAGCAGTGGAGAGAGAAGGACCTGGCTGCTTGGGGGCAGAGTACCAGAGGTAGAGCAGTGTTGGGGAAAGGCGAGAGGAGCTGGGCAGCTCCAGCCTGGCAACTCCCCAGGCTGCAGGTCTTGTGCAAGGTCTAAAGAAGGTACTGGGGCTGCAGAGGTGCAGTCTGGGGTTAGGTGGAGGCAGCTGGTCTGAACCCCCTTGTTGCTGATGAGTGGCCATGACAGGTTGCGGGTTGCCCCAGTGAGTGGGGGCTAGATGATGACTGGCAGTAGCCACTGAGGCAAGGTGGATGAGAGGGTTGGGCCTTCCCCTGGGAGGGGAGACCCAGAGTGTGGTGGGGTACTGCTGGGGCAGAACTCTGAGGTAAAGGGCATCAGGGTCCAGGAGGGACATGGGGACCAGCGGCAGGCAAGACACCAGTCACCAGGAGGAGCTGGAGAGTTAATTCCCTGGACAACTAGCAGGAGACACCATGCCGGTGAGTCTCAACTTCGCTACACCAGGTCTCTTGTGGCCTAGGCAAGCACCCAAACCTTTGTACCACCCTTCATGTCACAACTGGTGCACTTCTTAGGATGGTGCATTTCCTGCTTCCCTACTTCACTTGGGTGTAACAAGGACCAACCCATGAATGATCAAGATACAATGCAAAAATTAGACTCTATAGAGATAGCAACTGTGATGGGTTCCCCCGGGGTGCCACCTGGAACTGGGGTACCACTGAGCCCCCTGACCCACCAGCCTGGGCTCCCTCTTACACTGTACTGCTGTGACAACCTGCAAAGCCCTCCAGCCCCTGCATAGGAAGGCTACAGCCAAGGCAACTCCCAGCACCCCAGGCATGCACCCCCTTTGGAGTATAAGCCCCAAATTATACTGTCCTGCACTGGAAACTGTACAGCGTAAGCTCATAAAGTTTGCCCCCTCCCTCAATGTGGAGAGGAATATGCAACAGCCTTTGCCCCTTGACCTTCCCATATACTTCACTCCAACTCATTAGTTTAGATAAAGCAAAAACAAGTTTATTAACTACAAAAGAGAGAATCATTTCACGATGTGACGGAGAGACTGCCGAGACTCATCCAGCCCTCGGATCGCTACCCCTTCCTGCTTCTCCACGTGGGCACAAATGATACTGCCAAGAATGACCTTGAGCGTATCACTGCAGACTACGTGGCTCTGGGAAGAAGGATAAAGGAGTTTGAGGCGCAAGTGGTGTTCTCATCTATCCTCCCTGTGGCAGGAAAAGGCCAGGGTAGAGACCGTCGAATCGTGGAAATCAACGAATGGCTACGCAGATGGTGTCGGAGAGAAGGGTTTGGATTCTTTGACAATGGGATGGTCTTCCAAGAAGAAGGATTGCTAGGCAGAGACGGGCTCCACCTCACGAAGAGAGGGAAGAGCATCTTTGCAAGCAGGCTGGCTAACCTAGTGAGGAGGGCTTTAAACTAGGTTCACCGGGGGAAGGAGACCAAAGCCCCGAGGTAAGTGGGGATGTGGGATACCGGGAGGAAGCACAAGCAGGAGATTACAAGAGGGGAGGACTCCTGTCTCAGACCAAGAAAGCGGGACAATCAGCGGGTTATCTTAAATGCCTATACACTAATGCAAGAAGCCTGGGGAACAAGCAGGGAGAACTAGAAGTCCTGGCACAGTCAGGGAATTATGATGTAATTGGAATAACAGAGACTTGGTGGGATAACTCACATGATTGGAGTACTGTCATGGATGGATATAAACTGTTCAGGAAGGACAGGCAGGGCAGAAAAGGTGGGGGAGTTGCGTTGTACGTAAGAGAGCAGTATGACTGCTCAGAGCTCCAGTATGAAACTGCAGAAAAACCTGAGTGTCTCTGGATTAAATTTAGAAGTATGAACAACAAGGGTAATGTCGTGGTGGGAGTCTGCTACAGACCACCGGACCAGGGGGATGAGGTGGACGAGGCTTTCTTCCAGCAACTAACAGAAGTTGCTAGATCACAGGCCCTGGTTCTCATGGGTGACTTTAATCACCCCGATATCTGCTGGGAGAGCAATACAGCGGTGCACAGACAATCTAGGAAGTTTCTGGAAAGTGTAGGGGACAATTTCCTGGTGCAAGTGCTGGAGGAACCAACTAGGGGAAAAGCTCTTCTTGACCTGCTGCTCACAAACAGGGAAGAAATAGTAGAGGAAGCAATAGTGGATGGGAACCTGGGGGGCAGTGACCATGAGATGGTCGAGTTCAGGATCCTGACACAAGGAAAAAGGGAAAACAGTAGAACAGAGACCCTGGACTTCAGAAAAGCAGACTTTGAATCCCTCAGGGAACTGATGGGCAAGGTCCCTTGGGAGAATAACATGACGGGGAAAGGAGTCGAGGGAAGCTGGCTGTATTTCAAAGAAACCTTATTGAGGTTGCAGGAACAAACCATCCCGATGTGTAGGAAGAGAAGTAAATATGGCAGGCGACCAGCTTGGCTTAACAGTGAAATCCTTGCTCGTCTTAAACACAAAAGAACAGCTTACAAGAAGTGGAAGATTGGACAAATAACCAGGGAGGAGTATAAAAGTATTGTTCAGGCATGCAGGTGTGAAATCAGGAAGGCCAAATCACACTTGGAGTTGCAGCTAGCCGGAGATGTTAGGAGTAACAAGAAGGGTTTCTTTAGGTATGTTAGCAACAGGAAGAAAGTCAAGGAAAGTGTGGGCCCCTTGCTGAATGAGGGAGGGAACCTAGTGACAGAGGATGTGGAGAAAGCTAGTGTACTCAATGCTTTTTTTGCCTCTGTCTTCACAGACAAGATCAGCTCCCAGACAGCTGCACTCTGCAGCACGGTATGGGGAGGAGGTGACCAGCTCTCTGTGGAGAAGGAAGTAGTTCGGGGCTATTTAGGAAAGCTAGACGAGCACAAGTCCATGGGGCCGGATGCGCTGCATCCGAGGGTGCTAAAGGAGTTGGCCGATGAGATTGCAGAGCCATTGGCCATTATCTTTGAAAAATCATGGCGATCGGGGGAGGTCCCGGATGACTGGAAAAAAGCTAATGTAGTGCCCATCTTTAAAAAAGGGAAGAAGGAAGATCCAGGGAACTACAGGCCAGTCAGTCTCACCTCAGTCCCTGGAAAAATCATGGAACAGGTCCTCAAGGAATCAATCCTGAACCACTTAAAGGAGGGGAAAGTGATCAGGAACAGTCAGCATGGATTCACCAAGGGCAAGTCATGCCTGACTAACCTAATTGCCTTCTATGACGAGATAACCGGCTCTGTGGATGAGGGGAAAGCAGTGGATGTACTATTTCTGGATTTTAGCAAAGCTTTTGATACAGTCTCCCACAGTATTCTTGCCAGCAAGTTAAAGAAGTCTGGGCTGGATGAATGGACGGTAAGGTGGATAGAAAACTGGCTAGATGGTCGGGCTCAACGGGTAGTGATCAATGGTTCCATGTCTAGATGGCAGCCGGTATCAAGTGGAGTGCCCCAAGGGTCGGTGCTGGGGCCGGTTTTGTTCAATATCTTCATTAACGATCTGGAGGATGGTGTGGACTGCACCCTTAGCAAGTTTGCAGATGACACTAAACTGGGAGGAGTGGTTGATACGCTGGAGGGTAGGGATAGGATACAGAGGGACCTAGACAAATTAGAGGATTGGGCCAAAAGAAATATGATGAGGTTCAACAAGGACAAGTGCAGAGTCCTGCACTTAGGACGGAAGAATCCCATGCACTGCTACAGACTAGGGACCGAATGGCTGGGTAGCAGTTCTGCAGAAAAGGACCTAGGGGTTACGGTGGACGAAAAGCTGAATATGAGTCAACAGTGTGCCCTTGTTGCCAAGAAGGCTAATGGCATTTTGGGTTGTATAAGTAGGGGCATTTCCAGCAGATCAAGGGATGTGATCATCCCCCTCTACTCAGCACTGGTGAGGCCTCATTTGGAGTACTGTGTCCAGTTTTGGGCCCCACACTACAAGAAGGATGTGGATAAATTGGAGAGAGTCCAGCGGAGGGCAACAAAAATGATTAGGGGGCTGGAGCACATGACTTATGAGGAGAGGCTGAGGGAACTGGGATTGTTTAGTCTGCAGAAGAGAAGAATGAGGGGGGATTTGATAGCTGCTTTCAACTACCTGAAAGGGGGTTCCAAAGAGGATGGATCTAGACTGTTCTCAGTGGTAGAAGATGACAGAACAAGGAGTAATGGTCTCAAGTTGCAGAGGGGGAGGTTTAGGTTGGATATTAGGAAAAACTTTTTCACTAGTAGGGTGGTGAAGAACTGGAATGGGTTACCTAGGGAGGTAGTGGAATCTCCTTCCTTAGAGGTTTTTAAGGTCAGGCTTGACAAAGCCCTGGCTGGGATGATTTAGTTGGGTTTGGTCCTGCTTTGAGCAGGGGGTTGGACTAGATGACCTCCTGAGGTCCCTTCCAACCCTGAGATTCTATGATTCTATGATTTAAAATATAAGAAACTGCGAACAGATCAAAGCAGATTATCTAGCAAATAAACAAAAAATGCAAACAAAGGCTAAATATACTAAATAGATTGGCTAGGATGAGAATCTTCTAATTCATAATGGATGATACAAGCAGGCTGCAGATTCTTAAAGGACAAGCTGCACTTGCTTTACAGCTTGGAATCCCCAGATGTTTCATTCACAGGCTAGAAATCCCTTTAGCCTGGGTCCAGCACATCCCCCAGTTCAGTCCTTGTCCCTCAGGTGTTTCCAGTAGTCGTCTTGTGTGGGGAGTGAACCACAGATGATGTCACTCCCTGCCTTATCTAGCTTTTGCAAGTGGTGGGAACCCTCTGTTCCAAAGCTTGGTTTCCAGACCAGTCTGTGGAAAAATACTCACATCCCAAGACGGGGTCCAGAGACATGTGGTCTGATCACATGTCCTTGTAGAGTCATAGCTGCAATTACTTACAGGCTGTTTGGAACGTTCTCAGGAAAGTTCACCTGGTGGGAGATAAGCTTCTCCTAAAGCCTATTGTTTTCCCTAATGGCTCATTGTCCTGAATAGGACCTTCCCAACCAGCTATCTAGACTGAAAGTATCTTGCCTAGTGGGTGTTACCCAGGTGTAACTACATTTCAAATCCAGATACACAGTCAATATTCATAACTTCAGATAAAAAAAGATACATGCATACACATAGGATAATTATATTCAGCAAAGCATAATTTTTCTAATGACAACTCACATGACTTATCTTGCATAAAATACATCATAATTATGCTATAATCATATCATATAACAATATCACTATGAGGAATATGGGGTGCAGTGTCACAGCGACCATCTAAACACCTAGACAAATAAATAAAAAGAGCCTTGAGGTACTTCTTCAACCTACTCTATCAGTGACCCTCAGCCCTGAGCTGCAGAGATCACCACTTGGTGTTACTCCCTGTTCAAGCCTTGACCTTTTTTTTTTTTTTTTTTAAATGGCTCTCACAAGTTCATTCACACTAATTGCAAGACTGGTAATTTCTGCTAAGGACACCTTCCTTCCAAAGAATGCCTTGTCTCCAAAACTGTGCTTCAGTGTTCTTGTCATGGTTAATAACTTTCAAACTTATTTAAAAAACCTCTCATTCGCTCTCACACACTTTTTGTTGTGGTTACTGGCTAATACTTTATTAAACATAATTAAGTTGGGTGACTTTCTAGGGAAAATATGTGAGGATATAACCACTGTCACATATTAATAGCCTGGGGTTTTCAAATGGATAATTGATCTTCTTGCTGTAAAATGATTGAAAAACTAGATTTAAAAATTGTATAATTGTCTTATACATAACGGTTTGTTGTTGTGGTATAGCCACTTCCTATCATGCCATTCAAAAGAGAATATGTCAAGAGAAGATGACAGACTATCAATGGTTGGTTGACAATAAAAAAAATCTATTTTCCTTGTAATTTGTACATCAAGTTTTTCTATATGTTGTTTGAAAAGAAATTATAGCTGCCCTATTTATATCTGCCTGCAACATAACAGTTACTTCAGGTGATACAATCTACAGAATGTTTCCTTGCAGAAGACTCATTATCAGCATCCTTTCTGAGAATACAATACTTGTCTTAGAAATGTAAATACATCTTTCTTATAGGAACTTTACTAAAATATGTTGAGAAAGAAAATAAAGTAGCCTGTAGGCTTCAGGTTAGCCATGTAGTTAAACTTGAAGCATTTGAGGTATTTTACTGAAGTTACGCACTGTTAATCAATGGTGCTTCCAATTAGGCACATGTGTAAGTACCTTGACAAATCAGGGATTTAATAAACAAAGCAGCAGTGAGAAGGCAATCAACTGCCCAAATGATTAATCTGTAAAGTTTTGGGAGGCAACAGATGGCACTATTACAGATATTTGCCATGTTCTGTTTAACTGAATGCATAGGCAGCTAGATCTTAGAGAATACACAGTTCTTTCCCACTCGTAAGCACCAAGTCTGCATATGAAACAAGGCAAATTCTATTAGGAGAAAGAATAGAACATCAGCTTGGGAAAACACAGCAACAATATTTCTATCTTCCAGCAAACCCCACTCAAGGTTTGGTATGAGTGGGTCCCAGACTTGTGAGGGTCACTGTAGCAGGCCTGTCTCCAGGCCCTTGGGAAGCACTGCCTGTTCCTGTCCTGAGGCTCCACTACCTACTCAGCTATAATAATTCCAGTTTTATTTAGTGGCTGGGTAGGAGGAGCCTCCCCAGAGTTCACTCAGGCCTGCTGCTGTCCTCTGTGGCTTTGATGAAGAGCCCTATGTTGCATCACCTCAAAAGCTCTCACAGCAAAGTCCTCAGTCTACCAGTCTCTCCACACAGAGTTCTCACAAAAGGACAGGATCTTCCAGGGAGAAGAACTAGTGGACTATAAAGCCCTTAATTGGAGCTTTCCACTGCAACATACCCCCCTCCTCCCCTTTCAGTTCCACTACCCCACCAGTTCAGACTCCCAAAGTGTCACTACAGTAATTCTAGGTAGAAAGCTTAGATATATGAAGCTCTCTCTGCAGCCATACTTCCCCCACACCTAGGAGGAGTTTTAGGACTTGAAACAAGGTCCACAGCACTACCACACTGCTACCAAGCAGCCTGGGCACATCAGTGCACCATACATTCTGGGAGACCAATCATTGCAGGAAGTGCTGCCCATGGTAGAGGTGACCAGCAGCCCCTCCCATGATGTCTGTTTGGCCCAGATCTACTATTTAGGCCTGGAGGGAGAACCAGGAAGTCATCTGTGCAACAAGGCAGATCCCTGACCTGCTGCTGAGACAGACCCCACCTGGTTTCTGTTTCCTCACCCTGTTCCTGGTACTTTGCTCCTGGTTCCTGCCTCTTCACCCTGCTCTCTGGTTGTTGGCTATTGACTCTGCCTTAACCCTTGGCTACAGCCCCTGACTATTGATTCTGGCCTGACCCTTGGCTCCAGCTATTGACCTTGGTGTGACCCTTGGCTCTGGACCCCACCTACTGACTCTGGGTCAACGCCTCAGGCCTAACTGCTTACAGCTCTAACCACTGAACTTGACCACCCATGGCCCAGTTCTTGACATTCACTAATAGATTGTGGTAGAGAAACGCTTCCCCTCTGGAGCTTCTCTATGGCTAGCTAAGTAGCTTATGCAGATGAAGCAGCTCTGTGCCTGTCCTTCCACCCCCTCACCAACAAATGGGAGCAGAGAAACCCTTGCCCTCTTGAGCTTCAGGCCACAGGGCTAATGTAGAAATCTTGCCATCTGCAAAGCACCAAAAATGTAATGTTGAATTTTGCCTCTTCCTCATTCTTACCTATCTTATGCACACAAGTGTTCTGGTTCTTGAATTAAAAAAATAAATAAAAATTTACATTTAAAATAACGGAAATCTTGCCCCCGTGTGCATGCATATTCAGCAGAAGAGAAAAACCCAACAGCATGGTATTACTGAAATTCAATATGTTCCACTAACAATAAAAAAAAATCAAAAGGAAGTACAGGCCAAGTATATTTACATATGCTGATTCAGTTTTTAACACTGACGGTTAATTCATTATCCAGGAGAAGATATTAGTCGCTCTCCAAAAATCTTTGATCATCTGTTAGCAGCATGCATCATTAAAGGATGAACATGCTATAGTATCGTCAGGAAATGCAAATAGCTATGCTAAATGGACCAAAACTACACTTGATAGGTTAGACACCGCATCCAGAGTGCTCGGAACGATATCACTATGACACCGAAGAAGTACCCTTTTATACAAAGGACAGGTCGTACACAAGAGTTACTGGTATAGTTAAAGTGATACAGCCGCCCTAGGGTGGACACAGTTGTACTGATATAAATGTGATTGGATTGGCATATATGTTCTTATACCAGTATAGCTGATTCCTGAATAGGAAGGGAAATAAGCTGGATAGATACAAAGCACCTTTGTATCAGTATAACTGTGTTTACACAAGAGGAACTATCTCACTAATAGAGAAATAAATAAATATCACACCCTTAATTAACATAGTTATATCGGTGGAAAAAGACCAGACCAAAAAGAGATACATAAAGGATAATATAGAGCACAAAAATGGAGAATATGTGACATTTAGGACTCAAATATGACATATCAGGCTCAGGATAAGGAAACCTTAACTCTTGGCTGTTGTGTCCTTTCCTTGTTCCCCTTCTGGCCAGGGCCTGGGATGAAGGGTGGACCAGAAGGTATAGACTTGGAGCCAGAAAGCCACAAAATTTTAATATTTTGGGTTTGGGGCCACACACTCTGCTAGGATCAAAAACATGTGTCTTTACTTCTCTGCAGCTTGTGCTGGAAAGAAGCGCAGTTAAGTATTGATCCATTGGCATTACTCTGCACTTTTGCTCTCAGATGGTTTGGTTAGAAAGACATTCCAGTGGGAGTCTTTCCTTGAGTTAGCACCTCGGATTGGGTCCCACATGTTCATCCAAAAAAGAAAACCCACAGGAAAAACAGTGGCATGGACGCATGGAAGAGGAAAGTATCTGCAAGGAATTATTTCCTCTATGTTCATCCTATAGCACTATTTTTCTCTCTTCCCCCACTCCACAAAAGACATGCCATGCAGAAAAAGGGTCAGTGTTCTGCATCAAAGCTGGGGTTGACTGGTAGATAAAAGTCTGTGGAAAAGCTCAAGCTGGCACTGACTTCTATTGAATGCTCTCTTGGTATGTCTACACAGCAGCTGGGAGGCATGATTCACAGCTCAGGTAGACATACACATGCTAGCTCTGCTAAGCTACCGTGCTAAAAACAGCAGTGTGGCTGTGGTGGCATGGGCAGCAGCTCGGGCAACCTGCCTGAGTACAGTCCCCCCAATCCCCGGGGCACATACGTGGGCAGCTAGATCAAACCAATGCCTATGCTGCCGTGGCCACACTGCTATTTTGAGCATGCTAGTTCAAGTAGAATTAGTGCACATACATGGACCCAAGCTGGAAATTACACCTGCAGTTGTTGTGTAGACGTACCCTCTGACTCTCCTCTACAGCATCACAGAGCACAGCTAGAGATTGGTGACCAATAGCAGCACAATTACTTGTGCAGTACAGGTGGGAACGGATTAATGCAGTGAGAGAATCCCTCCATGTTACTGGTTATGTTCCACAGGTTTGGGTAACCCTTCATTGTCTTACTAAGCCCTGTCCCTGGGTCTCATGGAACTGGGAGTTGTGGGATAGAGGATTCTGACTGTTGTACATTAGTTTCCCCTCTCATACTGTTTTGTGGGAAGAGAATCTGTGGGCCACAGTAATTTATACATATAATTAGCAATTTATACTTTCCTAAAATCTATTTTTAATGACATTGAGCACTGTTCGAACACTTAAAATACTTTCTGTGTAATAACAATAAATTGTCAAAAAAAACAGGAGGGATACAGACTAACACGGCTGCTACTCTGAAACCAATAAATTGTCAGGTCTTTAAGTGTTATATAAATGAAGACTGGAGGGAATCATTCCCTACATTCAGTGAAGCAACTGCATAATTGTAAGGAAAACCTCACATTAAAATGAATGTGCAGGGGACTACTCTAAACTGCAAAAAGTACAGGATAATTCCTGGGTAATGAATTAATCCACTGTTAGAGGGAACAAGCAGGCAGCTTTTTGCTCGGCAGATAATATGGTGGTCCATTACATCTACTATAGTTAAGGAAATGTTGGCTGCATAATTAAGAGGAAGTCACTGTGAGCTGAGATCCCTCAGAAGTTTTAAATTGTGCACCCTTTAAGTCCAATGGTGGAATCTCCTCAGCGGTAGTCACTAAGCAAAATATCATTTGTATTACGGGACCCCATTATCTTTGACTGTACAAACACAGAGCAAAGCACATGCTGCTAAACAGACAAGGAGATGGGAGGGGAAACAAAGAGAGAGGCTAAGTGACTTGACCAGAGTCACACTGCAGGCCCATGACAGAGTATTAAACATTCAACAGGCCAAATTAGCCCCTTAGCGACACCTGTGGAACCCCAGTGCCTATACACAGATGTAACCGAAGCTCAGTACAGTAGAACCTCAGAGTTACGAACACCTCGGGAATGGAGGTTGTTCGTAACTCTGAAATGTTTGTAACTCTGAACAAACTGTTATGATGATTCTTTCAAAAGTTTACAACTGAACATTGACTTAATACAGCTTCTTTACTACGCAGAAATAAAATACCGCTTTTAACCATCTTAATTTACATGAAACAAGCACAGAGGCTGTTTCCTTACCTTGTCAAACATTTTTTTAACTTTCCCTTTATTGTTTTAGTGGTTTACATTTAACACAGTACTGTACAAGATTTACATTTGGGGGGAAGGGGCGTTGCGGGTCTCTGCTGCCTGATTGCAGGCTTCTGGTTCCAAATGAGGTGTGTGGTTACCCGGACAGTTCATAACTCTGGTGTTTCACCATACATAATTCTCTTGATGTACAAGAAGAGAAGAGACTACAGCTCACTGCCGAGAACCTGTGTTGGCTCAGGAAGTTTAAAAAGTGAAAGAGCAGGCAAATAGAGGGCACAGATCTACCAAGAATGGGACTGGCATCACTTTTCATAGGGGATTTTTCTACACAAGTGTTTTTCCTTGGAATATGCCGATTTGTCAGAAATTAAACGTTTCACAAGGAACGGTTGGTTTAGACAAATGCTTTGTCAGGAGGGGTCTCGGGTCCAGGAAGGAATTTCTGGCCAGAGAAAACCCTGGCCCTATCCCAGAACACCCAACAGCCTGATGGGCCAGGCACTCACCAGGGATGAGGGAGCCATGGGTTCACGTGCCTCTACTGCCTGTTGACCCCCTGGGTGCTGTTCCAGGGGTTGGTTATGACAAGCCTGGAATAGCCTGGGACTGGCCTAGCCAAGGGCCACTGCTCTCCCTGTGCCATCCTGCCACACCCGCAGTCAGCCTGGGCACCTCAGCTGAATCCCCCTTGTTCTAAAAGAGAGGGGGCAGCTGGCAGGGCTTTCTCTGTGAGGACTCCAAGACTGCAACTTGCACCCCTGCTTGGTCTGAAATAGCCCACATTTGGTGACTTTCTGGGCACGCTGTGAAAGACATCTGCATGGTAGGGTCTCTGGAGAAGGCTGAGGGTGTACTTCTGAGATAACAAAAGGGGGTAAGTGACCATCTGAGTTCCTGTGGAACAGATTTTAATGCTGCTGAGACTAAATTTAAATACATTCATTGTATGTTAAGGCGCATAGATTTAAAATAACTTGCCCCTCCAGGGCTCTAAGTAAATAAAAATAAATACATACCACTCCATTATGGACTGACTTAAAACCCATAGAAAAGAGCTTGATTCACTACCCTTTTGTTCCATTTTTACACCAGAGTCACTCTGTTGATCTCATTGGAATAACACAGTGGCAAATCATGGCTGGTGTTCTCATCTAATATTACTGTTAGCCTCAACAAATGCCATCATAACGACAAAACATGCCATATAGCATAGACTCTGCATAATAGACAGTAGCTTGAAAATCCAACTCCATAACTTAATGCACAGCTTTTGCCTTGAGTTTCAGCCACTTCCTTTCCGAGGTTCAAACACAGTAGATACCATTTCTAACCTGAATCTCTCAGGACAAGGTGAAACAAAAATCCATTTCTCGACTATGTTCCCTGGTTAGTTAATGCTGCAGCTGAAGCTGTCTGGAAAGAACAACTGTAAACACAGAATTAGGTTGTGAAGGATTTTGGATTTACAGATAGTGGCATATGGTGTGAACCAAACTGAATAGTTAAGTGCTCTCTTCATTCAAGAGATCCATTGGCAGCTATTTCACATGGGGAGAAGAAACTCAAGCCATGTCAACTAATTAAGTCTCTAAAGAAAATCTTTTCCTTGGCAAGTTTCCTGTTTTTAATTCACACTGTAGCACTGACAAATTTTTGAATGGCACCACCAACTCCCCAAATGCCTTTTCCTCTTTTCCCCTTCCTTGTCCATTTTCTGCTGACTGCTCTGGCAGAAACAAGCACTGTCAGGTGTTACTATAGTGTAGATTAGTAAAACAAGCCATTCACACAAGGAATTACAAGATCTAGTAGCATGTATCAAAACATTGCTAGAATCATTTTGCTTAGGCAAATAGGCCATTGTTGATAAGGGAACAATTCTCCCTCAGCTCATATCTGATCCAAAATCTATATATTGAACTCACCATCATCTCTGTCAGCTTACTGAAGGAAGATGTCAGTGTTTTCATACCAATTCATAAAACATTTTAAACCTAATAAAAATATCCAATGGTAACACTCTGCTAAGACTTCCCGTTGCTGAGGGACACAGCTTCAATTAAATATATCTGCAGTAAATAGTAGCAGACTCTTTGGAAGGAACGCTGGAAGCGGAGAGGTCATTAATGAAAGGTCTACAACAACAGACTACAGCCAGATCAAAGAACAAACCTGCTCCCTACGGTGTGGGAAAGAAAAGGTTTCTCATGCTTGAGCTGCAAGCTCTTTCTACGTGACTTAAACCAAGCAAACAATGGCAACAGCACAACATTGTAACCCAAAAATGTCAGCTTTCAAATGAAGAAAGTCCAGTTACAGAATGAACACAGTTCGTAGGGGGGTACCCCATTAAGAGACTTCCCCCCTTCTTCCTTGCCAGCTTGTTGTTCTGTGCACTCAACGTCCTCCTAAACATTCCTTTACACATTTTTCCAATAGGTCAAGAAATAATCCTCAAAGGAAATGATCCTTCGTTAGGAATCATAATCGCAGTCTGGTGATCAGAGTTGGCACTTGAAATCAGATACTGGATCAGACCTAAGAAAAACTTTACATTTACCAACGATTAGACTGGTGCAATTTATAGAGGATAGAACAGGAGATGTTATGCCAAATCCTATTCATCAACAGCATTGTTGCTTCTTACACCAGCAGAGAATGTAGCTGTTGGAATGCAGAGACTCTTGGGTCTCGCCACAGACTTGTGTGACCTTGGCCAAGACACTTAGTTTCCCTGTGCCTCAGTCGTTTGGCAAGAGTTCTGGGAGGTTTAATTAATGGTTATGAAATACTTTTTGAGATGCCTGCATGAAAAATGCAGCAGATTGTTAATACGACCTTTCACTTCATATTTGCGATATACAGCTCTATTCTTTTATTGATCTTCACTAAATATTCAGGTCTAATTTTTTTTTTTAGACATAACTAGTGATTTTTGTTGACTCAGTTTCTGAGTGTCCAGGAAGGAACATCTTAAGGGACTCTGACTTTCAGAGAGTGCTGAGCACCTGCCCTCTGGAATCAGGACCCTTACAGTGGTCAAGTTAGGCACTCAAGAAACTGAGATCCCCCCCCAAAAATCACTAGTCGCTTTTGAAAATATAGGTCTAATACCTGGAAACCTGTTAAATGTCAGATGCCATTTCTCTTATTTCCTTTACCTGCAGTTCTTTTTAAAGAGGTTTTTTTTTAAGAGGGTGGTGAGGAAAGGAAAATGAAGGACGTGGAAGGGATTTGGAGACATTGGACCAAACTGAAACATGTTCTAAGCACTGTAACCAGTTCTAAATGTGCCCCCTGAGAGAAAGCATAAGGAGAAAAGCTACACACACTGAGCAGAGCTGATTGGTGTTGTTCCCTCCTTCCGCCCCCCCCCCCTGCAAAGTTTTTGAAGGACGCTACTTGTTCATTTTGTTCATTTTTTCCCCTCCATTCTTCAGTGAGAAGAAGTGTAAGATGAACTAAAAAAATCTCTTTTCCTTTTGAAGAGTTTTTTTGTTTTGAATTCCCTGTCCCCTGCAATTCCTACAGGTTTACATTCACTCTTGCTTTTCCAGGGCAGGGGGGAGGGAGGAGAAGGAAAAAGTAAAGGTGTTTTTGTCTCCCCTTTTCTAGTGGGGAAGAGAAGAGGGGAAAGTAAAGCTATGTCCCACTAGGCACTCTACACACGTCTAGGAGTGCAGTTATCCCCCCTATTGCTCACACTCAATCCCCTGAAGCACATCTCAGTGTGAGTAGACGTCATGCCAGCTAGCTCACTGAAGGGTGGATAAAGGCACTTGTTAGCTATGACTGGCCCCATATCTGGCCCACTTTGCTGTGTGGCTCGGGGAGAGGAGTGGATACCTGGTCTCGAGTTTCAGTAGTTCTCCGTTCCCATTGCCACGATGAACTGTACCCATTTCTTCCTGACCCTCAGACAATCTATAAAGATCCCTTCCCCCTGTGTGCGTTGGTAGTTGTGTGCTGCACTGACCATATCTCACTAGCGTTCTGCTGCAGCCTGGAAATTTCACTAGGACAGATGAAAAAGGCTACAGCTCTGAGGGCAGCTAGCTGGCCCCCAGAGCATACCTGAGTTTCAGTAAATGTCTGGGAAGAGTACAGCATCCTGCATGATTTTGGCTGCAGCAGCAGGAACATCCACATGTATACCATGACACTGAGGGAAACTGGAGGAATCGGGCATTCACCTGACTGCTGATCAGTGCAGGGAATGGATGAAGCACCTAAGGAAAGCCCATGACACTACCACTCGGTCCAGGAGGGATCCTGCCACATGCCTGTTCTATGAGGAACTGGACCATGTGCTCTCACAGGCCCCCAGTACTGAGCCTCACTATCCCCTGCTGAACCCAGCTGGACTGACCATCCGACAGGACTGTAATGAGGGCAACGGTGAAGATGGAGCGGGGAACATCAAACTCCCGGAAGGTGAGGAAGAAGTGATTCTTCCCAGAGGTGCAGGTTGAAAAAGCCCTCAGTGAGACCCCTGAAAAGGGACTGGTATCTTGACAGGGACCAGAGACCCACACTGGTAAATTAGAACAGCCTACCTCCGCCCTGCCCCCAAATTCCTGCCTTGTGTTGGTGGCAAATTTCAACTTTTTAAACCAAGGGCATTTGAATGTATGTGCACATTTTTTCCTCCCTGGATAATAGGCCATGCATTGCTCTGTGTCTCTGTGTGTGTGCAGTACAGTGCTGAAGCCACACCACTGTCTCACCCCATGCCCCTACAAACCTCCTCCAACGTTCCCCGTCCAGTCATCCCCTGCTACACCCGGCCCCAAACTGGTCCTCCAGCAAGATAGGTTTCTCAAACATTTCTGAAGAACAGCAATTACAGGATAGGTGGCTTGCCTTGCAGACCGCATCATGTAAACACTTTGGAAAGAAAAACAACAACAACAACATCAGTATGACTCTGTGTCTGTCCATTTCTCAGCCACCTGTCAGGCAACAAGAGTCTCAGGTGCATGGCTTAGGTCTGGACCTTTAGAGCTGGCTGAGGGAAAGATTTCCACTGTAATTCTGGGTCACAGGAGAGTTAGTAAAGTGGTAATGTCTCACCCTTCTATTCCCTTGGCATCCTGGCAGCCAGACAGGCTTCTGCGGCCAAGTGGAGAAGGGGAGTTACAGTCCAATTTCACAGTGGAACAGACACCAGGGTTTAAATCTGTCTGAGGGGAAGTTTTGCAGTGCTATACTAACTGTCCTGGGACCCAGAACATTTGCAGACTCTCACGCCTTTCCTCCCCATTTTTTACAGTGGTCAGTCAGGCACTCAGGCAGGGATCTCAGGGATGGGTGGGGGATGTGTGTGGGTCAAGTCCCCTCTTGGATGAAAGCTCCCCATCCTAGTGTAACCACAAACCCTCTGGGTGTGGTGCTCTGTCCCATCTAGTGGCACCAAGACCACTTAGAGATTAATGAGTCTGCTCTGTAGCCTTAGCTAAGAGCCATGGCTTTTAGTTCATGCAGTAGAGGCTCATGCATTTCGCGCGAGAGTTTCCCAGTTCAATCCTACCCACTGACCACCGGGATCTGTCCGTGTTACACTAGCACAAAATTATGTTGATTTCCATTCTAATTTTCTCCCAGTGCTGATCAAGCAAATTTTCATTCAGCATGAACTCTAAGTGGTCCTTGAGGGTCAGTGGGAGGGCAAGACTGTTTGGGCACCTTTATAACTCATCAAACCTCTCCATTCATTAATATGTAGTGAGGGGACCATTCTCACAAACATCTCCCTGGCACAGATTGAGGGATCCCCACCACAGGATTGAACAGCCACTTCTGTTTTCCATTCAGGTACTTGAAATAACACTGCATCTTCCAAAGGTAGACCAGCCTTATAGGGAAAATATATAACTGGTAACAGAGTCCCAGGAAGGAATTACCACCCTCCACCCCTCACCTCAGCACCACCACTCCCTGATGATATGGTGAACATTTAAATTTGTTAAAAATTCAATGTGATTGTATCTCATGAGCAGCCACAGCATTCTAAGGACCAGGCCACAGATTGTGGAGATGGGTTGCATTTTTTAAATGTTTAAAGGCATCAAAATCATGGCTTTCTAAAGCAAAGTTATGTTATGTTAACATAAGAGTGGCCATACTGGGTCAGACCAAAGGTCCATCTAGCCCAGTATCCTGTCTTCCAACAGTGGCCAATGCCAGGTGCCCAGAGGGAAAGAATGGTAATCATCAAGTGATCCATCCCCTGTTGCCCATTCCCAGCTTCTGGCAAAAACAAAACAAAAGGTCCTTAGATTGTTGAAGAAAGTCCTTAGATTTACCCAAGGCCCAAAATATAATGTTCTCTTTCTTATTCAATTGGCAATACCTTCAACTCCTGAGAGTGAAACCATCCCACCAAGAGGGCAGAAGGAGAACCCCAGAGAAGGCAGGAGATGACATAGGAACATGTTTGCTGCGAAAGAGCAGAGAAATCAGGAGTGGTTTGAATTCCTGAGGGCAAGGAGAGCAGGTTCTGCAGTAGAAGAAGAGGTTTGTGGACCTGGAAGAGGAGAGGCCTCATACAGAATGGGAACATACTTTTATGTAATGGCTAACGGGACTGGTGTGCAACAGAGTGCAGTAACTGCCTGCTAAGGCCCCAGGACCAGCTCCTGAGTCTCCACTTCCTCCTCCTTCATTTGCAGGCCATGTTGCAGCTACACTGGTAGCTCTGCAACCAAACAGCCCTCTGACCAGGCAGGAGGACAAAGATGGGCCTGCAGATGTGCTAGGAAATCCACAATTACCAGCCTCTGCAGTCCCTTTTCAGAGAAACCCCTGTATGGCTCTCAGAGCCATCCTGCCTCACCATTCTCCCAAATGAGTAGGAGGTTAACTATTCAAAGAGATTAAAATTTCAGTATCAGAGGGGTAGCCGTGTTAGTCTGGTTCTGTAGAAGCAGCAAAGAATCCTGTGGCACCTTATAGACTAACAGACATTTTGTAGCATGAGCTTTCGTGGGTGAATACCCACTTCTTCGGATGCATCCGAAGAAGTGGGTATTCACCCACGAAAGCGCATGCTACAAAACATCTGTTAGTCTATAAGGTGCCACAGAATTCTTTGCTGCTTCTAAAATTTCAGTGCAATTCTCAGTTGGTATTTTTCTCCTTTGGAAATGAAGCAACATAAAAGTTCTCAAATTTTTGACTTCTGACACAGTGTACAGAAAACTGCTTGTGAAATTGTTTTGTTGTTTATTTAATACGCTGCCTTGAGAAATATTTTGCTGCCACTGGGACATCTGTGTGTTTGTGTGGTACTGTGATATCCTCTGTCTGTTAAGATTGAGTTGCACACAGAGGTTCTTCTACTTGTTCGTATTACACCTTTTTTTTTTTTTTAAACAAACACATTTGACCATTTACCTCACTGTTTAAGTCAAATTTATTTCACTGCGTGTGTCTTTTCTGTCCTGTATAGGTGAACCGATGTCCTTGGTGGTAGAATGAGACTCACGTTTTCTACCCTACGTCATTGAATGGTGTAGAAAATTTTGCTGGGATGACTGTGGAAATCTCCCCAAAGTTCAGAAATATCTTAGGGCTTGTACACGCTAGCACTTGCTTTGGTATAACTTAAGTCACTCAGAGGTGTGAAAAAGCCAGCCCCCAAGTGACGTAAGTTACACTGACTTAGTGTAGTGTAGCACTAATAGCGCTACAGCGATGCAGCTACAGCAGTATCGCTGCGCTGCTGTAGCGATTCTAGTGTAGAGTAGCCCTTAGTGATACACATCAGGGATGGGGAAAGTTGTGGGTATGTTTTCTGTGCTGGAACACATCCTGCTTTTCAGCAGAGTTGATGTCCGCCAGCAACTGTACAGAGTTTGCAAATCAAAGTGTCCTGAGCCTACTTATCATGGAAATACTCACCTTTACCTTCACGGATGTTGTGCAGTGCTAAACACATATAAACTGAGCTCTCCACATTGCCTACAAACCCTGCTGGATGCCAATGCCAATGAGACTTGAGCCTGCCAAATGTACACTCCACCACCATCCTGCAGCCACTGAGGTTGAAAGTGAATTTTCTTTTTCCAGGACTACCAACGCAGAGGTATGGTTTCATGAGTGAGTAAGCAGGGCATAATAAAAAATAAAAGTTGGCACAGATACCCCTTTCATCACAATATCATCTCTGGGGAGTAAAGTCCCTGCTTCACCCTTCAAGTACAGACTGATCCCCTCCGCACCCTGGCTTTCCTGTTCTCCCAACAGGTATTCATGAATCTCTCTGTGACCCACCAAGCCTTGCAGAATTATGGTAATGAAGCCTTTGTGGTTCACATGCTCACAGTCATGACAAGGACAAGGGTGGTCAGACCAGGAGTCAGGGGTCAGGCCATGTCAGATACCTGGAGGTTAGAGTCCAAGACAGGCCAGAGGGCAAACAGAGTCAGGGAAGAGGCAGGCAGGGTCAGGTTACCAGGAGATCAGGGCTAGGCACCAGGTTACAGACAACAATCAAAGAGCAAAACCAAGGACAAACCAGAGTCAGAAGCCAGAGTCTAAGATCTATTGTAGCAAAACGCTTCAGTAAATTTACTTACTGTCTTAGAATCATAGAATCTCAGGATTGGAAGGGACCTCAGGAGGTTATCTAGTCCAACCCCCTGCTCAAAGCAGGACCAAACCCAACTAAATCATCCCAGCCAGGGCTTTGTCAAGCCTGACCTTAAAAACCTCTAAGGAAGGAGATTCCACCACCTCCCTAGGTAACCCATTCCAGTTCTTCACCACCCTACTAGTGAAAAAGTTTTTCCTAATGTCCATCCTAAACCTCCCCCTCTGCAACTTGAGACCATTACTCCTTGTTCTGTCATCTTCTACTACTGAGAACAGTCTAGATCCATCCTCTTTGGAACCCCCTTTCAGGTAGTTGAAAGCAGCTATCAAATCCCCCCTCATTCTTCTCTTCTGCAGGCTAAACAATCCCAGTTCCCTCAGCCTCTCCTCATAAGTCATGTGCTCCAGCCCCCTAATCATTTTTGTTGCCCTCCGCTGGACTCTCTCCAATTTATCCACATCCTTCTTGTAGTGTGGGGCCCAAAACTGGACACAGTACTCCAAATGAGGCCTCACCAGTGCTGAATAGAGGGGAATGATCACATCCCTCGATCTGCTGGCAATGCCCCTACTTATACAACCCAAAATGCCATTAGCCTTCTTGGCAACAAGGGCACACTGTTGACTCATATTCAGCTTTTCGTCCACCCTAACCCCTAGGTCCTTTTCTGCAGAACTGCTGCCCAGCCATTCGGTCCCTAGTCTGTAGCAGTGCATGGGATTCTTCCGTCCTAAGTGCAGGACTCTGCACTTGTCCTTGTTGAACCTCATCATATTTCTTTTGGCCCAATCCTCTAATTTGTCTAGGTCCCTCTGTATCCTATCCCTACCCTCCAGCGTATCAACCACTCCTCCCAGTTTAGTGTCATCTGCAAACTTGCTAAGGGTGCAGTCCACACCATCCTCCAGATCGTTAATGAAGATATTGAACAAAACCGGCCCCATTAACCGGCCCCGGTCTTCATTAATTTTAGTTGATTTAGGGAGTTTTATTTTTTACCATTCTATAGATCACTTGCTTCCTTTTAATAGACCAGGATCCTTCTGCCTTTGTTGCTATATCCAAAATATCATTGTTGAGCATATCTGAGTTGTTCACTTTTATTGTTTCATATAGAGAAGAAATGGTGTCTGTGTTTAATATAAGATTCTAACTTTTCCCAGTTCCTTTTGGTTTCTGATCCCTTAATGTTTGGGTTTTTTTCCTGTCTCCCCAATTTAGCAGGCCTGCTTAAATCTGCTGAAAACTGACTGGTGGCCCTTGAAATGGAATTGGGTACTCATGAAATGGATATAGTGGCTTTGTTTCTGGTGCAGCAATTCTTTCACACATTGCATATCCTTTTCATTCCGCAGTGTTGTCCATCATTTCTGAGCTCCAGTAATTCCAGTTTTCTGAGTAGAAGGCAAGGTGTGGAGAAAATCTGACCAGTGCTAATAATGGCTAATCCCTGCAGACCTAACAGAGGTAAAATTCCCATTGGAGACCTGATGATGTCAGTACGGAAGCTAAAATTAGTGTAACTGCTAATATTGTCATTACTCAAGGAAGTGTCTCACAGGCTCTTTATCAGCAATTGTTTGTGGGCTAGGTTCTCAGATGGAATAAATCAGCATAACACCACTGAGGTTAATGAAGCTATGGTGATTTACTACAGCCAACGATCTGGCTCTATGCACTTATCTGCTGTTGTTATGTTCTGAGTGCTAATCAGAAAACTACATGAGTGCAGTGTGATTAAGAGAGCAAATAGTGGGAAAAATAATTCAAGAAAGAATGCGAAAGAAGGCCACTGTCCTTAGGCCAAATATAGCGAGCAGTAAGGAGGATTGGAATCTTTCTTCCACTCCTTTTACATATAACTGGATAGGCACAGTAACCATTTTTTCTCTCTTTTTTCCTTGTATTCCTAGTTCTTCCAATAGTATCTTGAAGTCCATTTTAGTCATTATGTTCTCTTTGCACTAGATATAAAGTACAAATCTCAAATCTCTAAGTAATCTAGGATCCTAAATCCCATTTTCAGAAGTGACATAATCACTTAGAAACCTAAGTGTCATTGAAAATCAACGGGACCAAGTGTGTCTGTGGGTCACTTCTGAAAAAGGGACATAGGCATTTTTGAAAGTTTTATCCATGGCAAATGCATTCAGAAAAATCAAATGGTTTGCAGTACATCTAGGAGAAGTGTTCACAGTCAGACAAACCTCATTGCACCTGCTTTCCGATTCCAGTGTCAAATCTCAGATGATGTACGTCAAACAGTTCATTAAAATTCCCAAACTTTCTGAGTGCACCTGGGTCCAACACTGATTGATTTTGCATTAAATCAAGGGACACTTGGCAGTTTTGTTTGAGATTTTGATTTTGGATTTGAGATTATTTGAGCACCTCTGGCAGCATTCAAAAGAGAGTTGGGTTGTAATTTTTAAATAGATGCTTCAAAAGAATTATTCATTCTATGGCCCATATTCTGCCCTCATTTATATCAATGCGTATTCATAATGACTCCTTTGACATTGTGTGGAGTAATTCCACTGCCCACTGGACTAAGCAAGAGCAAAAAAGGGTCAATATTTTGTTAATTTTCCCACTATGATAGAAGAGCTATTATTAAAATCACCAAACATCTGCATACACTAACGCCCTGACTTGCAATGTGCTGAGCACTCAGCTCCAGTTGAAGTCAATGACAATGAAATCTGCAGGTGCTCTGAAAATCAGGCTGCAAAATGTTGGAGTTTCTGCTAACATTACACTACTGGAACTCCACTCTCTTGGATTGATAATGAAATCACCAAACCCTAGGGAGGGAATCTGAGCCTTGTTATGCATGTGGGGCAAATCAGTTCTTTCACTAATGTATTTAGAATATATGATGTAATGACCATTCCTATTATCACATCATCCATCAAGAAACCTGAAGCATCACAATAAAATAAAGCAATTTTGCTCAAACATCTGTAGACTTTGTTTTAAGAAAAAACAAACCATTTTCTGAAAATTTGCCTAAGTGGCAGACCTTAAGCTGTTTGGTTCTCAGAGATGGGATTTCTGGAGGCAAACTACCAACGTGAAACACTAGTGTTTAGTGTTGTGAAGTAGTTGTGCAAGACCAGCAGGTGCATCTCTGGGCTGAATATTATCATTAGCCCCACTGCATATTTTCTCAGTCCTCCATACTTTCAAAAACGCTGACATCATAAATAAGCCCCATGTTGAAGACATACCTATACTTTAAAACGAGCAAAAGCCCAAGTGTTCAGGTATTAGCTTAAACAAAATAATAAAAGGCTTGCATTTTTAAAAGCTGATATGCAAACAGAAAGGCTTGTTCTTAGTGATGTCAGGAGGCAGGAACACCTGTTTTCCAAGTAGACCTGGGTGAATAATTAATTTTTCAGTTGAGTGGCAGTCCCAAAAAAATTGAAAAAAAAAATTGGTTTGGGCTGAACTGAAATTGAATTTTTAAAAAACATTTGGCGAATCAGAAAAGTTCTTTTTGTGTCAGCTTTAGAATGGGGATTCAAACCAGCCTCTGCCGCAGCCCTGGTGCATGCCCTACTCCTGGGGCTAATGACTATGAGTCATGGGAAGGGGGAGGTAGAGCAGCATCACTAGTTTGTGAATGGTCAGAAATACATGTACCAAATTCATGAACAGTTTTGGATCGACCAAAACTGCATTTTTCAGTGAATAAACTATTTGTCTGAAACATTTCACCCAGTTCTAGTTCAAAATCCTCTCTGACTTCCTATGGACTTGGGCAAATCATTTCACTTCCATGCCTCCGTTTTCCAGTCTGGAGAAGGGGTATCGTAGTGTTTGCTTAGCTTCCTCACAGGGGCATTTTGAGGATTCATGATTTAAAACAAGTCCTATTAAAATATTTGTGGAGCTAACGTGATATTTGACAATCATCTCTTTGTATTTCCATAGAATCACAAACGGCTACAAGGGACTTGAGAAATCACCAAGTCCAGCCCTGTGCACTGAGGCAGGACCAAGTAAACCTAGACTATCCTGATGGGTGTTTGTCCAACATGTTCTTAAATACCTTTAATGATGAGGATTCCACAACCTCCCTTGGAAGCATATTCCAGAGCTTAGTTATCCTTATAAATAGAAAGTTATTCCTAATGTCTAACCTAAATTTCGCTTACTGCAAATTAAACTCATTATTTCTTGTCGTACCTTCAGTGCACATAGAGAACAATCGATCCCTTTTCTCTTTATAACATCACTCAACATATTCAAAGACTGTTATCAGGTCCCCTCTGAGTCTCCTTTTCTCAAGACTAAAATGCTAGTTTATTTAACCTTTCCCCAGACATCAGGTTTGCTAAAACTTTTATCATTTTTGTAGCTTTCCTCTGGACTCTCTCCAATTTGTCCTCATCTGTCTTAAAGTGCAGTGGCCCAGAACTGGACACAATAATCCATCTGAAGCTTCACCACTGCCAAGTAGAGCTGGACCATTATCTCCTGAGTCTTATATACAACACTCCTGTTAATGCATCCCTTTTCTCTACCCTGGTCCATCTTGTAAGCTCTTTGGGGCAGGGATCATCTCTCACTACACATTTGCATAGTGCCTAGCACAATGGGATCATGATTTCAGTGGGGCTTCTAGACATAACTGTAATAATCAATAAAGTAATCTAACTCAATATGCAAAGCACATCTAACTCAGTATGCAAGAAAACCATATGTGGTATAATTAGAGAGCATCTTTCATTGTTTGGTCATTATATGCACTGCTGCTTTCCTCAAAATGCCCAGATTAAGTTTTTAATCACTGAAAATATGAGTTTAAGATGTAAATGAACTCAAGTCAACTGTATGTTGCATTCATTACCTACCATATCATCACAAACCCTACATACCATCCTCCCACTGCTTTAGTCTAAAATCTAATCTAAACATAGACTAGAACCATGAAGTTCTGGACTGAACTAAATTGTAAGGTTCAAGACTGTCTAGATAGAGGGAGTTGGTTTGGACCATGCGCTGTTTAAAAGATTTTGATATGAGTATTTGGTTCCATGACCAAGTTACTTAAAATTGGCAAACTGGCATTGAACAAAATATTTTCATTGGCATTCGGTAGCACTGGGAGGCATGAAGGAGAAAATGCATAAGCATGAGAAGTGGTGAAGGAAGTGGAAAATCAAGTTAATGATGCTACATCCTCTCAATGCAGCTCCTGCACTATTCACACTACAGAAAGCAGCTAATACAAAGTGTGTTCTTGCAGATGACTTAGTAGTGGCATGTGTACAGCTGTCCAGATCTGACTGAGGGGTTTCAGCTGGTATTTCTCAGCCAGTTCTCAGAGCTCCTGCTGAGAAAAAATATTGTGCGTGATATTAATCCACTCAGTGGGAACGGCTCTTGCTGTCTTGGTATCACAGTGCTCCACTCTGCCCATAAACACATATCTTAAATCATTATCCGATTAGCTATCCTTAATGGGCAATCTTCAGTCCTGAGTGGGCAATATATCATTAGTCTGCATGACATTTAGAGTCCATTTGCCTGACTGATAACACAAGCTCTGCAGATCTTGCCAGCTCTTCATCTGCTGTTAGTCTTTAGATAGGCTGTTTAGTGACAGAGAAATAGTGATTTGAGCAAAGCTTGGGAACCAGAACTAATAGGCTCTCTTCCTGGCTCTGAGGCCTTGAGTGAATCATTTTAAATTGAGTCTCAGTTTACCGCTCTGTAAAGAATGTAAAATACCATTTTTACTGGGGGAACCGAGGTTGGATATCTGTAAAGTGCTTCAAAATATTTAGATCAATGGGGCTATGTAAGTGTGGCATGGTGGTGTTGGGATTTTATTGCGTGTTTTTTAAATATTTGAACAACAACTTGAGGAAAACAAGTGACAAAGTCTTCTTTTGATGGATAATTACCCAAAGATGCTGGTAAAAGTGGCTGCAGCATAAAAACTCGATGAACAACTTGTACCTCCCTGAGCGAGATACATGAGTGTTGACACAAATGTTTCCAATGTTGCAGAGCCCTAGAAAACAGATCCTATCAAACTAACTGTACCCAATATTTTCCCTGTTTTGTCATTTTCTTTTTTTCTCAGTGGTCCAAATTCATTCTTATTGCCACAAACACAGTGGAGTTCCAACAGGGATATGTTTGGCCTACAGTAGAACCTCAGAGTTATGAACACCAGAGTTACGAACTGACCAGTCAACCACACACCTCATTTGGAACAGGAAGTACACAATCATGCAGCAGCGCCAGAGGGGGGGGGGAAGCAAATACAGTACAGTGCTGTGTTAAACATAAACTACTAAAAAAATAAAGGGAAAGCAGCATTTTTCTTCTGCATAATAAAGTTTCAAAGCTCTATTAAGTCAATGTTCAAATGTAAACTTTTGAAAGAACAACCATAACATTTTTTTCAGAGGTGTTTGTGACTCTGAGGTTCTATTGCATTATGTTTTCATTTTGACTAAGCTTTGCTATGTACGTCCTTTAGAATGTGAGCATAATTTGGGGTGGCAAGATTTTCCTCAGCTGTAGAAATATGAGTCAAATGTTGAAATGAAAAGATTTTTACTGGTACCTTATGATTCATCTGATCCAACGTTTATCCAAGACAGCCAGATGCCCAGCAAGAATAATCTTCTTTGCCCACTCCCACAATGAGAAATAACAGAGTCCTCCTTACCTACAACTCTAGATTTCAAGGCCAGAAGGAATCAATATAATACATATTGTCCAGCTTCCTGCACAGAATTTTATCTTGTAATTCTTGTATGTAGGCACATATGTGTGTGAGAGAGAGAGAGAGAGAGAGAGAGAGAATGCATATATTCACAATAATTTGGGACCAGAAATACGCACGGTATATATCACACACAAGACCCAAATCTCTGCTCTGTAGCTCCATTGAAATCTCTGTGCTATGATGTGACAAAAGGGTGCATTCTATAATGGCAAGGTAGGCACGTGCTAAACTTGCAGAACCCATCCTAAGCCCCCTTTTTATAATGGATAAAATCTTGACAAAAGCCATGACAAAGCTCCCATTGACTTCAGTGGGGCCAGAATTTCACCCAGTTTCATTAGAGGGCATCTTCGGGTGCGCCATTTCCACCATTATTAATGCTTGGTGCGTGCATTTACTGTGCATGCTTACTTGTCCCAGGAGCTTCATTTCCGTAACAGCACATTCCCCAGATATGGGTTGCTGTCACACAGTAAGGAATGGGATATTACTCTCTTCTCTCTCTCTCCCAGTAGCATCACCCTCACCACTTTTTCTCCTGCTGATGATAGCTCATCTCAATTGATTGGCCTCTTACAGTTGGTATGGCTACTTCCACCTTTTCATGTTCTCTGTATGTATAAATATCTCCTGTCTGTGTGTTCCATTCTATGCATCTGAAGAAGTGAGCTGTAGCCCACAAAAGCTTATGCTGAAATAAATTTGTTCGTTTCTAAGGTGCCACAAGCACTCCTGTTCTTTTTGCGGATATAGACGAACACGGCTGCTACTCTGAAACCTGTCAAATGTCATTGTGCTAGCATTGGCGAGTGAAGCAGGAGAGGAGATAGTAGGTGCAGGAAAGAGCATAGAGAGCAGCTCAATCTAGAAAAAAGCAATCTTTGTCTAGGGAAAGGAAGTGATTCTGCTCAACATTGTGCAGAGACACAGTGAAGTACTGTTATCCTCTTTAAACTCCCTATGAATTTGTAATGCTGTAGTCTTCATTCTCTATAGCTTAAGTAAGAGACAATGCTCAGTAGATATTTCCACTGAAACAAACTGTCTTATTTGTAAGCCTCTATAAATCCCATCTCTTACAGTTGGTAACAGTAAAACAAGAGTGTGTACTGTAGCTAACATAATATTGCAGTTTGTAATGCTGCTGTAGCTATGTTGGTCCCAGGATACTAAAGAGACAAGGTGGGTGAGGTAATAGCTTTTATTGAACCAACTTCTGTTGGTGAGAGACAAACTTTTGAGCTAACACAGAGCTCTTCTCCTTGTAGGATGGAAAGCAGATGTAGTACAGGACCTACATGTGGGATTAGAGAACATCATCTAGGTTTTTAAAGATTGTTCAAAATATGAGGTTCAGAAAAAAAAGCCTAGCACACTATTGGAGTATTTATACTGTTATCCATATTGTGACTTCCAGTTAATAGATTACATTAATTATAGCGACAACAACAAAGCCCCCTTGGCACTATTTATGTGTACAGCTTGATTTAATTGGCACCAAGCCAGCAGCAACAATAGTGCTTCATCCAAAGTATAATTTAATGTTTTGACTCTTTGATTTCAAGACTCCCCATGAGTGAAGGAAAGAGACAGAGTGAGTGAATGTGTGTTAGCAGGGGGCCATTCTGCATAATAGCCATGAATTTCAGCACATAACTGTCTAATTAATTTCCATTGTCTTCAAATGTAATCATGCAGAAGCACTAGAGAAAACACCTGTTCTGTATAAGTAGGGAAAATATTTATATGGCCAAATTCTGTTCTCAGTTACTATAGTATAACCCAATAGAGTTACTCTAGATTTACATCAATATAAATGAGACCATTGTGTTAGTTCAGTGCCATAGGGCTTAATAATGATGTGAGTAGAATATAGACTTTATATTGCCTCTCTTTAGTGGGTGAATTTCACCATGACAGCTTACTATGTAATCACTAGCACTTGGAGTACTGGTTGTGTCTTCTGTCCATATCAGTTTGGACAAAAAATAATATACACAGTTTGCATTTAGTCACCCTATGTTAAACAATTAGACAGGGTGTCCATTTTATTTTATATGGATTGAACAAGATCTTTCCAAGACCTTTATTCTAAATTGACTTTCTGATTGTGGCCACAAATCAGGTAGAGATGCAAACTGTGATTTGGATCCACATTTTTTTGTAAAAAGAACAGGAGTACTCATGTTCTATTTGTGGATACAGACTAACACGGCTGCTACTCTGAAACGTGACATTTTTTTGTATGAGCATGTAACAAAATACCCCTGGGGGAATTATCAGCAGCAGTGATTGCACCTCTGGATCTAAAAAAGCATAAACCTTTGCTGTCTGAGCTACAAGAGCCTGCTCTGTTAGATCTATGGCTAGAAGGTTTTTAAGGCCCGATTTGACAAAGCCCTGGCTGGGATGATTTAGTTGGGGTTGGTCCTGCTTTGAGCAGGGGGTTGGACTAGATGACCTCCTGAGGTCCCTTCCAACCCTGATATTCTATGATTCTATGATCAACAGCTGTATAACCTCTACATGGGCTAGTCTGGCACTAGTTGGGATTTTGTTGAAAATGAACCTTTTGGTTGTAGCGTGCCATTCTGACAAACCTTTCATTGTGAAGGTTTGGAGGTACAGGATTGAATTTCTGGTGGGTGTGTGGGGCGAGAGAGAGAGAGAAGGTGCATGCACAATTCCCCATGCCCTCAATAGTCCTGGCGATTAGGTCACTCATGTGGGAAGTGAGGGACCCAGGTTCAAATTCCAACCACACATCAGGCAAAGCAGCGACTTCAACAATAGAGTCAATCAAAAGAATATAAAAACAGCCATACTGGGTGAGACCAAAGGTCCATCTAGCCCAGTATCCTGTCTTCTGACAGTGGCCAATGCCAGGTGTCCCAGAGGGAATGAACAGAACAGGTAATCATCAAGTGATCCATCCCCTGTCGCCCATTCCCAGCTTCTGGCAAACAGAGGCTAGGGACACCATTCCTGCCCATCCTGGCTAATAGCCATTGAAGGATCTATCCTCCATGAATTTATCTAGTTCTTTTTAAAATCCTATTATAACCCCAGTCTCTCAGTCTCTTATGCTGAACTCTTCCACTTATTTATAAAGTGAATATTCATTAATTCAGACAGACTGACTTGATAGCCTGAGCAGTACGGCGCTGTAGAAGACTCAGGTTCATGCCCCTGTTCTTTCACAGCCTAGGTGAGTGCCCCAACCACTTTGATTTTCTAGAGTGACGGTCCGTGTTGGTCTCTCTCTTTCATTTTTTCACAAAAAAATTCAAAAAGTAATTTTCATTCTGATGGAAAATGAAAACCAGACTCAAAATCTGAGGCGGGTTTTTCTTGCAAAACAAAATTCTTGTTTCCCACCTACCCCTCGTCCAGGAAACCATGGGAGACAGAGCATCACACTGTATAAGCCTGGGTTACATGCGGAAATGCAGGTTCAAGTTGCACCTGTGGAAAGGGAGACCAAACCTCAAGTGGCCTTGTGATGATATATCCTTTATATGTAGAAAGTATAATGTCATTTTCATTAAGACACTTTTATTTATTTCACTTTAACATAAACACAGGCAATAATAATGTATTTCATTGCAGTGTTGTTTTTATCCTTTGCCAGGACATGTTACATACACTCAGAGTGGTTTTTCATACAGCCACACAATGTAAGAATGTGGTTTTCCATTTTGATAGGTTCCAGCCCTTGTAAATTTCAAATTTTGAGAGTGCCTGGCTGTCAAAGACAACACTGTATTCAGCCCAGTTCTCCTATCTTTGTAACAAGATACAGTAGCCCCTAAGTTCCCCAGTGCTGGATAAGAGCCATCATATTACACGATTAACAATTACATAACAAAAACATTGTCCCTGCCCCACAGAGCTTACAATCCTAATGTAAACTGGAAGGTGGTTTCATCAGTCGGGGAATGGGAATAAGATTGTGTTATGTTTCACAGCATACAAACAGAGATGTTAAAGAAAATCCTAAATACTCTTTCTGAAAGGCTGCAAGATAACACTCCTTTATTAAAATCCAGACCCTTAACACACAAAGAACCAAAAATCGACAGAGACAAAGCAGGCTGCTCCTTAAAGCAGAGAGGCAGGACTCAACCTACTTTGTTCTAGGCTGGACCTTTGCAGACTGACTCAGATTGAACACTTTTCTACAGAGGCCCCTAGCTTGTAAGCAGGACCAGGAAACCCCTTACATTTGAAGTGACAGCTTGTAATTTTAACACAGTTTATAATACACTACATGTTCCATGCCTCAGTCCTTTTAAGGTCCTTTCCTCACAGGGCAAACATTTCCCAGCGGCTTTCCTTGCTTTAGCCAGCCTGGAGAGGAGAAGGGACACCTTACTCATTATGCCCATTTCACCCAGTTTCCCCTTCCATTTACACTCTGTACTAAACAATCATGTGACCAGCTGGGACCTCTTAACCCTTTACAGGCTGCAGCTTCTTTACCTTGTCATGCTACTGATCTCCCTTCTTACCAGTTTTCCGTGGAGGTTTCCCTATTGGGCTCAGTTGAATGACTCCCAAACTTACACTGATGGGAGGGAGAATCAGGCCCCAGATGTTCCATGTGACTCACAAATGAGTTCCAGATAGATGCACTCTGACTCAGAGGAGAGCACATCCCAATTTCAGCTTCAGGGATCGAACTGTCACTTGTTCTATTGTATGTGGAAACTCAGCAGCTTCTCAGTTTTTCTTGTTAATTCAACCAAGTTAATAAGTAATTACTGCAGATCAAAAAGTTCTCCTCCCCCTGAGTGGGATGCCTCTCACCAGACTGCAGAATTTCTAAGATAAATCAGGGTAAGAAAACGAATTATCTCGCCTTTTAACACATATTGAAGTAAAATATGGCTTTTCACCAGGGACTAATTCCATAGTAGTCAACTCATGAGCACATTGCAGAATGGATCCAAACTCCTCCAAGACATCTGAGGAACACAGATCCAAATCTGGCTATTTCTGTAGCACGTAGCAAAGTTTAATTTTAACATTACAGTGTGTTATTTTCACATTTTAGCAAAATTATTATTAAGTTCTTTATTTCACTTCTTAAAGAATTTATGCCACTTTAAAACAAAATTTACAAACATTTTTTAGGTTCTTTACAATAAATAGAGTAGTGAAAACCCCAAACATTAAAAAATCATGAGTTAGATCCCCAAATCTCATGAGGTTGGCTTAAAAATAATGAGATTTTTGGTTAAATGATGAATCTGGAGCCCCCCCCCTTTTTTTTAAGCTTCTAAAGCACATACTGGTCATATTTTCAAGCTTTTCTCTGCAACACCTTTTAAAAAGTGAAAACAAAGATGTTCACATAATCATTTGACACCAGGAGTTGGGACTTCAGGGAAAACACCAAATACCATGCACCTCAGGATAAAATCATGAGAGCTGGCAACATTGTAGTGGTAAATACAATCTAGGTACAACTATGGTCCTCCATTCCCATAAAAACAAAGTATTCCACAATGTTTGATATATGTATCCTCAACAACACTCCTGTGAGATAGGGAAGTAATTATCATCCCCATCTGACAGAGGCACAGAGACTAAGGCCTGGTCTACACTACGCGTTTAAACCAATTTTAGCAGCGTTAAACCGATTTAACGCTGCACCCATCCACACAATGAGGCCCTTTATATCGATATAAAGGGCTCTTTAAACCGGTTTCTGTACTCCTCCCCGACGAGAGAGTAGCGCTGAAATCGGTATTGCCGTATCGGATTAGGGTTAGTGTGGCCGCAAATCGACGGTATTGGCCTCCGGGCGGTATCCCATAGTGCACCATTGTGACTGCTCTGGACAGCAATCTGAACTTGGATGCACTGGCCAGGTAGACAGGAAAAGCCCCGGGAACTTTTGAATTTAATTTCCTGTTTGCCCAGCGTGGAGCTCTGATCAGCACGGGTGGCGATGCTGTCCCAAATCCAAAAAGAGCTCCAGCATGGACCATACGGGAGATACTGGATCTGATCGCTGTATGGGGAGGCAAATCTGTTCTATCACAGCTCCATTACAGAAGACAAAATGACAAAGCATTTGAAAAGATCTCCAGAGGCCACAGCAGGGATTCAGCACAGTGCTGCGTGAGAAGCGTAACGGAAAGCCAAAGAATCAAATGGACGCTCATGGAGGGAGGGAGGGGGTACTGAGGACTCCAGCTATCCCACAGTCCCCGCGGTCTCCGAAAAGCATTTGCATTCTTGGCTGGGCTCCAAGTGGCTGAAGGGTCAAAAACATTTTCCCAGGTGTTTCAGGGTGTATGTCGTCAATTTACACCCTTTACCCCCTCCCCGAAAGAAAAGGGAAAAAATCGTTTCTCACCTTTTTTCAATGTCACCGTATGTCTACTGCATGCTGCTGGTAGACGGGGTGCTGGAGAGCTAAACAGCAGCATCCTCTCCTCTCCTCTCCCCGGTGGCAGATGGTACAGTACGGAAGGACTGGTATCCGTTCTCGTCATCAGCCCATGAGTGCTCTTGGCTGGCCTCGGTGAGGTCGGCCGGGGGCGCCTGGGTAAAAATAGGAATGACTCCTGGTCATTCTCAGCAGATGGTACAGAATGGCTGGTAACCGTCCTCATCATAGCAACTGGGGGCTGAGCTCTATCAACCCCCCCCCCCATCATGTATAAAGAAAAGATTCTGTACTGCCTGGACTATAATAGCAGAGGAAGGCTGGTCTCCTCTCCCCCCCTACCCTTTAATGTCCTGCCTGGACTATCATAGCAGCTGGAGGCTTCCTCCCCCTCATTTTATCTCACTAAAAATTCAGTGTTTCTTATTCCTGCATTCTTTATTACTTCATCACACAAATGGGAGGACACTGCCACGGTAGCCCCGGAGGGTTGTGGGAGGAGGGAAGCAACGGGTGGGGTTGTTGCAGGGGCACCCCCTAGAATGGCATGCAGCTCATCATTTCTGCGGGATCTCTGGGGCTCTGACACGGAGCGGCTGTGTTCTCTGATTGTCTAGTAGACTTGCCCCATATTCTAGGCAGGACTGACTCTATTTTTAGACAAAACATAAAGAAGGGAATTTTTGCCTATGCGCCCCCGGCCAAGCTCAGTGAGGCCAGCCAGGAGCACCCATGATAGCAGCAGACGGTACAGAACGACTGATAACCATCATCTCATCGCCAATTTACAATGGCATGGTAGACAGTACAATATAACTGGTAACCATCTCTGCTATCTTGCAAAGGCAAATGAATGCTGCTGTGTAGCAGTGCAGTACCGCGTCTGTCAGCAGCATCCAGTACACATATGGTGACAGTGACAAAAGGCAAAACGGGCTCCATGATTGCCATGCTATGGCATCTGCCAGGGCAATCCAGGGAAAAAGGGCGTGAAATGATTGTCTGCAGTTGCTTTCCCGGAGGAAGGATTGAGTGACGACATTTACCCAGAATCACCCGCGACACTGTTTTTGCATTGGGATCTCAACCCAGAATTCCAATGGGCAGGGGAGACTGCAGGAACTATGGGATAGCTACGGGATAGCTACCCACAGTGCAACGCTCTGGAAATCGACACTAGCCTCGGACCATGGATGCACACCGCCGAATTAATGTGCTTAGTGTGGCCGCGTGCACTCGACTTTATACAATCTGTTTTACAAAACCGGTTTATGTAAAATCGGAATAATCCCGTAGTGTAGACATACCCTAAGTGAGTTGCCCAAGATCACACAGGAAGTCTGGTGAAGCAGGAATTGAATCCTGGCTGTTCAGGACACAGACGAGCACTCTAACCACTGCACAATTCTTACATTCTTCATCTGCTTACATTTTTTGACCTCGTAGCATTAAGCCAGGTTTCACATGAAGCCTGATCTTGCAAATTGCTGAAACAGAGGCACAAAGATAAAATGAGCTGCATAAGAGCCAGGGCTAGAGCTCTGATATTCTCCCTCTGACTCCTACACTTTTAAACCGCAAGACAATCACTCACCCTGCAGCAGGAGCAGAGCAGGTGTGACACGAAGAGAACCATGTTCTACTAAGAACATATGCATGACTTAAGACTCACTGGGTAAAGTTATGGGTATCCAATTGAAGTTCCTGTTAAGCACGTTATGGCAGCAGTTTTCAAACTTTGAGCTGAGCCCCTGCTCTGAGTTACAATTTTTGATTGGCCCCCCAACACTGACAAAAATAGACACATGCAAGACTCTATGGCCTGCTGAGGTGAGTTGGCGATGAAGGTGGTGCTCTCCACCCCTGAGCTCTCCCTTGTGTTGCCGTTTGTCCCCCTCCACCAAGCATCCCACCTAAAGGGGAGCAGCCCACAGTTTGAAAACCTCTGCCATACGGAAAGCCTTGTGTGAAAACAGAGTATGACTCAGGCAAGGGGGAAGGTGTATGGCCATGATCTCTTATAGGGAGGCGCCATGGAGCTAGATTTTGTTTCTATTTGCAGCTCTGACACTAGCCTCCTGCACGAGCTTGGGCAAGTCACTCATCCCCTCCGGGCATCCGTTTTATCACCTATAAAATGACACTTTTACAAAGTGCTCCAGGATCTAAGGATGAAAAGCGCTGTTTAAAAGAAACTACCATTTTTAATTATGAAAAAAAATTGATTAAAATAGTTCAGTCATCAATAAAGCTGCATCCATGGTCAAAAGAGAGATGTAATATCATACATTTCACCGTTTTACAGAGTTTACATTCTGTTATAGGATGATTACATGATATAAGAATGTGTAACCCAATGCTTTATGGATATTTATTTTAATTATGAATTTGAAAGATTCTGTAAGTCTGCAATTCATTGTCTTGCGTTTTTGCTTTCAGTTTGTTGCATGCCTCTTTGATTTACAAGTGGTATTTTATATTTTATTTCTCTGGCTGCAAAAACATAAAGGACCCCTCCAGGGTCAGTATGTTCATGAGGGTATTTATATCGAAGCTGACTGCATATAACAGTCTGGTCAATTGTCCTGGTAACTGAAATGGCCAAAAATTTCTCTGTCATTGAGGCAAAAATGACCAATGAATGGGCCATTCCTGCATGTTGGTGGAAAATGTAAAATTGGTGCCTATCACATTTGAACAATTGGTACGTCTTCACTACCCGCCGTATCGGCGGGTAGCAATCGATTTCTCGGGGATCGATATATTGCGTCTCATCTAGACGCGATATATTGATCCCCGAACGCACTCCTGTCGACTCCGTAACTCCACCAACCCGAACGGCGGTAGCGGAGTCGACATGGGGAGCCGCGGACATCGATCCCGCGCCATGAGGACGGTAGGTAAATCGATATAAGATACTTCGACTTCAGCTACGTTATTCACGTAGCTGAAGTTGCGTATCTTATATCGATTTTCCCCCGTAGTGTAGACCTGCCCATTGTCTGGAACAGCTAAAGCTGCCTTCTCTATCAAAATGAGGAAATTGGTACCTTAACACCAAGCAACCACCTCCGTTAGCACTGGTTTGGTTTTTGGTGGCTTTATTGATATGGCCATATCATTAGAATGTGAAACCAATGAATTCCAAAGTGCATGAACCAAGGAATGCCACTGCATGACCAGCAATCATGTGGACGCCAAAAGTTTCAGGGGCAGAACAAGCTTGCCAGTGATTGAGAGAAACTGAATATCCAGCCAGATCACCTTCATGACCTAGCCAGGGATCGATCCGGGTGGCGCTCGAACTGCAAGGAGGCCACGTCCCTCTGGGATTTGCCAGGAGAATGATGATAAACATAAAGGAAGAAAACAATTCAGGGCCTGTGCATGTGTAGGGTGCAAAAGCAGGAAGATTTTGGTTTTGCTGACAGGAAGATAAAACATTCTCAATGCAATTTGCAAATAGAGACATTACAAAGGTAATTAGGTAAAAACTGTCTAGAACTTTTGCTTCATTAATTGCTGAATTATCCAGAAATTAGAAACAAGCAAACATAAGAGAATGTTTCCCCAGTGCTAAACTGCAGAAACCCTCTGGTAATTCACACCTACATATTTTCCTGGTCTAGGTCTTCATGCATCAAGTACATTAAAACAAAATATTGATGAATTAAAAAAGGAGGACATACTTTTTAAGCAAGTGTTTATTATACATCAGGGTCTGCTCCTATTGAAGATGATGGAGAATCTTCTATGGTGTTCAGTGCAATCAGGGAACAATCTTGGGCCATTATACCTTGATCCCTCAAACACTTATGCATGTGTTTAAAATTACTCATGAGTAGTAACACTGTAGTAAATGAGAACGCCAAGTGAGTGTTTGCAAGATCAGGATTTTAGAATCCAAGGCCAAAATTACCCAGAGCAGTGTGTAATTTTGAGTGCCTGCTTTTCAGAGTTAATGAGTGTCTGTAACTCTGCTTGAAGTCAACAGAAACTGTGAGAGCTCAGCACCTCTTGAAATCAGTCTAAAGTGCCTGAAGCATCCCATAAACAGAAGCACCCAAAAACTAGAGGCTACTCTTGAAAAGTTGCCCCCAGGTAGTGTATACAAAATTTTCTTTTCACTTCAGAGACTGCTAATAGGACACGGAACCTTTCACCTCTACACCATCAATTCAAACCCAAAACAGGGAGGCAGGAACGATGGGTCTTAAGTCAAAACCAAGTCTGAACATTCTTGTAGGTCTGCATCACAGACTTGTCCAAAGATGTAGCAGCAAGGGAAGTGGGAGATATCGACAGCTACCACATGTGCCATGGCAGCAACCAACCCTCACTGAGCAAGTAACCCATTGTGTAAGGAGCTGCCTGTTTGTTTCAGCCACAGCCTGACCGCCCAGAACTGTAACACACACCTGCACAGCAAACTCTGATGCCTTCGCCAAATGCAGAGATCATCTATATCACCATGAGTCACCTATTACCCTTTTACTTTGCATCAACCCCGACTCCCTCTCTGGCCGGAGCTTGAAAGGTGGCTTGGGTCTGTTCGCTTGCTTGCTTTAAACTTGAATGATGCCTCTCTGATCTAAATTAGAGTGAATAAATGAAAACTCGGCACACCACTTCTGAAAGGTTGCTGACCCCTGTGATAGACTAATGGAAATACTAAAAAAAAACCCTACCAGTTCCTAGAAAGGGGGAGAAAAGCATTCCGTCAACCATCCCACTATAGATGGCAAAGCCTTAGAAATCTGCTCAGGATAGTGAGTGTACGGAACTAGCACAAAAATCAAAAGGGATTGTTATCCACAAGAATAAACAATCTCTACAGTATTGGCCAGAGAGGATACAGCACTGCCAATAATAACAAAATATCACTGCCAGCACACCTGCTCCAAACTCACTAAAGTTTTCATCATTCACTTCAACAACATGCCCAGACATTCACCACTGCAGAGCAAACTACACCTGAACAGAGATAGGAATATTGGGCAAACGAATCAAAGATTTGTCTCTGGACCAAGATCTAATAATCATAATCATAATATAACTCATCCATATATCTCAAAGCACTTTACAAAGGAAGTGGGCATCATTAACCCATTTTAAAACAGAAGACAATGAGCCCCAGAGAAATGAAGTGACTTGTCCAAGGGTTCCCAGTAGGTCAGAGCCAGGTGAGAACCTGGATCTTGATCCACTGAATTCCTCCCATAACGAGCCCTTTCAGCCAAGAGCTGGACAACCTAGGAGTCAGCCACCATGTCACTGACATGGAAGAACATTAGTCCAGAGCATGACCCTAACCACACTCTGACAAACAAAACCACTCTAGTCGAGATAAACAAATCAAATGCAGATAGTCTGACACACAGATATCATTATAGATGAGGGGGAAAAGCTACTAATCATAGGGAGGGGGTCTGTCTTCGGCAGGGGCGGCTCCAGACCCCAGCACGCCAAGCGCGTGCTTGGGGCGGCACGCCGCGGGGGGCGCTCTGCCGGTCGCCGGGAGGGTGGCAGGCGGCTCCAGTGGACTTCCCACAGACGTGCCTGCGGAGGGTCCGCTGGTCCCGCAGCTCCGGTGGAGCATCCGCAGGCACGCCTGCGGGAGGTTCACCGGAGCCGCAGGACCGGCGACCAGCAGAGCGCCCCCCGGGCGTGCCGCCGTGCTTGGGGCGGCAAAATCACTAGAGCCGCCCCTGGTCTTTGGCTATGGTCCTTGTATGCTGGAATATGAAATAAGCAGTTACAACTCAGTAGCTTTCTGTCATACTGTTTTAAAGTAGAATTTTGTATGTTTTTAAAAAACCATTATCTGAACTGATACCAACTCTTTGAATAGGGAAAAAACACCACCCTGTAAATGTGTCCTCTTAAATTTTCATTATGGCTGTGACACTGGCAGGCCAGATGCCAGACCTTGCAAGACTTCAGGCATTAGCTAAGAACTGACACACTCATAGGTGGAGATCAGACGAGCTCACCTGTATGTTAGTTTAGTGTTTAGACTCTGTGAAATGTTTGTAAGTTGCTGCATGCATTAATCTCACTTGTAATGTCTGTATTCCATGTTATAGGAAAATATATAAATTTTGCTTTATAACTTTTGAAAAGGTTTGCTCTGAAATTGTGAATTCAGCCATGGGAATCATTCCCTCTGCCCACCCATGAAGACTATCAAAATTTAAGTGGGCCTTTATAAGGCAAAAGCTTTGTTAATTGACCCATCCACCCATGGAGAAGTAACTGCAGAAGGCCTCCTCCCACCGCTTTGAATGCTGGAAGAGGGAAATAAATATAGCTGATGTGAAGATTTTTCATTTCTGCTATTTGAACTCTCACAAGGCCAGAGAAACCAAACTGACTCCAGAGATCCCCAGGGGTTACCTCCAGGGTCCCCACCCTGAAAGACACTTTGAATTGACATCACTACAACTCTGTCACTCTTAGGATTTGGTGTGTATATGTTTGTTTGCTTTAACCTGTAAATAACTCTCATTTCTTTTTCCTGGTTAATAAACCATTAAATAGTTTATTACAGGATTAGCAACAGATGTTGTCTTTGTTGTAAGATCTAAGGTATCCATTGATCTGAGGGTAAGTGACTGGTCTCTTGGGACTGGAAGCAACCTGGATGTGGTGTGATTTCTGGTGTAAGTAACCATTTATCACTAAGTCTAGTTTGCCATGGTGGCAAGACAGACAGGAGAGTCGAAGGGTGTCTCTGACTTCATGGTGAGACTGTTATAATAATCCAGGACCTCACATTGTTACTGGCTTGGTGAAATCTAATTATAGAATGCCCCACCAGTTTGGCGTATCTGCCATGGTTTTGACAATCTGCCCAGAGATAGGCACTCACAGTCGGGAGCCACTCCACATAGCACAACAGTGGCATCTGTAGCCTCATTTACAGTAAGTGCATCATGGTACATGGAATGTGTCTGTAAGGGCTCTAAAAAAACAAGAGCGGCAACTAATTCTAAATTAACCATCATGCAGGAATATCATGAACCCTGACCTGAGAAAGCCTATTAAAAAGGAGGAGGCTATCAAAGAGCCGTCACTGTAAACTATTGCTCAGCACAAGAGCTGGCAATGTTAAATATTGTTCTGCAGTCCGACTACTCACTGCAGAGCTGTTAGATTGCCGTAAACTCTTACTCATACTTTACTGGTTAGGTATGCTTGAACTGAATAATAGTCACCATCCAGAGGTGCTCTGATGTGGCTAGATAGAGCATTTCTTCCATTATTTCCAATACATCAGCAAGGACATCATTGGGCAAAAGGTTGATGAACTTGTTGGCCAAATTCTGCTCATATTTATGCTGGATTTATGCCATTGTGAAAGGAGAAGGCCTATGTTTCCACGCAATATTCAGAGCCAGGAATTCCTCAATCCCACTCTTAATTACATGGATGCAACTCCCACTATAGTCAATAGGAACTCTATCCATGTAATCAACACCAGACTTGGGCCTCTGTGGTTTGCAGGGAGCTAGACTGTGACCTCCTAACTCACAATGTGTAGTACCTTACTGCACAAGTAGTCCCATTGATTTGAATGCCACTACTCATGGAGCAAGATACTATTCAACATGAGTAAGGGCATTATAATCTGGCCCAGAGCAAGCTCACTACCATGTCCTCTCCCAGCTGTAACAAGCAACTTGTCCATTGGTATTACCACCCAGATTAGAACAACATTAACTGACACATAAAGTTCTGCAGACCAAATCCTCCAGAAGAAACAAGTAAGAAATGGATTCCATTGTATTCTTGTCAGAATAACCACTCCTTAACCTTTTCATCAAGAGCATATCATGTATACAGGGCCAAATTCTTCTCTCCATTGTACCAGTGTAGATCCAGGGATATCAGTGGCATTATTCCAAGTTTACAGTGATTAAGCCTGGCCTCAGTTCAGAGACAGAACGAGTTTTGGAAAGTCTAAGAGTTTCCAGAAATTTACAGTAGGAGACTATCAGTTGTGACTACAGTGCCAGTAGTCATCAAATCAAGGTATTCAAAGGTACATCACTCACCAAAGCAAAACACTTTCCTTTGCACAAAACCAGAGAGAGGTATGCTCCAATTGGCCAGACCCCAATTATCTCAAATCTGCATCTGAAACAACAACAAAATAAGCTCATTTACTTTCAGTCACCTCCCTTCATCTAATAATGGGAGCCCTGGTTTCAACTATTTTTTCCTGAGTCTGATACAAAATGCATGCCTTAATTACCTTGTCATTCAGTGCAGAAAGTCTAAGCTTAATATGATACATGGAGGCAGCATAGGGGCACCTGCAAATGGACCAGATGTTGCTGGTTCATGATGATCACTGTGCAATGTATTTGTATATGGTTCTCATTTATCCAGCAGCAGTTGGAAAGAACAGCTGGTGCTGGGAATTCATCAGCCATACTTCATCAACACACTTTCTAACAGACTGTTGCAAGAGTGACTGTGAATGCTGATAGGTTTTCACTGGAATTAAGGGAAACTACAGTAGGTAACTGGAGGAGAAGCAGACAAAGATTAACCAAGACCGATTAACATAATAAAAGGATAATCCTTCCTAGTGTCTTGAAAGAAGAAAGTAGAAAGATTCTTTGAGCTGAGGGGTAAGAATTTAAACCAATTCCACATAAGTAACCTCAGCAAGTCCTCTAACTGAGCGAAAAGAAATAAAGCAGAAAACACATTGATCTAACTGCAATCAAAGCTTTACAAGCAGCAGCAGAGAAGTATCGATATTAAAGCAGGCCTCAGGCAGTACTGTCACTCTGGTATTAAAGGCATAAAGGTTCCATCATATTTTTAGGAGGTAATTATTTGCTAGAGAAACAAAATTTTTGACTATATAAAGTGAAGTCTAGTTGCCTATGGGCATGTGATTAAAGTTTCATATGCACACATAATAAAAAACAGTGTGTGCATATATATAGTAATATACAGTTAAGCGTGTAAATGGTCAGACATTCAAATCCAGCCATGTTAAAGTTTACATATATGATTTTAAGTCTGCTCTCCTGTAGAGATACATTTCAAGAATCTTCAAACATATGATCACATACTGCTTCACAACCAGAAGCAGCCAAAGCAGGGACTGCTGCACTGGAGGAGTGGTCGGGGAATGGATTGTAGCCAGAGTCACCCCTCTCCTCGTCACCCTCTTAGACCAATAACCCCAAGGCCAGGCCCAGACCAAAAGGTGTCCCCCTCCATTTCTTAAAGCTTTGAATACCTTATTTTTTGTTGCATTTGTACTGCATTTCATGACTTTGATGTAAGATTTGCATGCATGATTTATCCCTGTCATATAAGACAATAAATTTGCACACTAGGATCTGTAAATCTGTCTTTATTCATGCCATATATAAGCAAATAAAAATTGTTTCCTCTAAGCATAGAGAAACTTTTAAATGTTAAGAATAACTGAAATGTACTAACATGAAGAAATTGAACTGTGCACCAACATTGGGTAGACCAGAATTACAGCAGGTGACAGCCTTAGAATGTTAACCCCAGTCCTTTAGTTCAAAAGGTCACTTTTTTTGCCTTTGCCCTCGCAAACTGAAGCACTGCGTCAGAGAGATCCAAAGACTGGCCAATGGCATTTCAAGCAATAAAATAGCAAGCAATGTCAGTCTCCCTTCAGCCATTGTCGATCGAAGATATGTTTTTATGAGCCTGAGCTTCAAAAACCTGTGCTCACCACTCGTAGCTGTGACCATCAGCATGAGCAGAATCCTCAAAGCAATCCACACATTAGGAAAAGTGTCTTTCAGCACTGCATCATGAATGAACTGGAGAACTTAGAGTGGAGAGTGCTTCCCATGTAGCAAAATGTGATGGATGTTGTCCAGTTCGACATAGACGCTTTTATCATTGATGTCCAAACATTCCGCATGTGTCAGCATCTGGTGAAGGTCCATACAATTGTTCAAGAGTATTTTCCTTTCTGAAAGCAGGTTACTAAGGTCATACAAACTCCCCCAGGTCTTTTTATGGTGCTTCATTTGTCCGAACCTTTCTTTCATGAACACTTGAGCAGTGTCAATGAGTGAGCAAAAATCTCCCTCTTAAATTTGTCTTCTGAGCTTCCCTCACCTCATCTCTGCCCTCATAACAAAACTGTCTCTTCTTCTGAGGAATACGAGTTTCCCTGAAGACAGGCTCAACTCCTAAGTTTTCCACTGTTTCTTTGGCAGCAGTGGAGGCACCTTCAAATCCATTAACTTTGTAGGCCACAATGAAATCAAGGAAGCTTCTCATCAAAGTAGTAGCAATCACAATGTCCATCCTCTGAGTTTGTAATGCTTTGCTTACAACATTTAGTCCGAACAGGATATCAGGCCAAACCACAATTGAGATCAGAAATTTGAAGGCAGTGGGTTGGTTTGCCAGGCTTTGCACCTTGTGTCAGATTCTGGCCTTGACTTTACTCAGCTGTGCCAGTTTCATCACGGCATTGTAAATCTCAGTCACTTGGTACTTCACTGGCCTTACGCTGTCAATGTGGCTCTCCCAGCAGGTGTCAATGAGCAGCTTCATGGTCAGATTTGTAACATTGTCTGTGAGGCTCTTCCACCAGATAGTTGATGCTGAAAACAGGATGTATATCCTTTGCAGAACTCTGAAGAGAGATACTGAATCTAAAGAAGATGACGCTGCATCTGACACAACCAGGCTGAGGGAATTGCAGCCAAAAGGCACAAAGAAAGCTCTTGGATTCAGTGCAAGAATCCTTGCCTGGACGCTACTGTTTCTTCTCTTCATGTTCATGCCATTGTCATAGCCTTGGCCGCGGCATTCCTGAAGCTTTATTTTATTCTCAATCAAAACGTTCATAAACATTTCTGTTAGGCCTTTTCCAGAAGAGTTGTACACCAACCGGAAAAAGATAAAGTGTTCCTTTACTTGGACACAGCCATCCTTGTCATCAACAAAACTTGCTGTAAATGACATCTTTTCATTGTGACTAATGTTGGGAATGCAGTCCATTATTACGGCATCGTACTTTGCTTTGCTGAGCCGCATAAATATGATATCAAATACCTTCCTTGGCATAGGGTCAATCAATTCATTTTGAATTTTTTTGCTGCAGTAATGGCCCATAGCTTCTATTTGAATTACTCGACAAAGGGGCTCACACATAACATTGTCATATTTCCCCAGGAGCTCTACCAAACCAAGGAAATTACCATTATGTTCAGTGAACAACTTATCGGATGACCCCTGGAAAGCCAAATTATTCTTTTCAAGGAAGAGGGTAATATTCTGTTTGAGCCAGGACTCAACTTTCATCAGTTTGGAGTAGGCCGCAAAATGGCCAGATGACTTTTCATGCTGATTCATGTTGATTCAGAGCATCACCTAAATTATGCCAGTAATTGTCCTCAAAAGCGCAAGCAACTACTTGGCATTCTTATCAAATATTTTGCAACAAAACCAAAACACTTTGTCAGTTGATTTTGAGTAAACTAGCCAATGCCGATTCAGTTTCCCACCATTCTCAAGCACTCTTTTGCTGTGTGACTTCGGGAAGCGTCACTTCTGCTCATTTACTGGAAACGTCATATCCTTCATTTTGCCCAGCCCATTCAAAATTATATGATCAATATCAGCAGAGTTTAGGATCACCAGCCATAAAGCAGGATTTGATTAATTGATTTGTGGTGTGCAATTTTTCTCACTCCTGTTTCTGTCATCTGATTCTTCTTTATTGTTTCTCTCCTTTTCATGTAAACCAGATTTTTCTTTATCATCACTCTCCTTTACGCCACCAGGAAATCTGGACAATTTTTCACCACTTTTCTTACATTTCCATTCCTTATCTTCAGGTAAATTGGCTAGTTCCTTAGTAATAGGACTTTACGCTTTGCTCCTCAATTTCTTCTGCACTGGGACAATCGCTATGGTCTAAAGCAGGGGTCAGCAACCTATGGCATGTGTGCCAAAGGTGGCATGCAAGCCGATTTTTGATGGCACGTGGGTCAGAGTGAGCCACTCAGCCCGCCGCTGCTCTGGGGTTCCCGCTGCTGGCCCCTTGCCAGCCAGGGTCCCACTGCCGGTCCCACTCAGCGCCCGCTGCTGGCCTGGGTGAAGGAACCCCAGGCTGGCAGTGGGCTGAGACCCCGGCTGGCAGGAGCCAGCATCTGAAACACCAGAGCGGGGGCAGGTGGAGATGCTCAGCCCATCCCCGAAACCCCAGAGCTGGGCGGGCTGACCCGCTCGGCCCGCCGCCACTCTGGGATTCCGGCTGCTGGGTCCAGGCTTCCAGCCCTGCTCAGCCCTACCAGCCGCCAGCTCCACTCACCTCAGCTGCTGATCAGGGGTTCCAGCCGGTTAACAACTGATTACTCAGAAGGCTGTGTGCAGCTTAAAGTATCCAAATACGAGCCACTAGACATTGGAAAACTCAGCAAGGAAAAGCAAGGGCAAGGATCACACTAAACAAATAAGATCTGCATTTTAATTTAATTTTAAATAGAGCTTCTGAAACATTTTGAAAACTTTGTTTACTTTACATATAACAGTAGTTTGGTTATATATTATAGACTTATAGAGAGACCTTCTAAAAAACGTTAAAATGCATTACCGTCACGCAAAGCCTTAAATTAGAGTGTATACATGAAGACTCGGCACACCACTGCTGAAAGGTTGCCGACCCCTGGCCTAAAGCCTGGTATATGTTGTTCTGTTTCAGATATTTTTCCATCAGATTTGCCCCTTGTTGCAAACTAGATTGCAACTGAGCTTTTCGCTTCCTCTACTGAGCTCCTGAAGGCTTCTTCGAGGGGCATCTTTTATTTTCTATGGGGGGAAACAGACAGTATTAGGGAGAGCAAAAGTCTATGTTCTGCAGTCTTAGAAAGTCATCAAACATGATGTGTTAAGCATGGCAAAAGAAGTAACGGTATTTCTTTTATATTGTTGCATAGATAGGGTTTGATAAGTATTGTGGTCAGATGTTGGCTGTGTGTGTGTTCATTCAGTGTGCTATCCCAGCTCTGCACAGATAGAGGAGATAGCAGACCTCAATTAAATTGCCCAATAAATCCACAGACTTGGTTTTCAGTGAAGACACCCAGCCAGGTTTACTGTTGACGGAACACTGTAATAGTACCTGGCAGACTGTACGAGGCTACTAAAATATGTATGCCCGAAACAATGGACGCAGCTCAGTCAGTGGTGGGACTTTCCACTGCTCCTTAGGCTGGCCAAAGATACTCCCTCTTGTTGTGTATTTGGTTGTCATGGTTTTGTTGCTATGGCAACTGAGTTAGATTATTATGGGTTAGCTCAACCGGTTTCAACCGGCTGAGGTGCTCTCTGTATATATGTAAATAAAATGGAGGTTTTGGTTAGCTGCCTGCTCTCTGGCCTCAAGTGATTGCTTCCTACACCGGCTGCCCCAAGGTTATAACACCTCTAAGATACATCTTTATACCGTGATGTAAACAAGCTACATACTGTCATCCTGACCTTATCTTTTAAGAGGGGTCAGTGTACTCTTGTTATCCTTGGGGAATGTTTTTGTATCATCCTTGATATTGGGATGTTCTGGTACCACTTAATATCGAGATGTGTTTGCGTAAGTATTTTGTGACTAGCGCTTCTTAGGAATGTGTATTTCTGCAATATTAGCCCTGTTCTTGCCAGATTCTGTGAGCATGTCCTGCCTCATATCAAGCCTCTAATACAAGGGCTTATGTCTCAGGCTCTCTTCCTACTACAGGTATCTCTGGTGTCTCATTAAATATGTCCTTTATTAGTCGCTACTAATACTCTTCAAGTCTTAAAACACTTTCACAATTACACAATAAACCAAGGTTCCCAATATTGCAGCTCAGCTCTCACGTTACTTCATTCTTATATCTGACTGACTGATTGGCACCGCCCCATCCCTTTTATACCTGTGAGGGCGTGGCTGACAACATTCTAGGATGTTTGAAGAAAATATAGTTCCCAGAAAGTCTGGACAGTTTCGCAAGATTCTACAAAGGTCCAGAACAGTCTAAGAGGTTAGTGACAAATGAATCCACATACGGAATACCTGGAACATGTTACTTCAAACATTCTATTTTCCCTTTTGTCACTAACAACAAAAACAGCACCCCAAGCCCAGCGCCCCCAATGCCTGGCACCCCAGGGTCTCCTGCCCCTAAATCCGGCCCTGCAGAACCCCTCCACTTTAAAAGCACTAGAACCCAGCTGGTACCTCCCCTCAGGGCCGCCGAGAGTGGGTTCGGGCCTCGGTGAAAAAAAATTTTCAGGCCCCCCAGCAAGGGCGGACCGGCTAAACAGGACCGACAAAGCCGGGGAAGCCAGGCCCCGGGCCCCCTTCCCGACCGCCGGGCCCCAGTAATTTGTACCGGCTTCCCCTAACCCTCTCGTTGGCCTTGCCTCCCGTCCTTCCCATTGCCGTGTGGCCTTGGAAGAAAACTGCAGAGAGAAGCCAGCTCCAGTCAGTAGAGGAGCAGAGTATAGAAGCAGACAAAGCAGGGACATCTGGATATTCAGAGCACTTGCTACAGTCGTGACTGGTCTTGATCTGCCCTCTGCTGGGAGGCTGATGCTCCTTTCCCCTCCCTCGCAGTCTCACTCTACATTTGCCCCTGCCTCCGCCCCCTCCCCCTCCTTTTCTTCTCACGTAGCTGATTTCACATGGTGCTCTGTTTCGTGTGATTGATTAACACAACGAATGTCCTCTAGAGGCCGCTGGACATCGATTTGTCGATCTCACGATATGATTAGCAATGTGAAATTCGTCTGAATATTGCTAATCACCCCTCTTGCCATACAAAAGAAGAAGATAATCCCCTCCTAACTGAAGCCATCCTCCCACCAAAAATACCATGGAACTGACATAACGTTTGCCACCATCACTGTGCTTCCTCTGCTTGTGTATTAGACCCATTCTCCCACCCTTTGCCTGTCTTGTCAATTTAGATTGTAAATTCTTTGGGAGCCGGGACCGTTTGCTACGCTGTGTTGATACTGTGCCATTCTTGGTTGGCCCTTAGGCACTCCCATAATAAACATGGTTAATGAATTAATTCTCAAATGCAATATTGCATCATGTAATCTTTTCCCATCACCTTACATATACATGTATTCCAGAGGTTTCTCAAATGTATAAGATAACTTTATCTCCCCCTGAACCCTGTTGGACTCATGTCAGCTGTTTTTTCCATGCAAGCAATAAATCCCCACCCCCAAAGAGTAAAGAGTCTCTAAAAAGATTCCCCCCTGTACAATAAATGGTACAATCTCCTGTATATAAATGTGCAGTATTAATTTTACCTCAGGAAGGGAGGGAGCCATGACTCATAAGAGATTAAGCCCTCTTGTGGATTATGAAACATATTTTTCCCCAGGCACAGAGGATAAATCTGGTGTAACACTGCCCACTATGACATATATACTGTTTATGCTAGAGGGAATTCTGAAGAGGTTCTGCAGTAACCCTAGTGTGGATGGTAAATCACAAACATTTTGGGTTTAATTAATTCACAAATAAATTATCAATCGTCCTCTCTATCAAAGCCAAGCTTACAGCACAGCATCCCAGCTAACTGAGACTAACAGTCTTTTCAATCTGAATGGCAGCCAATTGCACGTGTCCAGACCTTCGTTTATATCTTCCACATCTAAGGACCAAACTCTGTTTTAACTTACATCCCATGTAACTCTACTGAAGTCAGTAGGATGCCATGTGGTGAAGTCAGGGAAGAATCTAGCCCCAATAATTTAGAATTCAAGATCATGGTGGGCCAGAGCCTCATATTTAAAATCCAGTCATAGACTGATGCAGTTGTCTGACGGTGATTGGCAGCCTTATGGGCCATCTGTGCTTGGGTGAATCTCAGCACGACAGCTGAGACAGTTGGACTGATGGAGTGCAGTCAATGATCCTGCATGCATTTCAACTTTACATACACATGAATCTGAATCCTTCCTGCACTGTCCGATGCCACTTGGGGCACGAACAAGGTTCCACCATCCCCGCTATCTTAGGCCATTCTTTGCATGTCTTTCATGTTCTTAAGTCCTATAAGTTTTCCCTCTCTAAGCACTGACAGGAGGATTCCTTCAGTTGGCCCCTATGGCCTGTTACTCCAGTTGCAATGGCAGATGCTCCAACTTCATTCTTAGCACATGTCCCAGCTATTCCCAGCTTCTTTTCTGACTAATTTTAGAGATAAGAGGTTGTGGAATTATCTGCTGAACCTCAGCATTTGTTATGAACTCATTCCATTTAATAACTAATATTTTTAAGGCATTTGCTTTCAAAGGCATTTTGATATCTGTCTGTACCTTTCGGCGGATTTCCAGCTTTCATATCCATAAGAGCTAAAGATTCATAGTTTAGTCTTTAATTTGTATATTTTCAATCACCAAATCATGTTTTAGCTGGTGAATGCAGCTGCTGTCATCAGTTCATGACATTATTTTCTTCTGGACATCCCATTTGACTTGGCGGTGCATATACATACACTTTTATATATAAAAAACTCAACATGGCCTTGCCACGGAGTCATGACAAGTGCTTCTGTTATATAATGGTATATCTAGCAATAGCTAGTGCCTGAAAAACTGTTACTCCATGTACAAAGCAAGGCAGTTTTTGAGTAGACTGGTACAGAGCTGTACTCAGATGCTGGAAGCATGAAGCAGGAAACTCTTAAGGCACACAGTGCTGTACATCCTACTCATTCTGATACTTATCTTAGCTCAAAAAAGCTATTTGTTTGCAGGTTTTGTTCCAGAACTTGGAACACAAGCCTTATCCTCATATTTCTAGTAATCATACATAACACTCTCACTCAGCAAACGTTATATATCCTGACAATGGGATGGATTCTTCCAACCGTGAAAGCTACTTTGTGCTGCAAACGTAGGACACGGTGGATAGAGAAGGTTGGAGGATGATTCCTCCTGTGCAATTCTGCCACATTTCACACCAGCTACCTCTCCAATGGCATAAGGGAATGGAGAGGTATGTGGCAAGGCTATGGTGGAGCAGAGCTTTGCTATGCTTGATCCTCCACTAGTGTAAGGTCCACAATTTGTATTGGTCCTATGCAGTTCCTAAGTTCAAGAGCCACAGCAGTTCCCTGTGGCCTCCTCTGCTCGGAGGGCATGGAGAATCATGTGTGCAGAATGTTACTAAATCAAGAAAAATATACTGCACTAATGTCTACCATGATCAACGCTTCATCATTTCAGCCCCTGGGGGCCTTAGCACTCTAATAGGCACCAGAAATAGTTTTTTGTTACCATAAGATTGGGCATTCCAGGGCATTTGGAGAGGGAGTCTTATCTGACCATTAGAACATGGGACTGGGTTTCATTCCCAGTTCTGCCACTACTAGCCTTGTGACCCAAAACCATTTAACCTCTCAGTGCCTCACTTTCCCTGTACATTCATGGATAATTATTGGAGATGACCAACTGAGCACAATGTCATTCACAAGAGTAAGACTGGTCTACACCCAGTTTGTGTATTGGTATAACTATGTTGGTTGGGGGGGTGATTTTTTTCTACCAATGGTCATACCAACACAACCCCTTGGACGGAAGCAATTATGCAGATAATAAATGTATTTATATGGTATATATAAAGGTATAGCTTCTTCCCCTTCCCATACAAAAATAAGTTGTACCAGTACAAAGCATCTTTATACCTGTATACCTGTATCCACACTGGACGGAGGAGGGGAGTGTACCGCTTAAACTATACCAGCATAGTTAAGCAGTACAACTTTTATTTAGGCCTTAGATTTTCCATTTCACCCATTACCTCCATGCTAATCTTCCCTGCCTAAATTCTGGGTATGTCAGATTTTAAAATATATCCCAACTATATGTCTTTGACGGAATAATACATGCTTTCTAGCTACACAAGCAATTATATTGCAATCCCCATCCTAGCTATCATCTCTCATTCACTATAGAGATGTTGACTCCTCTGATTGGCCAATGACACCAGCCTCCATTGTCTATTTGTTACATTTTCAAATGAGCACCATTGTGCTTTCTCTCATGCTGCCCTCACGCTTGGGAGAAACTCCTCATAAACATCTGCAAAGCGACCTCATTATCCTCCTAAAAACTCTCCTTTGCCATCATGCCTACAAAAAGCTTGACGGTGGTTAGTCCACAGGTATGCTGAGACCACCCTATCATGCTGACCAATACTGTCTCATTATTTCCTTGTACTCTCCCAGCTGTTTATCTAATCAAGCTTTCTCTCATCTTACACTTCGATACCTAAGCTCCTTGGGGCAGGGACCATCATTTGTTCTCTTTGTACAGCACCTAGCACAAAGGGGTCATGGTGCATGGCTAGTGCGCCTAGGCGCTACAGGAATACAAAATAATGAATTTGTAATTCCTCATCTAAATCCCAAACTGCCAAATTTCATACCACATATCAACACAGTTATAAACTGGATTTTCCAGAGGATACAGTCTCTGCCGTTCTTCCACTGCTTTTTTGACTTGGAGCTGGAGTCTAGCAGTTTCTTGTTGCATCTTGTGAGTCTCCTCCTCAGCAGCCAGCAGCTCCAGACGTCCCTTACGAGCTTTTTCTTCTCTCTTAGCAGCCTCTTTCGCTCTCTCAGCTGCCTCTCTCTTTCTCTCGGCCGCCTCTTTCTCCAGCTGGGCCAAGACTTGCTTCTCTTCCATTCGAATTTCTGCCAGTTTTTGCTCATATTCAAACCGCAGGCTGTCTCTCAAGGCTTGCAGTTTCCTTGCTTTTCCTGATGCTTTCTGTCTCATGGTCACTGATCTTTAAACAACCAAACTCTCAATCCCAAAGTTAAAATTTGGATAGCGTGGGGTTCTGACCCAAAGCTTAATTGACCTGGTTCTGTGGATCCTGCCGACTACGCCACTGTGACGGAACGGTTCTGGCGGGACCCAGCTGAGAGTGCCAAATCAGGACCAATTGCTTAAACTGGGCAGTCACAGCCCTAGGCTGGGGTTTCTCCACCTCTAAGGCAAACCAAACCAGCCAGACAAAAAGGACTTTGGTCTCACCCCACTGGCTAACCACAAGTCACACAAGCAATTTCCTTAGACACTCCAGTCTCCCAGCATCACCACCAGTGCACTCGTCCTGGGGATGAATGGTTATGAAAACCAACACCCCAATAAAAGAAAAAGGTTCCCTCGATCCCAAAGGACCAAGCCCCAGACCCAGGTCAATATACACTTCAGATCTTACCCACAAATCACGCTGTTGCCAATCCTTTAGAATCTAAAATCTAAAGGTTTATTTACAAAGGGAAAAAGGTAGAGATGAGAGGTAGAATTGGTTAAATGGAATCAATTACATACAGTAACGGCAAAGTTCTTAGTTCAGGCTTGCAGCAGTGCTGGAGTAAACTGCAGATTCAGATTAAGTCTCTGGAATACATCCCCCACTGGGATGGGTCGTTCAGTCCCTTGTGTAAAGCTTCAGTTTGTAGCAAAGTCCCTCCAGAGATCAGAAGCAGGATTGAAGACAAGATGGAGATGATGCATCAGCCTTATATAGACTTTTCCAGGTGTAAGAATCCCTTTGTCCTCACGGTGGAAACTTACAGCAAAAATATGGAGTCTGGAGTCACATGGGCCAGTCCCTGCATACTTTGCTGAGTCACAAGGCGCGTCTGCCTTCTCTCCATGGGTCAATTGTGTAGCTGATGGCCCTTTAATGGGCCATCAAGCCAGCTATGCCGGGCTAACATCAGCTTTGTCTGGGACACTTCCCAGAGGCAGAGCATAATACAAAATATAGACAGTATAGAGCCAATACTTATACTTAAACTACAAAATGATACACAGACATACAGACAGCATAATCATAACCAGCAACCCAGAACCTGGTCTTAGACACCTTATATGACCCCCTTTACTTAGGATTTGGTGCCACCACAGGACCTTGGTTGCAACCCATGTTCTATATGGTTCCCATTTATATCAATAACGTCACAAATGCGTAAGGTGATAGGTAGGTTGTTTATCTCAGATTCTTTGTCTCAGTCTATAAATGTTGGGATACCTCACTTTAACTCTTCATCTGGCCTAGGGGGTCAGTGGAAAGTCCCGCCAGTGACTGAGCTGGTCCATTGTCACCGGCATACATGTGTAGTGTACCTGTAACCATTGAGCCGGGGCAGCAGCCCCAGGCTTCATTGGCAATAAACCTAAACAAGTGCCTTCGCTACAGAACAGGTCTGTGGTTATTGGGTAGTTCGATCAGAGCCTGCCATACGGGCTATCTGGCCAGAGCCAATGCAGCAAGCAAAGAGAACGCACAGACACATCTGACCACACGTACCTGCTTCACAATAGTGTTTTGTGTCTGCTCTAATAAGTGTTTAGAAGTGGCTCGAGATTCTTGGATGACAACTGCAAATGATGATTAGTTTCTGACTCTATCAACTTAAGCCCAACTGCCTCTTTGCAGCAGTGCAGAAGAATGACTCCTTTACAGAAAATATGGAGAGGCAACTCAGGAAATAGGTTTTATCTGCAGCCCTTTGCTCCCGGTAAGGAGGATCATAACTTCAGGTATAATGGAGGACCATAACCCACAAAAGCACCACATGCCCCTCCAATTCTGAAGCCAGCGAAGCTAAGGAATATGGATGATTTTTTAAACTGAGCTGTGAATTCAGAACTAATACCTAACAACCTAATAACAATATCCAACCAAGAGGGGAAAGCAAGCCATTTAAGGCCTACTGTAGAGCTTTCCTTTGAAAAAGTACCAATTTAGACCGCTAATGATTGATTTTTCAGAGTAAGGTTGCCAGCAGGATGATATAATATGTTGTATTATTGCTTGATCAACGAGTCGAGACGTTAACAACCTGTCCAATATGGGTTTAATACATATAATGACCAGAAAAGCATATTCCTCAATGCCTGACTAACATGGAAAGATGACAGTGTCTACTGTGCAGATAGCCATGAAGAAATACAACCTGCAATGGTATTGCCATCATCAGCTCAAGGACCCCAAGAACGTATATCTTTGTACTGTACAAGTGACAGGCTGGCAAGAACAAGTGGCTGCACTGGGCACTGGAAAATTTGAATACACAAAACTATCCTAGTGAACAGGCTTTTCACTTTCATATATGGTCAAACTACTGAACCAAAAAAAAAGTTTTCTTGACATTTGATTTCATACACTTAATAAGGACTCTTGTCAAAGGTTTAGGTACTACATTTGATCAACCTTAAGACTGTTAGAAGTCTTGTTTATTTAGTATTATTGATCATCCATTTTATTTAAACTACCTTTCTGATAAATCCAGTTCTGGTTACCTGGTGCATTGTTTTTGCTGGAACTATATTATTTCAGGGCTTAGATTTCAAGTTCCTTTGGCAAGGGCCACATCCTATTTTGTACCGCACAAATCACTGTCACCAGTCAATAAGGGCTGGATTGTGTCATGTAGACAAAGCCTTATAATTCTGCTCAATCTTAAAGCTGCACTTTGGAGTCACTATTTGCCCTCATGAAAGTCTGGCTGAATCTACATTGGTAAATGAGAGGAAGGGTGGTCCAGTGATTCAGTCACTAGCCAAGGCCTTGGTAAACATAGGTTAAACTCCCTGCTGTGCCACAGACTTCCTGATGGACCTTGAGCAAGTCTCTTAGGACCAGATTTTCATAGGTTAGTATCTAAAGTTGCAGCTGAACTGAAAACAGCATAGGTATTGCTTAGACATTTTTGAAAATTCCTGTGTCACCTGTCTGTGCCTCGCCCTGGTGACAGTGCTGGTGACAGTGCTATGGTTAGAGAATATGCTATAAGTTCTGGGTGTCCAGGAGTGGCAAAGGATGGTGCTTTTGCAGCATGAAGTGAGGTTTTTTACCCACGAAAGCTTATGCCCAAATAAATCTGTTAGTCTTTAAGGTGCCACCAGACTCCTTGTTGTTTTTGTGGATACAGACTAACACGACTACCCCCGATGACTGTTAAATGTGGAACACAAACCTTCACCAAAGCCACAGTCCCTAGTTGTTACTGGATTTCGTGAGATGACAAGGTGGATTTTATATTGTCCTGTTTTGGAACATTTAGGAAGGATAGGCAGGCTCTAGGAGTTCCTGATTCCCAGTCTCCTGCCCTAACCATTAGATCACATAGTTCAATAAGTAAATATTGGCAGTAAAGTTGACCCAACCTCATTTAAAATTGGGAGCTAAACCAGATTTCTAATGATCCGAAATCATGTCCATTCACTGACTTACTAGTAATAGAAAGAGACACCAAATGTACTTTGCTTGATTTTAACCAGAGAAAAGGGTAAGAGAGACCACTGTGGTTAAATAGGGATGTAAAGAGTACAGTAAGCAATAAACTGAAGGCTTTTTAAAAATCCAGCTATCTAGTATGGAGCAGGATTGAGGAAAATCCATATATAATGCAAGAGTTGACAAGGTTTTTATTATAGAGAAAGAAACCTTATACAATGAGTGAGAGAGTGTTTCAACCAGCATCATGAATCTCAGACAGTCGCTCAGCTCTTTAATTTTGAGTAGAAGTTACCTTGGTCGGTTGCATGAAGGCTATAAAAATCAGCTGTTCCATTGTGACTCTGCAGGAGCAGATGGGGGGAAAACAAACTGGAGAGCGAAGAAATCCAGAGATCAGGCAAATCCCAAGTCTGAACATCTTTAGGGAACACTGCAAACCTTCTAAAAAGCCTCTCTACCATAAGAATGATTCATAACACTGATACCATCTCCTGCCTCCCTAGACCCCTACCAGCCAACACCTGTCCCCCATCCAAAAAGAGAGAAAATTAATTTTTAAACATGTAAATAGCCTCTGCCAAGCAGAGTTTGGACCCGAAGAGGAAGCTGTTCCAGAGACTCTATGCAAGCTATCGAGCTATTGATTTTACATGGAATGTGCCTCCCGTATAATTAAATGTCACCCAGGTACCTCTTTATTAAATCCAAAGACTTACGACCAAAGCATTTCTTTCCTCAAGAGACTAAACTATTGCATACCCGGGGCAGAGAACAGGAAAGACCAAGGTGACCCCAATGTCTGAGGCCTCTGCAATGACAGGAATTGTTTTGGTGAGATAAACCTAGATGATCCCAGCATGTGAGCCACACCCCATGCTGTAGACAGGGCCGAATTGTAACCCATCTCTGGACCCTAGGCAAACATATGCTTCTGGACACCTCGAGTGATCAACTAAACTAGATGCTCCTGCAGTATGGATGCTTTTATATTAACCCTGTTCTGGCCAGACAGCTACTCTAGGGATCTATTAATGAAAGCACACCTGGCTCCCGCTACTCCGATGTTGCTTAGTTAATCCTTACCTATCCAGGTCACAGAGGGTATGGCTATACTGCAAAAAAAAACCCAAAGAAACCAAAAATACAAAGCATTGGAAGCTATTCCAATCAGAGCTGGGTGAATTAATATTACTATTAATTATTATTATTAGGCAAATAGTAATTTCACCAAAACATGCATTTGGAGGGGGCACTAAAACTATTTGCAAATGGAGGTTGGAATTGGCAAATAGTTTCGGCTGAAAAATAGGGACCCAAAAAATCCTAAAATGAGGCTGTAGCTCCCTTCAGCACTGAGAGCAAAGGGCCGGCGCTTGTCACGTGGTGTAGCATGTGGTGCTGCTGGGAGCGGGCACAAAGTGCCAAAGGAAGCATGAGAGTCCCTGGTGCAAACTTGAGGTATTGCCGCTGGAGGCGCCCCAGTGAGAAGCTTCACGCAAATCACACCAGTAGAACTTCCCCTGCCCCCTGAAATTTGAGAATTCTATCATGAGAACATGAGTGAGGCTTAACTTTACTTGGAAATCACATCTCTCGTGATAAATTTGCGAGCGTTGGCATGTCTGCAAAGACCTCGCTACATGACTCAGTGTGGCTTGGCCTGCTGCTAGAATCTAGCCCCTCAGCAGGGGGTCCTTAACTCAGACTTATCCTTGGGTCTGACAAAGCCCAAGCTTCAGGGTACACTGCAGTGATTGCCTGTTCAGCCAGTCTCTACAGAATGGGGCTGGTTTCTTATTTATTTTTGTTGACATGGAGTTGCCTTGTTGCATTAATCATTGGTTTCGCTGATGTTATTGACTGTAAATGTACATAAGGGCTGCTTGACAGGTCCAGTTTATAACTGGGGAAAACAAAATCAGTTAATTGTATGGGATTTAGTAAGAGAACTTCATGGGAAGCAATAGATTCTTCTAAAACCACCTAGAATGCATGTGATCTTTCTCATCGTAGCTTTCTTTGAAGATACAAGGCTTTTCTCTCAGTTTAAATCAATGATGTTACTCCAGTGTAATGGAGAATCAGGCCCATTTATTTGTTACCAATATATTGTGATTTTTCAGCAGAAGAAAAACGCTCAGATTGTTTTACAAATGCTCGTTCACTCTCCATACCCCTCTGAGATAATTAGATATTATACCCATACTCCAGAAGTGTTAACAAAATAAGCCAAGTGACAATCAGGTTTACACAGCAAGTCAGTGTCAGAGCTGGGGACAGACCAAGGAGTGAGGGCCAAGATTTAGCATGATTTTAGATACCTGTTTCAAGACGCTGTAAAAGGGCCTGATTTTCAGAGGGAAAATACTCACTGTCTGAAAATCAAATCTTTTTGCAGTGTCTCAAATAGGGCACCCAAATCACTAGTTACTTTGGATATTCTTGACCAATGACTCTGATTCTGCTCTATCCGGTAACAATGCTCCCTTCCAGTTGCTGACGTAACAGCTGATAATTATGTATTTAATATATAGCAGCACATAATGTAGAACAGGGGTTTGCAACCTTTCAGAAGTGGTGTGCCGTGTCTTCATTTATTCACTCTAATTTAAGGTTTTGCGTGCCAGTAATACACTTTAACATTTTTAGAAGGTCTCTTTCTATAAGTCTATAATATATAACTAAACTATTGTTGTATGTAAAGTAAATAAGGTTTTTAAAATGTTTAAGAAGCTTCATTTAAAGTTAAATTAAAATGCAGAGCCCCCCGGACCGGTGGCCAGGACCCGAGCAGTGTGATTGCCACTGAAAATCAGCTCATGTGCCACCTTCGGCACATGTGCCATAGGTTGCCTACCCCGATGTAGAAAGTATCAGAGGGGTAGCCGTGTTAGTCTGGATCTGTAAAAGCAGCAAAGAGTCCTGTGGCACCTTATAGACTAACAGAAAACTCATGCTCCAATACATCTGTTAGTCTATAAGGTGCCACAGGACTCTGCTGCTTATAATGTAGAAAGTCTATTAGTGCTTTTTTAAAACCAGAGCCATTTTAATGTGCTATCCCAATGATAGCACTAACATGTTACTCATCTGGAAGATAAACAGAAATCTTCTCCAACAGAAACATCCTAACCTCATATTATTAAAAAAACAAACCATCAATATGCAAGAATATAACACAAAGAAATTCCATCTAACATCTGGTAAAAATAACCACTTGAGCTCTTCTATTGCAGTGTCTGATGTTCCCACAACCCAGCAGTCTCCCACCACACCACGCACAAGGATCCAATCCTGAAACCTTTAGTCACATGAGTAACCCAAGGAAGCACACAGGGCTGCTCATGTGAGCCAGGGTGGCAGGATCAGGACCCAAAATAGCAGACACAGACAAAGTTCAAACGTTCCTTTTGAAGCAATTTTCTGCCTAAGCACTACTGCTAACAGCTGTAGATCATCCCCCACCAACATATCCTGTGTCTTTTTAGGACGATATAATATCTCAGCAGCCAGGCAAATGATCAGCTACAAAAAATAACACAGGAGTGTTTTTTTTTTCAAAAGTTTAGTGATGTACAAAGGCAAAACACATTTAAGCAACTGAGAGGACATTGCCTATGTATAGAAGGAGCATGTACTGTAGCATCATATTGTAATCTTCTTTTTAGTTTTGGCTTTGCAACCAGCCATGAATAAGCAAGGAGGAGTGATCACTTAGGGAAACGATTTAGTGTTCCTGGTGTGCTGTATAATTTCAGTTCCTCTGTAGTGATAGCAGCATGACATCCTCAGCTCCCGTCCTGCATATCTGATTAATGCAAGTGAAAGAAGTCTGTAATGGAACTGCCATTAGAGGGCTATAAATCAAAGAAAAGATATATTCATGCATACAGATATATGTGGCAGATGATTAAAATATATATTTCACACATAGATATTCTTTTCAACCACTTCTCCGGTGTGATACTATCTTCACTAGAATCACAGTTTTATGTTATGAATACCAATGCTATTTCAAAGTATGGGGGTGGATTTTACCCCTCCACATTTTATAAATGTACATTTTTCCATTTTCTGGAAATGCAGAAAATCTTAGACAGTTACTAATTGATAATCCCTGGCACTGTTATGGTTTTAACAGCCAAGGTTCAGCCTCTGATTCCATGTTGCCCCTGACAGTGTCTATATGGGCAATGGCCATTAACTTGGTCATCAGAGATTGAATGTCAGACCTCTAGGCCTAGACCCTGCAGTGCATATAGAGCCCATATAGAGCCCCACTGAAGTCAATGAAGCATTGTGCAGGTGCAGAGATTCACCTGCATATACAGTATCTCATTGCAAAATCAGGGCCTAAATCCCAGATGCAAGAGCTGCAGCAGACATATCCTCTTTGGATTACATGCAGAGCAGGGGAAGGGCCACAACACTGAACAAAACAACGAGGAGTCCTTGTGGCACCCTAGAGACTAACACATTTATTTGGGTATAAGCTTTCGTGGGCTAGAACCCACTTCATCAGATGCACGGAGTGGGAAATACAGTAGGCAGGTATAAATATACAGCACATGAAAAGATGGGAGTTGCCTTACCAAGTTGGGGGGTCAGTGCTAACGAGGCCAATTCACTTAGGGTGGATGTGGCCCATTCTCAGCGGTGACAAGAAGGTGTTCCTTCAACAGAAGGAAAATAATTTTTTGTAGTGACCCAGCCACTCCCAGTCTTTATTCAGGCCTAATTTGACGGTGTCAAGTTTGCAAATGAAGTCCAGTTCTGCAGTTTCTCGTTGACGTCTGTTTTTGAAGCTAGGCCTGAATAAAGACTGGGAGTGGCTGGGTCACTACAAAAAATAATTTTCCCATCTTTCCATGTGCTGTATATTTATATCTGCTTACTGTATTTTCAAACACTGAACTGAAAATTTTGCCATTTTCCTGAAAAAAATATTTTTGCCTTTCAAGCTGCTCTACTTAGTGGTGTGTGTCTATCTATCTATCTATCTAATCCACCAATAAAGGTTACAAAGTGTCACATTAAAAGGAACAGCTTTTCATAAGGTGTGCCAGTATTCAATGAAGCATGTGCAACACAATATGCATGACACACAGGGCCTGTTTCTCTATTCTGTTACTTCATGTTTACAGTGTTGTAACCATTGATTTCAGCTGCGTTAGCTGTGTAAAACTGGGGAGAAGGTGGAGAATTAGAGTGTCAACAGATCCCACTAATGCACTAATTGATCGGATGCTGTTTTCGAAACTTACTGCATTACATACAGACATGCAGAAAAATGCCATCGAGCTGAGATTTGCTTCACTCAGCCAATAACGAACAGGGCCTGAAGAAGAATGTGGTCATGCTCTAGTCACAATCTTCACTGCCCACACTTACAGCTTCCCACCCTTCCATGACCACCACATCCAATACCCCAGCAGTACATAGTCACCATGTCCACATTCCCAGGATTCCAGGATGAGCCTGTAACTAAACTAATGTATTTATCCGCTGATGAAAAAAAACCCCCTACAATACAGGCCAGGCTATGGGCCAATGAATTCAATTAGGATGAGGCCCAGTGAGAGAAGTGCCTCAGACTTCCATTGAAAGCTTTTTTATTTTAAGAAATAAAACTGTTCTCAGACTACCACTGCTGAGGCTGATTGGAGTCCAATTGGATTTACATTTCCCCCAGTGTAAATCCAGAGTCATTCTATTAACACAAATGGATTCGCTCTCCATTTACACTTGTGTAATTTGGCCTCATTTGAATTTGCATCTGTGTCTGTGATGCATTGCCTTCCCACACTGCCATCCTTTGGAGCAGGTAGGGGATTAACATTTTGCTTTTTTCTGTATGCTCCAAACATCCTGCCTGCTCAGAAGAACAGAGCAGACAGGCAGAACAAAACCCAAGCAGAAATCGCATATCTGCAGACTCATGGGGAAACTCCGCTCCCTGGCTTTGTTATTCCTGTGGTTGTGGTTGCCCGGCCAAGTAATTTCTGTATTAATATCTGGCTGCAGTGAAGTTACAGCATATTTTCAGAGCTTAGGAAAACAATGGGACTAAATGGTTTTTGTTTAATAAAATGTTCAAGGTCCAAGTTCAACGGAGGCAGTGCAGCTTAGTAGATAGAACTGGAGTCTGTAGCCTAGTGCACTATTCCTGATTCTGCCAGTGACCTACCATGTGACCTTGGGCAAGTCACTTCCGCTCTATGCTTCTGTTTTCCTTCACCCACCCATAGTCTGTCTTGTCTGTTTAGATTGTAAGTTCTTCACGGCAGGGACTGGTGAGTTTGTATTATGCCTAGTACAACGAGACCCAATCTCTGTTGGGGTCTTTGGGCTTTCCAGAAATACAAACAATTAACTCATAAAATTAGAGAAATTAAAAATTGGGGGTTCGACTGTCAACACACACAATTGTGTTGGTGCATATAATACAGCTCACACTGATCACAGACTCCTGTAAAGCTAGCCCCTGATTCTTGGTTGATATAAGTCAGTGCAGCTTCAGTGAATGCAGAGCTATGTCGGTTTGCACCAGCTGAGAATCAGGCCCCTAAAAGGTACAAAAAAGGGCATGTGAAGAATGCAACCACAACCTCGACTCTGAGTGTCTTTACTCTTTTGGATTTAAGTCCATTACATTAACATTGCTTTACACTGACAAGGGTCCCGTGGGCCTGATCCTCCTCAGGCTGTAAACAGTGGAGTAGCTCTAGTGTAGACACAGTGTAAATGAGGGTAGAATATGGCCCACTCTGTTCATTTTACAGTAACATTTTTTTTTGTATAGGTCCTTGAAGGAAAAGAAGCTCCATTTCTCCTCTCAGGTCAAATTGGTTAAATAGGAGGTAAATGGGATCAGTTTAGTTGATAGTCTACTGATGTCATCTGGTGGTTAAATGTAAGTACTACATACAAATAAGAGAAATCTTATTTACAAATCTTTTGACCATGAATACTGAATTTCACGTTTTCTCATTTTATGCCTTCAGTTGCTCCCAGAAAACATTATCACTTCTCCAGTTGTTCTCACTCCACCAGTGACCCCTTTTTTTGCCACAACACCCATCCTGCAATCCACATACCACCAGCCACTGTACTATGGGCCGCGAGCACCTAATGACTGTGGGTAGAGAGGCCTGGCCTTGGGGCACTAGGTAGTGCTGGGTTGGAAAATACTAGTTGACAGTGGGGCTTATGAAGTAAGTGGGCATTTAGGTTTCTATGGGGTGGTATTATGAGCAGGGATGGTTGTGGTAGGTATGTTGGGGGTTACTGCTGTTGCACTGAATTCTATAACAACGATATAATCCTGTAGTGAATTCTATGGGATGGTTCAAAAAGCTGTCATTTGCTATTAAATTATAAGGGCTTTTTAGAGGGGTAGTTATAAACTGTTTCACTTACAGTCATTATTTCAAGTCTCAATATACAAGTTTTTCATTTTCTCCCTGATTGGTATGTGGGACTATCAAAGACTATTGGTCTTTTCCAACATAATTCTTTACCCTGGCTAGATGGAGCCCTTTAAGAAGTTTTCATAAGTTTTCATGCATAAAAAGCAGTTACTACTTTACTAGGCATTGTTAACCTTTATAGATTTTAATCCCAGAAGGGACAATTATGTTTATTTAATCTAACCCCCTCCACCTGCATAGTAGAAGTGAAAGAACCTAATCCAGTATTTTCTGTATCCAGCTCATAACTTCTGTTTGAGCTAGAGCATCTTCGTGAAACACATATCCAGTCCTGACCTGGACTGCCAGCAATGGAGCATTGAACACACCTCTAGGCAAATTGTTCTAATGGACCCTTCAAAAGGCATCTGGGTGGTGTCTCAGCACACTCACTACTTGGAGTAGATTCTAGTATGTTAAATGACTTCTCTTCATGGCTGAACAGTAAGATCCTTGGGGCAGGGATGTTTAATATATGTTTTTACAGGACCAAGCACAACAGGGTCTTAATCTCAGTTGGGGCCTCTAGGGTGTCATTGTAATACAAATTAATAATAGGCAAGAGGAAGTAGATGGTATAGACAATATGAACTTCTCTATACATTTTAAAACAGATATAATCCTTGATAAAATGTGGATGGCCACCTTTAAACAATAGCAACAAAGAAATCTCTAATACCTTAAAATGGTTTGTCTTGGAACTGCCACAAGAAGAAATTCCATCAAGCTGCAGACCGGATTTACTTTTGCCTTCAGAGATGTTGAGAAATGTTTCATTGGGTTTTTTGGGGATATGTAGTAAGGCCAACACTGGGGTACTCTTCCAAGCACTCAAACCAGCCACTGAAGTTTGTTTCAGCTGCTATATTAGTCAGACTCTTCTGCACCCCTCCAGCTAGGACCTGGCTGTTTCAGAGGAGCCTGCATGGTCTTTTTTGAGAGACTTGTCTAGATGCCATGTCCCTTTCTCAGGCTGCCAACAGTCATTTTGTTTCTCTAAAGAGCTTCCTAATTGTTTCATTGTAATGATCCCTCAATATGTCCATTCCCACTGACTCCCCTTCTGCTGTCCATGTATGCTTGTCACTTGGGCTCAATCACTGAACATAGTATCCGTTCAGCCGTTGACTTCAATGGGAGCTGGATCAAGTCTTATGTCTCTTCCACCCCTGGAAAGGACTCCTATGGCAGTGATTTCCTACTTGAAAGTGAAATAGGATAGTAGCTCTGAGCCCTTGTGCCTGCCTTGCATATCAAGGAAACCATCTGCCAAGTGACTGGTGGTATGAAGGTGAAGGCCGACAGAGACGAGTCTTTGCCCTATGCTGCTCTGTTCACAGCCCAGGATGTTGCCCAGAGGTGCAAGGAGCTGGGTATCACTGCCCTTCATATCAAGCTGCGAGCTACAAGTGGAAATAGGACCAAGACTCTGGAACCTGGTGCCCAGTCAGTCCTCAGAGCTCTAGCTCATTCTGGAATGAAGATTGGGCGCACTGAGGATGTCACCTCCATCCCCTCTGACAGCACTCACAGAAAGGGTGGTCGCCGGGGGCATCATCTGTAAATAGTGGCTGGCTTTTGTTTCATCATTAAACCTCTCAAAGAAAAAAAAATCACAGAAGGAAAGCAGGAAAGTTTGACTCTGCATAGTCACTAGTTTGCATTGGAGGCAGAGAGATGGATAGCAGTAACTTCAGCTGTCTTACTGAACTACAGAAGAGATGAAAACATAACCTCCGCTCCCCACCGCCCCATTCTGTCAACAGCCTCCTCTCTAGCAGGAAGAGGGAGGGAACTATCTACATCTGAAGTGATTAATCTGGCAGTGATTAAGGGAAGTAGTGGACCCAGAAGAAGAACTGATTTCCAGTCACCCTGCAAACTCTCAGAGCCTCATTTCAATTAATCTATTTCATTGCTCGATTCACCTCTGCTGTAGGTTTAGCAATGTGCCTTTCAAGGATCAGTAGAGAGTATTTCCTTCCACTCCTGGACAGAGAAGTCTGTGTGATTGTGCAGCTGAGGATTTCTGTTCCCTCTTGTCTAATACACTGATTCTACCTGTGTAGCAGCATTATTGTCAGATATTTACAGATCTCGCCTTTCAGATACTGTCCAGGAGGAACCCCTGGCTCCAACTCCTAGCCTTCCCCAAAGGCAGGAGGAGCAAGTTGTTTTTCTTCTACCACATACATTTTGTGACAGTTATTTTAAAAGGATTTAAATTTAATCCTTTCCTTCGTTTTCCTTCTTAACCTGCACTCGATCCTCTTTTATTCTGCTCTACCTTTACATTTTCTTTGATCAGTCTCTCAGTTGCAATTTTTTTTAACCCAGGAGGCTGCAAGTTCATCTGGTTGTACCTAGCATATTTATTACATAAGGCCACCAAGTCCAAGACCCTGATTTGACGTTGCATTGCTCCAATTTCATATGGCTGCAACTCCCTTGACACCAGGATAAAATTGGAATAGTGCAGCAGTGGATCAGGCCCCAATGTACAGATCTGGATCCGGAAATGAATTTTCCTAAAGCATTCGGATTCCTGCTGAAGGTTCAGTCCATTCTAGATTGGTTTCTGAATCATGAAGTTTGGATCCAGACTGGAACTTCTCCGAATCTGGGAGGATGATTTGGATCTCCCATTCCAGACCCATCCTTAACAAATATATGTAACCAATACTATTTGGTCTTAAGTCCATGTAAATTTGTCACTTGTTTCAATGGGTGTGGGATCAGGATGCTAGTTAGGTACCATTATGTGCCTATATCGTTTGAAGTTTGTGGTGGTCTGAGACCTAACTATACAGTAACATCAGGGGGCTCTATATGCTTGTTCTTCCTCAGTTACTTATCAGATGTGTTCAGTTTTTAGGGAAAAGAATGTTTTCGTCCTGTAACTCCTACTACTGCAAACTCATCCTAAGATCTGAAAGTTGAGCTTTCTCCCTGTTGCTTCTCTCTTCCAGAAATGAAGATCCAGCAGTTGGAACTTTGCTGGCAATATTGTTGTTGAGGACAAGCAGAACTCAACTCACTTTTCCAGAGCTGTCCTGTCTCTACGACAACAGTCATAAAAACAAGTGTCTCAGTCAATTCAGCAAATATGGGGAGCAGACAGCTAGACTAAGGAAGGAGTCACTGTGATCCTGTGGACCAGACACAGGTCTGGAAATAAGAAACCTGGGTTCTAGTCCTATCTCTGCCAATGGCTTTCTCTGAGACCTCTGACAATTCTCTGTGCCTCAGACTCAATAAAGAATAAGAGAGTTGCCCTCCTTGATATACTATTTCAAGATAGATGGCTGAAGAGTGCTACAGTGAGAACTGAATATAATTATTTATAGTCACTTTTTAGACTACAGCCACACTGAGAGTCTCAATCTATAATTTGTTCCTGAATTCAGGAAACAGTGAGACAGAAGGAACAAATATTCATTCTGAACATGTTTACCATGCTGACCATATATAATTCCACTGAGATGTGACATCTTTGCTTTGAAATATTGAAGAGGGTGTGATAAAAAAAATTCTATTTCACATTGCATTGCGATCACACAGCAAAATAAAATGAAAGTTTAAAGTTTCATACATTTTTAACTTGTTTTCAATTTTAAGGTCATGATGCCTTGTTCTCCCATACAACAGAAATGGATCTGTGCTTCTGAGTTAATGCACCAAAGCTGCTCGAGATGTGGATACTCTGAGTGGAAGATTTAAGTGAGCAAATGTTTGCTATCAGATGAACTTGTTCAAACACACATGAAGGTACTAATCATGCAGGTACCATCCTAGCTAATATATATGTAAGCAGCATCTGAATGAGCTCTCCCCTGACATCTAGTGATGAACTGGGGGAAAAGACCTCAGGAGTTGACTGTATTTTCATAGACACACTTACTCTGCTTGGGGATCAGTAGGTAGACCTGCATTGCCAAAGTGATCAATTTTGGCTGTTTTAAATTAAGACTCATTTTAATATGAGAAGCGCAGTCAGGAAAGTAACTGAAATACTTTCCTCATGGACTGTATTTTCTAAATGGATGACCTACCCTAAATTCTCAATTACTGAGGGACAATCTTTACTCATTGATATATTTTGCTTTCCACAACCAAATCTCTGAACAACTTTTCATGCGTGATGTACCTGAATACTTGGATGCTAATATCTAAACTATATTCTTCAATGTATTCCCCTAAATATGGGTTATTACTGGTTATGTACTATATGCATCATATAACTTTTAAAAACAAACTCTGTATTTGTGGATAATCTAAGCACTATACCCAGATGTACAGACACTGTTTTCTCAATCTATGTATTATATAATTTTTTTAACATTAGTTTCAATAAAAGTTTAAAATGTATTGAATGGAAGGGTAATGAAATGTTGTTATCCTTATTGTATGAGTAAAGGGCAGCACAACTGTACTCACCCAATCCTAATTCAGGGCGTCACCCTAATTTGAACATCACCCACTAAACAGGGGGTAGTGATACCAAATGCAAATAAGAGTTAAAAAGGAGAGGAGCTGGGGGTCTGAAGCTGTTGAAAGGATCTTTGAAGCTATTTGCAAGAACACATCTATGGGGCCAGTTCATTGTGGCTATCATTGGAGACAACTGCAAGATTTCAAAACAATTAATATGGGATTTTAAGAGCTGTGACGAGAACACAGCAGTGCTGTCTCTCAGATCTGTCCTCAGTCCTGTGGGCTGCAGCTGTTCCAGTGTAAAACAGTTTTCTTCTTGAGGGTTGGAGCTCAGTAAGCCAGACAGTGGAGGATACTTCTAAAACAGAATGGCGCTATGAGGGTGAGAATGTCATGATATCTGAAATCAGTCCCCAAACATGAGGTGCTGAATAAGGAACACAGCTGCAACTACCCAGATTTCCACACAGCTTGAGTCCCAGCTTATTCCCCTTTGTTTACCAGGGTCTATACCCTGTATGGAAGTGCATACTGCACACAGAGACACATAATCAGGGCCGTCCCTAGGGGTGTGGGGCCTGGGACATAGGCCTTGAATTTTTAATCTGCCTGGGGTGCTCTCCCCTGGCTCCACCCAGACCTCACCTCCAAGCCACTCCTTCCCCCAAGGCCCCACCCCCTCCCATCTGTTCCTGCCTGCCTTGTTCTGCGCCCCCTCCCTGAGTGTGCTGCGCCCTCGCTCCTCCTCTTCTCTTCCCGCCCCACCAGCCTCCTGATACGGCAAAACAGCTGATCGGTGGCAGGCCCTAAGAGGGAGGGGGAGGCGCTAATTGGTGGGGCCCACCAGTGGGCAGGAGGGGCTGGGGGGAGGTTCTGGTAGGGGTCTCCTCCTTGCCCCCTGGCCTGCCTGCTGATAGCCTCCCTGCTCACCTCCTTATGAGTTTATCGAAGCATGGGGGGGGGGGCCCAAAGCGCAGCGCCTAGGGCAGTTGCCCCGATTTGCCATACCCAAGGGGCGGCTCTGCATATAACAGCCAATTAATATACTGCAAGTACATTTATTACAATGAGAAAATAAAGAGAACATAAGAATGGCCATAGTGGGTCAGACCAAAGGTCCATGCTAGCCCAGTATCCTGTCTTCTGACAGCGGCCAATGCCAGGTGCCTCAGAGGGAATGAACAGAACAGGTCATCATCAAGTGATCCATCCCCTGTCGCCCATTCCCAGCTTCTGGCAAACGGAGGCTAGGTCAGGGGTGGGCAAACTACAGCCCACAGTCCGCATCCAGACTCTCAGAACTTTTAATCCGGCCCTCGAGCTCCCATTGGAGAGTGGGGTTGGGGGCTTTCCATGCGGCTCCCGGAAGCAGTGGCCTGTCCCGGCTCTGGCTCCTACGCATAGGGGCAGCCAGAGGGCTCTGCACACTGCCCCTGTCCCAAGCGTCACCCCCCAAAGCTCCCATTGGCTGTGGCTCCTGGACAATGGAAGCTGTGGGGGGCGGCGCTTGGGGTGTGGGCAGTGTGCGGAGCCTCTGGCCACAAGTATGCATCCGCGTAGGAGCCGGGGCGGGCATGCTGCTGCCTCAGAGAGCTGCAGGGGCGGTGCCTGTGGACAGGGTAGCACGTAGAGCCACCTTGCTGGAGGGGGGGGGGACATGCCACTGCTTCCAGGAGCAGCTTGAAGTAAGCATTGCTTGGAACCTGCGCCCCAACCCCCTGCCCCAGCCCTGATCCCCCTCCCATCCTCTGAACCCCTTGGTCCCAGCCCAGAGCAGCCTCCTCCACTCCAAACCCCTCATCTCCACCCCAGAGCACCCAACCCCTAATTTTGTGAGCATTTGTGGCCCACCATACAATTTCTATACCCAGATACTCAAAAAGTTTGCCTACCCCTGGGCTAGGGACACCATCCCTGCCCATCCTGGCTAGTAGCCATTGATGGACCTGTCTGCCATGAATGTATCTAGAGACGGAAATTAAGCCTGTCTGAGTGGACGGACAGACATAAATAAGTGGGATGTGAGCAAACAGGTAGAAGGAGGGACAGTGGGGCATGTAAACAGAGGGATCTGGAGAAAGAGCCCCTCGGCCACGCTAGCTTCACCCAGTGACATCCCCAAACCCCATTCAGCTCTTCTCCCTCTCCCGCATGTCTGTCTCCCGGCTTCTTTTCAATTCGCAAGAGGCAGAAGCTGCAAAGTCGGGCTCAAGATCCGGATCTTCCCGGGGCCTTTGAACCGGGGAGGGGCTGATCTGAGCCCGGCTTTAACTCCTGCTCCGCTAAGAGGCCGGAGACGGGCGGAGCTGCCTCCCAGGGCAGGCGCCTCTGCCACGCAGCGCGAGTTGGCGGGGCCCGGGCTGGGCTCAGGGAGGCGCCGTAGCCCGGACTCTCCCGTCCCTGCCTGCGGGAGCGAAGCGGACTTCGCCCGGCGCGGAGCAGCGCCCAGCTGAGGCCCGGATCGCCGGGCAGCGCAGCGCAGAGCAGCCCGACCGGGCCAGCATGTGGACCGCGCTGCGGAGCGGCGCCGAGCGGAGCTCGCCGCGGGGCAGCAGGGGTCGCGTTTGTGCGCTGAGCCTGGCGGTAGCGGCCGCGCTGCTCCTGCTCGGCTTCCTCCTCGGTACCGTGCAGCCAGCGTGGGGGCGGGCTCGGGGTGGGGGCTTCCTCACGGGCCCGCGCAGGGACTGAGCCCCTTTAGCTCAGGGGAGGTTTGTTCCTGCTTCTCCAGGCCAGGGGGGTTTGCAAACTTTTTTTTTCTGACGACCCAGTTGAAGAAAATGTTTGATGCCTGCTGGGGTTGAGGGGTCTGGGGTGTGGAAGGGGTCGGGGGTGAGGGCTGAGGGGTGGGGCCGGGAATGAGGGATTCAGGGTGTGGGAGAGGGCTTGGCTGGGCAGGGGGTTGGGGTGCGGGAGGGGGTCAGGGCTCTGGGGTGGGGGTGCAGGTTCTGGGGTGGGGCCAGGGGTTTGGGGTGCAGGAGGGAGCTCTGGGTTTGGGGGGACTCAGGGCTAGGGATTGGGGGGCAGGGCTCTGGGTGCAGGTTCTGGGGTGGGGCCGGGGGGTTGGGGGTGCAGGAGGGAGCTCTGGGTTTGGGGGGACTCAGGGCTAGGGATTGGGGGGCAGGGCTCTGGGCTGTGGGTGCAGGTTCTGGGGTGGGGCCAGGAGGTTGGGGGGTGCAGGAGGGAGCTCTGGGTTTGGGGGGACTCAGGGCTAGGGATTGGGGGGCAGGGCTCTGGGTTGTGGGTGCAGGTTCTGGGCTGGGGTTGGGGATGAGGGGCTTGTGATGCAGGACGGGGCTCCAGGTTTGAGGGGGGCTCATGGCTGGGACAGGGGAATGGGGCACAGGGTTGGAGCAGGTGCTTACCTCCAGTGGCTCCCGGTCAGTGGCGCAGCCTGCGAGCAGAGGCAGGCTTCCCGCCTGTCCTGGCACTGCGGACCGCGCTGCGCCCCGGAAGTGGCCAGCAGCAGGTCCAGCTCCCAGATGGAGGCGCACAAACGGCTCTGCACAGTTCTCACCCACAAGCACTGCCCCCACAGCTGCCATTGACTGATTCCTGGCCAATGGGAGTGGGGAGCCGGTGCTCAGGGTGGGGGCAGTGTGCAGAGCCCCATGGCCTTCCTGCCTAGGAGCTGTACCTGCTGCCGACCGTTTCTGGGGCGCAGCGCGGTGTCAGAACAGGCTGGGACTAGCCTGCCTTAGCTGGGTAGCACCCCCATTGGGACTTTTAACGGCCCTGTTGGGATTGCTGACTAGAGCCGCCGCAACCCAGTGCCCAGTACTGGGTCTTGACCCGCAGTTTGAAAACCACTGCTCCAGGAGATCAAGCCCACTTCACTTTGCAGTCACTCACTGCAGGGTAAAGCGCCCCATGCAACACCTCAGACCATGGCAGCCAGATCAGCCCATGAGTCGCAGCAACTGAGCTCACAAGCAGGCACGCGGGGGAGGGGGGAATTGGTGTTTTAGTGTGATTGTTTCACACGAGGAATAGCAGAGATGGCCAGAACAAAAGGCAGAAGAGAGACACACACTGAAAGAATGAAACAAACACACTGAAACAAAGAGCCCCAGATGAATAGCCACAGACCAGGTGGTAGAGAGCACGTGCTTTTTCCTTTGGAGGGAGGTTTTTCTTTTAACTCCTCATCTTCCCCACCACTGAACTGAGCATTTTCCATAGGAGACTTCCATTTCTCCCCAATTCCACAGGTTAAAAGGGAGCAGTAATGGAAAAAGGTATAAGAAAAGGACCCAAAAGTCCTACCTTTAATCTTGGGGGTTTCTTTGCCATGTATTCATGGTTTGTATCGCTAGAAAGCCTTAACTGAATTATTTTCTGCTCAGAGAGATGGACATATGTATTAGGTTGTGCTAGTCCCCCTCTCTGTCACTGCAGGGTTTTTCCCTGTTGTATATTCCCCTTTCTACATTTTGAAGTTACCGATGTAATCTCTGCCGTATTCACACAGAAAACTGTGTGTGTGTGTGTGTGTGGGGGGGGGGGGTGTCCTTTAAAAAATGGAACTGAGAACTACTGGAATTCTAGTTTCTATAACCAGATGTCCCTGGTGGAGCACATCCTCTGTCTTTACTGTTCTAACTGATTTTTTTTAAAAATAATTATTTAGGAAGTTTGAATAAGATTACAAATCCTTGTCCTGTAAATATCAAACAAAACAATCATTACAACAGTTAACTTTTGTTTAAGGAGACGTTATAATAACTAATGTTTCATAGGAGAAAAGTCCGAAGTATGCAGAGCCCAAAGTCACAGAGATTTGCATGTCACTCCATGAACTTGCAACCCACGTCCTTCTTTGTTTCTGTGCATCTTTCTAAAGATGCTATCTTTCTGCTGAGATGAATTGAACCAACATGCCCTGAGATGATTAGTCATTTGGTGGCCTGGTGCTTATGGAACAGTAGATGGAACTCTTCAAAATCCACAGTCAAGTAGGGTTGCACTGATGAATAGGGATAATATTTCCTTTTTTCCCATTCCATCTGTCTTATCTATCCAGGCTATAAGCGCTCTTACTTTGTGTTGCTTCAATGTCTCGCACATCAGACTTTGATCTTGGTTGGGTCCTCTAAACACTAGTATAATAAAACCAATAATAAAAGGCATGATAAAATCTTGAACTGATACTGAAGGATATTGTCATGGGCCATAGAAATGATGTTTTCCTAGTGCTCTAATCATTGTATTTTGCAGGGTGGTTTACAAAACCTACTGATGAGGTAACAGCCACTGGTTCCCATGAAAAGGTGAAGAAGGCATTTATGGCTGAAATGAAAGCTGAAAACATCAAGCAGTTTCTATAGTAAGTGAAGTCTGTACTTATCCATGACATTCATCTGTGATCAACTGGTACAATGACTAGGTTTGGGAACAGACTTTGGGTTATGGCCAGGGCCGGCTTCAAGCACCAGCCAAGCAAGCTTGTGCTTGTGGTGGCAGATTCTAAGGGGCGGCATTCCATCCAATCCTAGGGCGGCACGGCCGCCCTTTTTTTTCCTTTGTTCGCTGTTCTGGCCACCCTGTAGGGGGCGGCGGCGCGGAGGAGGGGAGCGCCCTGCTGGGAGCCGGCTGCGTGCTCCGTCTGCCCCAGCCAGTGCCAGGTCTGCAGCAAGCTCGGCAGCCCGCGTCCTTCCCTCCCCGCCCACCGGAGCGGCGTGGAGCCCTCCCGGCAGGCCGCGTGGCGGGAGGGGCTGAGTGGTAAGCGCCCTGGCTGAAGGAAGCTCTGGCTGCCCCTCTTCTCTCTCTCTCCCCTCCCGCTCCCTCCCCCACCCCCCTGCTAGCCAGGGCGCGCACTCCAGTGCCTGGGGCATGTCTGCAGTGCAGGGAGTCCCACTAGCCAAAAGTTTGCACCCTGGTTCCGGCCGCCCCGCAGGTTTTTTTTGTTTTTGTTTTTTGCTTTGGGTGGCAAAAAAGCCAGAGCCGGCCCTGGTTATAGCAGCTGTATAATACCCATGTGAGTCATGTTTGACAGTGGAGCCAATCACAGTTCCTCCTGTTGCTTCTTAACTTTTGTGGAAAACAGTGGTCCCTCTATAGAGAGCAAGGTCCAATGATTTCAGTGTGGTCAAACCCTCACTCTGTGCTTCTCTGGGGTGGTGAACAGTATAAGAGGACTCAGAGGTCAAGGCTGCCACCCCATCACAGCCCAGCCTTCCCCACTGCAGCCAGATTCCATTTGCAGGGGGAGTGTTTACCCTGCATCAATTTTCAGGCAATACTCTGACTTCAAAGGGAGATATACAGGTGGATTGGGGACTTAAATCAGGAGTGTCTCCACTGAAGTTAGTGGAGTTACACCAGGAGAACCAGGCAGCAGGTTCTTGCCTTCCAGACTATTTGCAGGTTAGCGTCTCCTACTCACATTTGCTATGTCCAAATCACATGTCCTTTTCATTTTCGTCTGCCACTCTTAGGGTACGTCTACACTACGGGATTATTCCGATTTTACATAAACCGGTTTAGTAAAACAGATTGTATAAAATCGAGTGCGCGCGGCCACACTAAACACATTAAATCGGTGGTGTGCGTCCACAGTCCGAGGCTAGCATCGACTTCTGGAGCGTTGCACTGTGGGTAGCTGTTCCGTAGCTATCCCATAGTTCCCGCAGCCTCCCCCGCCCCTTGGAATTTCCGGGTTGAGATCCCAGTGCCTGATGGGGCAAAAATCATTGTCCCGGGTGGTTCTGGGTAAATGTCGTCAGTCACTCCTTCCTCTGGGAAAGCACTTCTGGGGGTGGGTGTGGGGGGGTGCGTAAATTGCCGAGCTATGCCCTGACCCACCGCGGACACTGTGTTTGACCTTAGAAGCATTTGGAGCTCAGCCAAGAATGCAAATACTTTTCGGAGACTGCAGGAACTGTGGGATAGCTTGAGTCCTCCAGTCCATGAGCGTCCATTTGATTCTTTGGCTTTCTGTTACGCTTGTCACGCAGCAGTGCGCCGAGTCCCTGCTATGGCATCTGTCTGGAGATTTTTTAAAAATGATTTTGAATTTCGTCTTCTGTAACGGAGCGCTGATAGAACAGATTTGCCTGCCCTTACAGCGATCACGTCCGCATCGTCCATGCGGGAGCTCTTTCTTTATTTTGATTTTTAACTGCATCACCACACGTGCTGATCGGAGCTCCACACTGGGCAAACAGGAAATATTCAAAAGTTCGCGGGGCTTTTCCTGTCTACCTGGCCACTGCATCCGAGTTCAGATTGCTGTCCAGAGTGGTCAGTGGTGCACTGTGGGATACCGCCCGGAGGCCAATACCGTCGATCTGCGGCCACACTAACCCCAATCCGATATGGTAATACCGATATTAGCGCTACTCCTCTCGTTAGGGAGGAGTACAGAAACCGGTTTAAAGAGCCCTTTATACCGATATAAAGGGCCTCTTAGTGTGGACGGGTGTGGCGTTAAATCGGTTTTACGCTCCTAAAACCAGTTTAAACGCCTAGTGTAGACCAGGCCTTACTCTGGCGATTCCTTCCATGTGGACCCTATGTCTGGAATCTCCTCTCTGACATGCCTGTAAGTTCTACTCCTTTGTGATGAAAATAATTGATATGGGCATCTGGAGATGGGGTAGATACCAGCTGGTCAATTTAAAATCTGACCAATTACCACAAAATAAATCTGTGGTTCTCATACCTTCAAGTTCCTTCTTAAGGATACATTTAATCCAAAAGGCTTATTCCACTCACCCATCCCAAAGCATGTTAACTAGGAGGGTAGGCCCAGATCGTCTGTGGTATTTAGGCACCTAGCTCCCACTGATTTTGGATTTGAGGATCTGGTCCATAATGCTTTAAATAATCTTGTCCTTGTGTTTAAGCCTAGCTGGAAGCCTAGCATCTCCTGAAAATTCAGACAATGGTACAAGGGTGGTGGTGGGGAGCATAGATTAAAAAAAACACACCCCCATAATAGTCCTTCATTTCCATAATTTATTCTAGAATTTTTAATTAGGGAAAAGTTGACACACGTTTAGTAATTTATAATATGTGGTTGGGTAAATGTATTAGTAGTCTCTTAATGGAGTCCAGCATTTGTTAGAAGTTATTATTAATTCCAGTCAGGGACAGACCAGAGACCTCTGTTTATTGCTAATTATTAACTTTCAGTGTAAGAAGTATCAGTGATTTAGGGATTCTGCCTTACATATAACTCCCAACCTTTTAAACACATGGTTGGGCCTAGGTGGAAATATTCTTAGAAAACCAATCTCACTTGATGATATCATGGCAATTCCACTGATTTAATGTTAAATGCATTTGCCACAAACACATTGCAATTATTAAATTACCCTAGACTAAATAAGATCAGGCTAAAGGCCCAGGATTGTATAGGAAATAAAATTTTAACCCAGGATTTGGTTATTACCAAAGTAAGATGGTTGCTAAACGTTCTTGTGGTAGGATTGCTTTATGCCATCAGAACTCCCTATCTCTATGCCCACAGCAAACATTGCTGCCTCAGCTTTCAAAACACAGGCAGTTCTGAGGTAGAATGTGGCAGTTACACAACAGTAATGCTGAACAGCAGATTGGTGCAGGAAATGAACACAACATCCAATTAAAACAGCAAAGGAAATATAAAGATGGAGAATTCAATTACTTGAAATGGACCTTAGCCAAGATCCTCGGAGTTAAACGTTCCCAACTCTAATGAAAAATGTCACTGGCTCTTAAATGACCACAAATGGTCAGGGCCTCAGTTCTACATGTCACCCAGGAGTTGACATTTCCACCAGAACAGTAGCCACAACACCATGTTAGAATATGGGCTTAATATTAACTCAGGGAATGTTGGGTTATCCACAAACATTCTTTGTAAAAGTAGAGGAACACGGGTCTTCCAGAGTGCTCAGTTTGCCAACTCTCTTCTCATTGATCTAGGGAGCAAGGGTCAAAGTTGTTCTCAATCATATCTCTGTAGTTCACATAATATTGCATTACTGACTAATATAGTGACTCTAGGGCTTGGCTAGTAACTGCTCTCTGTAAAAATTGCATTTCCTGATCTTCACCAGAGTGCTAGAGTATCAGGAATTCTTCCCAGGTTAGGGCTCAGATGCCACTGTACACAAGGGTATCCTAAATGTGGCAGATGACATGTATTTAAAAGTACATAATCTAGTATTTTCAAAAAGCAATATCAGTGTAATAAAAAAAAGTAAGTATTTAATTAAGTGGTATAAAACAAAGGAAGCACTAGATCAGGGATCGGCAACCTTCAGCCTGCGGCCTGCCAAGGTAAGCCTCCTGTCAGGCCAGGCCAGTTTGTTTACCTGCTGTGTCCACAGGTTTGGCTGGTTGCGGCTCCCACTGGCTGCAGTTCACTGTTCCAGGCCAATGGAGGCTGCGAAAAGCCATGGCCAGCACATTCCTCGGCCTGCACTGCTTCCTGCAGCCCCCATTGGCTTGGAATGGTGAACCCCAGCCAGTGGGAGCTGCTGAACCTGCGGACGCAGCAGGTAAACAAACCGGCCCGGCCCACCGGGGGCTTACCCTGGCGGGCCGCGGGCTGAAGGTTGCTGATCCCTGCACTAGATACTGTGACAGAGTCAGGCCAGATGGCTACAGGAGAGTGATCGAAGGTAGATATATTAGTCTCAGATTAAGCAAGTCCTTTTTCCCTGAGTAAGATAATGGGCTGTTCCAGAACAATCAGGAAGTTGCTGGAACCAATTAAGGCAGGCTAATTAAGATATCTGGAGCCAATTAAGAAGCTACCAGAATCAATTAGGACTGGCAGGCTAATCGGGGCACCTGGTTTTAAAAAGGACCTCACTTCAGTTAGTGAGGCGCATGTGAGGAGCTGGGAGCAAGAAATGCGTAAGGGATCTGAGAGTGAGTAGGTGTACTGCTGGAAGACTGCAAAGTACACCCGTTACCAGACATCGGGAGGAAGGTCCTGTAGTGAGGATAAAGAAGGTGTTTGGAGGAGGCCATGGGGAAGTAGCCCAGGGAGTTGTAGCCATCACACAGCAGTTACAAGAGACACTGTAGACAGTTGCAATCCACAGGGCCCTGGGCTGGAACCTGGAGTAGAGGGTGGGCCCGGGTTCCCCCCATCCCCTCAACTCCCTATTTGAGACAAGAGGAGGTGACCTGGACTGTGGATCCTATCAGTGGGGAAGGTTTTTTGGACAAATAATCATTTGTGCCAAAATTCATGAAGACTTGGGAAGACCATCATGAATATTGCATATCATATGGCTCCATGAACAGTAGCAAATCAAATTTAGAGATCAGATTTTCAATAAATTTGTAAATCAGGTTCTTCAGTGTTTGTTCGGCTGTAGTACAGGGGAATAATAATAATAATATCTAGTTTTTATCCGTAGATCTCAAAGTGTTTTACAAAGGAGATCAGTATCATTATCCCTGTTTTAGAGATGGAGAAACTGAGTCACAGAGCCAGGGGCGGCTCTAGGCATTTTGCCACCCCAAGCACGGCAGGCAGGCTGCCCTTGGCACAAGATAGCCGAGGGACCAGCGGACCCTCCGCAGGCAAGCCGCCAAGGGCAGCCTGCCTGTGCCGGCAGAGCGCCCCCTGTGGCTTGCCGCCCCAAGCACGCGCTTGGTGTGCTGGGGCCTGGAGCTGCCCCTGCACAGAACAGTGAAGGCCTCATCCAACAGTCCAATGGTAGAGCTGGGAATAGAACCCAGGTCTCCTGAATTTCAATGCAGTGATCTATGCACAAGGCAACACTGCTTTCCAGAAGGGGAAAGTAGTAATAATTGAGGGGAAACTGAAGTCTTTGATTTCTACGTTTATAAAACTGACTTAAAACCATAAGTACAGGGATGACAGGGTAGCTGGTTTAATCTAGGCAGTTCTGATGGCTTTTTATATGTTTTAAAATGTACTTGTTTCCCATTAAATCAAGAAGCTCACTTCTAATTACAAAGTCCAGTTCCTAGTATTGACTGCTAATACATGCCCATTCCTTTTCCCTAGTAATTTTACACAGCGTCCTCACCTCGCAGGCACAGCTGAGAACCTGCGCCTTGCACAGCAAATCCAAGCCCAGTGGAAGGAATTTGGATTGGATTCGGTTGAGCTGGCTTACTATGACGTCCTGTTGTCCTACCCTAATGAAACAAATCCCAACTACATCTCAATTATTGATGAGCATGGAAATGAGGTAAAGAAGACATCAGGTTTTCCATCTCAGGGTTTGTCTACACAGGGAAGTTAATTTGGATTAGAGTGGGATGTGAATCTAAAGTGGAATAGTTAATACTTATTAACTCACTCTGTGGAGGCTCTTATTCTGGATTAGGAGTGCTTTATTTTGAATTATTTTAGTCTACTGAAGGATTAAATGGATTAAGATAAAATTAAGATAATTCAGAATAAGAGTGTCCACATAGATAATTAATCAGGATTAGGTCCCCATGTAGACAAGCCCTCAGAGGAAAAACTCACTTTCATATACCTTGGGATAAGAAACTGTGGGAGGGGATATCTATCCTCCGCTCTGCTAATATTTTACTGTATGAAAATCACGTTAGGCCCAATCCAAAGATCATTGAAGTCAGTGGTAAGAGACTGTCACTGACAGGCTTTGGACCAAGACAGAGACCTTAATCTTTTTGTACCTTAATTTTCCCTACTGTATATTGGCGATGACAATGCTTGCCCATATTTGTAGAACGTATTGAGGTCTATGGATGGAAGAAGTACTACATGAAGGCTGCTTATTACTGTTTTATTTTTAAACTGCCACTCCAAATACAAGGAGAAAAAAAAATTGTGTTCACCTTCATTAGTCACATACTTACAGTGGAGGTAATTGTGCTGTGTTCAAACTTAGCAGTTTTAAGGGTGGCAGTGTGTGTCTAGGGTTAGAGCATGGCACTAAGGCTGTATATACACAAGCGAAAACTGGATGTGTGGTTCACCACCAGTGCAGCTCCTTTGCTGGTAGAAGCTGTGGTGTATACAAAACTTAGACCTTTTACCCCTGTGTTGTCTAACCTGGGGTTGCATATTGTGTAGAGAGAGCCACACGGGTGGGCCACTGTGCCCATGCATATTTTATTGGGGCTCCATGCTGGTGCAGATTTCTCCCTACTTAGTTCTCGTTGCAAGATCAGGGCTTAAGCCTGCAACCTGAAATGCATGCCCAATAGCTGGGCAGGAGGAACCCTGGGTTAGACAGCAGAACTAGATTAATCTAAACCATAACTATCTGAGAAATATGCCCATTTGGACTGTGCCCAGGGCTGGCTCCAGGGTTTCTGCCTTCCCAAGCGGCGCCAAAAAAAAACAAACCACGATCAGCGCCTGCTCCACCATGCCACTTCCTTCTTCGGTGGCAATTCGGCTGCTGGTCCTTCCCTTGGAGAGGGACCAAGGGACCCGCCGCCAAAGAGCCTCACCGTTGGCCGCCCCAAGCACCTGCTTGCAGAGCTGTTGCCTGGAGCCAGCCCTGACTGTGCCTCGTTCTAATATGATGTCTTTTTCTTCTTTCAAACTAGATCTTCAATACATCATTATTTGAGCCCCCCCCTCCAGGATATGAGACTGTTACAGATGTTGTGCCACCATACAATGCCTTCTCAGCCCAAGGGGTACCAGAGGTAAAGAGGTTAGAACTCTCAAATTCCAGGCTCACTGCCCTATGTTAGGGTTGCCAGTTTTGGTTGGATGTATTCCTGGAGGTTTCATCACATGACATAGTCTTAAAAGATTCATCTTTAATTCTTGAAGACTCCTGGACAATTCTAGAGGTTTGGCAACCCTACCCTACACTCATACCATGAGACTACATCATCCCTAGAAACTGTTAGCCCTTGTGTATTGGGAAAATTTTGAATTAGGGAATTATATTTGCCTGCTTAAATTTCACCCTGTAGCTTCAGTTGGAGATGTTCCTTTTTTGACTCTCTTCCAAAAAAAAAAAAAGATGTTTAGTGTTGTTGGTTGCTATATTCCACCCCAGTGATCACTGTAAACTTAGTTTAATGTTTTTCAATCTTGGGTAACAAGTCAGGATCCTAAATCCATATTTAGGTATCTAAATAAACAACGTTGTTTTCAAAGGTGTTGTGCACCCACAGCTTCCATTGACATCAATAGAAATTCTGAGCTTCAGTATCTCAGAAGATGGCCATATAAATGTGCCATATTAAACATAAGGGATCCTGGCCCCATTGAAACCAAAGGCAAGTTCCCATTGACTTCAGTGGGGACAGGATTTTGTCTAGGAAGAAACTTTGTAACTTATGGGCTTGTCTATTTTGGGACAATATGTCATGTTAGAAATTGTGTTAATTAACATGTTTTAGTTAGCACAGTGTTAAACGCTACTTTGTCCTTAGTGTAGACAAGGACAGCCATATTTCAAAACAAGCTATTTTAACCAGCAAACACAGCTGACTGATATGTATTAAAATACCATGTGCTAGCTAGCACATGTTAAAATACATATTTCTTCTAAGGTAGACATGGAGGTAGATATTCAGAAGGTCAAATCACATAGGTGCTTAACTCCCATTGAAATTCAATAAGAGTTCAAGCAGCAAAGAGTCCTGTGGCACCTTATAGACTAACAGACGTCTATAAGGTGCCACAGGACTCTTTGCTGCTTTTACAGATCCAGACTAACACAGCTACCCCTCTGATACTTGACACCAATAAGAGTTAAGTGCTTAAGTGTCCTTTATGCCTCTAAAAATCTACCCTACGGCCTCTCAGGGCAAATTCTTTTTTACCATCATGTTAGCTAAACAATATGAGCTTAATAACTTTTCTAACATGGTGCATTTTACCAGTGTAGACAAGCCCTATTATGAGCAACGAGTATTTAATCTGTACCCCAAGTCCTTCAAAAGACACTTGTATGAAACATCAGCTGGTGATGAAATGCTCGGTACCCATGGGTGTCTGCGTGGTTATACTTTAATCAGCCACACAATCTATGGAGTAATGGTGGGTGCCTTATTGCTGTGTTGCTTCTAAAAGTACCAGTATTTCTGTGAATGCTGCCACAGTGCCAACCTGGCAATATCTTGTGCCACTGGCACTGCCATGTCATGCTTAGAAAGTACCACTTTTCCAGGAATGATGAGAAATCATATGGAACTCATCATGGGCTGGATCCTTCATTTCCTGTGCACCCAGAACTCCCATTGATGGTGGCTGGAGTATAAGGAATGCAGGATCAGACCCCCATGTGGTGTGGGAAGTTTTGATTACAAAAAATTCTAGGCAAGCTATCCTTGTCTTAGGGTGAGTGGTTCCTTGAGGGCACTGACTATACCAAATGGATCTGGAAGTAATTGTGTATGGGGGGAATGTGCATACAGCACCACCTCTTAGGAGACTGTGTCATGCTGCCCTCTGTATCCAGTCAGCTGCAAAAGAGGAGTTAGGGAAAGCTTTTTGTGTTCCCCCTTCCCTCCCCCCTGCACACATGGGCAAGAATCGGCACAATCTGGCTCTTGTTAAATCCCAATGCTCTTGTGTTAATGGACATTTGCACTTTATAACATTCCATAGAGTATTATTTTTGGTACCTCCTGTTTTGCAGAGCATTCCAAAGGACAGAGGCTTCCTTGCAAAACTAGTGTGTAGAGCAGGAGCTTTCCTGTGTTATGTCCTTGCTGCTCACTAGTGGATTTAGTCAGCAATTTGTAAGATTAGAAAAGATTTATTTGTGCACAATACCTTTCTTGAGTATTTAATTCAGGCTGTTAATTACTATTTTTTTATTGTGGTTTAGTAATAGGCTGCTCAAGTCCAGAAAACTAAAGGTATCCTGCTCACAGTTAGGTTTAATATTCAGAGGTAGCTGGAAAATCAGACCAGATAAACTCTATTCACCAGGGAATTTTCAGTTAATGAGATTTTGTAGAACTGCAGCAGGACATTTGGAGCATGGTGTATGGGAACACTCATGGATTATGACCTCCTGTCATAAAATAGTATCCTGAGAAAAACACTATGACTGTGTCACTTTATTTGGTCTCTGGTGAGGGGAACAATACCAATAGCTCTGAAAGGCTGAAGCTGCCTTTTCAAAAAACTAATTAAAATTAAATACACGAATGTTATCTGAGAGAAAAAAATGATGCCTGAGAGACACCAGGCTTTCTCTTCAAAGAATTGGATGCTAATTGTTCCTTACTTGTGGTCACAGAGTTGGAAAAATCTTCATACATCTAGCTAGTGCTATCAACAATAAAGTATTCCAATGGGCTGCTCCATTACCTATCAGAAAATTCTAGATGATGGGTTTTCTTTTTAAACTAACTATATGCTTTTACCCCTACCTCCCCAGACAGTTAGTTTTAGTGCTTGTGAGAAGTTCCAAGTCAGCAGACCTGGAAGCTTGAAGTCTTTAGTTTCTCCATACAACAGTACGGTCTACATCAGTGCCAGCTGCCTTCCTGTTATTTATTATTTGTATAATTGTATGATGTAGGGACCCCAAACACTATCAGGGCTCCATTGTGCCAGGCTGTGGCCAGGCAGGGATAAAACCCCTTGACTGCCCTGCTAAAATGCTGGCTAAGCCCTGCTTTCAGGCAGAGAGGCCAGGGGCTGAGGCTCAAAGCAGCCAGCAGGGAGCCCAGCTGTGGGCCCTAACGAGGGCTGGCTCACTGCAATAGACTGAGCTAAGCAGTGACAGCTGGGCTGAAGGCTGGGAGGGCTATAAAAGCCCTGAACCAAACTCAGTCAAGAGGCTAGCCTGGGAGGGAACAGGAGGCTACAGCTCTGTCTCCTCACCACAGGAAGGGAGCCTCAAGGGCCAGGAGACCCTGGAACGGGTTGGAAAGGGGATAACTTTTGGGAGATAAAGGGGACTGCACGGTGGCACTGTAAAATAAAGCACAAGGGTGAAACACCAGAAGAAGGCGTGAGGACTCTTATTTTACCAGCCTGGGCACAGGACAAGAAGGCAGAAACCTGTGTGAACCCTGTGACACAGACACATCGTAAGAGACATTCCCTGTCCCAATGACCTTACAACCTAAGCAAACAAGGCAAACAGAGGGTGGGAGAAAGGAGGTATTATCCCCATTCATAGGTGGGGAACTGATACACAGAGGGGAGTGACTTGCCTGAGGGCCCACAAGAAGTTTGTCACTGTCAAGAATTAAAACCCAGGTTTGGTGAGTCCTAGTCCAGTGCTCCAGCCACAAGACTATCGTTGCCTAGGCACAGTGGCCTTCCCATTAGTCTGAATACTATCGCTAATAGTTTCTGTATCAGTCATGGAACATTACATGGGCTCCTTTAGGAGGGGCAACATACGATATGATTGGTTCAACTGCACGAGATACAGAGCCCCTTTTCATTGTGAGTTATGTTTTAGCCAGGGATGCCCACTCCATTATCAGCTCATTGTATTTATGGGCCAAATCTTGCTTGCTGTACTTCCCTGGCATGCTCTTGGGAGCGTATTCAAATAATGTTGTTGGACTGAAGGCACACTTGGGGTGACTGCCTTGCTTCTGATAGAATTCTCCCTTCCTTGGATACAGTATGACCACCCCGTCAGGACTGATACATACCTATGGTACATAAAAATATTTTTTAGCAAATTATTGCTACCCGTGAATTTGGCCCCATGCACACAGCTGAAGAAGAAGATGGCAACTTGCTCTTTGTAGGTATAAATGGGACCTCCATCAGGAAGCAAAAGCTTATGCAGCTTGGAGCAGCACTCCCTCTAGCCAACAAACGCAGGCAAGAACACATAGCTAGAGCCCTACCAAATTCATGGTCCATGTTGGTTAATTTCACAGTCATAGGGTTTTAAAAATCGTAAATTTCATGATTTCAGCTGTTTAAATCTGAAATGTCATGGTGGTGTAACTCTAGGGGTCCTGACCCAAAAAGGAGATTTTTGTGGGGATCACAAGGTTATTGCAGGGAAGGCTGCTGTTCTACTACCCTTACTTCTGCACTGCTGCTGGTGGCGGCGCTGCCTTCAGAGCTGGGCAGCGTGAGAGTGGCGGCTGCTGGCTGGGAGCCCAGCTGTGAAGGCAGTGCCAGCAGCAGCGAAGAAGTAAGGGTGGTATGGTGTGGTATTGCCACCCTTCCTTCTCTGCTGCTGCTGGTGGGATGCTATCTTCAGAGCTGGGAGCCTGGCCAAGAGTTGCCACTCTCCCGCCACCCATCTCTGAGGGCAGCATGGAAGGAAGGATGGCAATACCACGACCACCCTAAAATAACCTTGCGGCCCCACCCCGCAACTCTGTATTGGGTCAGGACCCACAATTTGAGAGAGGCTGATCTCCCCCATGAAATCTGTATAGTACAGGGTAAATGCACACAAAAGACCAGATTTCTCAGTCCATGACACGTTTTTCATGATGGTGAATTTGGTAGGGCCCTAATCCTAGCACTGTGCTGAGAGCTCCACTGCCAGCCTATCTGTTGTGGGAGTGACTAAAATTCTGGTCCAGAAGGCACTTAACAGGATGAGTGCAAGCTGCCTCAAAGACCACCATTCGTGACCTTTAAGACAGCTGTGCTTTACAGGGACACTACAACTAGATTGGCACACAATAAGGCTCTTGTGTGCAGACAAAGCGGAGTTCAGTATCAAGACTGCAGCTATGGAACAGAGGAGATCATAGGAATTGCCATATGGGATCAGACCTATGTGTCCTGTCTCTGACAGTAGCCAGTGCTAGATCCTTCTGAGAAAGGTGCAAGAACCCTTCAGTAGGTAGATGTGGGGTAATCTGACCCCATGTAAATCTCATCCTGCTTTTGAATAGTTAGAGATTGGCTTAAACTCCAAAGCATGAGGTTTAATAGGCTTTCCAAAATTTTTGTTGTTAATCATAACTCTGGATATTCTCGTTATCCAATTCCCTGTTTAAATCTTGTTAAATGCTTTATCTCAATGACTTCCTGTAGCAATGCATTCCACAGTTTAATCACACATTTTGTGTAAAAATTATTTCTTGAGGTTCCCACCTTTTAATTTCATTGAATGTCCCCTTGTTCTTGTGTTCCAAGACAAGGACAGAAGTTCCCAATCTCTCTTCTCCAGGCCATTCATTATTTTTACTTTTATCATGGTTCCCTCTTATTTGTCTCCTTTCTAAGATAATAATTGCAATCTGTTCCCTGTCTTCACAGGAGAGTTTTTCCAGATCTTTGATCATTCTGATCACTCATCTCTGAATCCCTCCAGTTCTGCAATACCCTTTTTCCACGTGCATGATCAGTACTGTATACAGTATTCCAGATGAGGCCACACCATTGATTTATATAAAGACATTATAATATTCTCCATATTATTCATCATCCTATTCTTTATGCAGCCTAACATCATCTTAGTTTTTCTGACCATGTTCAGGTCTAGATGCAAGAACCACTTCTTAGAAAAGGCCTCCTCTGAGGCCTGGTCTAGACTACACAGTCAAGTAGATATAAGGCATCTTATGTCAATCTAATTCTGTAAGTATCTACACCAGGGATCGGCAACCTTTGGCCCCCAGCCCGCCAGGCTAAGCCCTCAGCGGGCCGGACCGGTTTGTTTACCTGATGTGTCCACAGGTTCAGCCAATTGTGGCTCCCACTGGCCACAGTTTGCCATCCCAGGCCAATGGAGGCTGCGAGAAGCCACAGTCAGCACATCCCTCGGCCCACGCTGCTTCCCGAAGCCCCCATTGGCCTGGAACAGTGAACTGTGACCAGTGGGAGCCATGATTGGCCGGACTTGCGGACGTGGCAGGTAAACCCTGGTGGGCCACATGCTGAAGGTTGCCAATCCCTGGTCTACACTAAAATGTAGCTCCCATCAATGTAACTTGCCCACTACACCGACTTAATAACTCCACCTCTGCAAGAGGTTTAGTGGTTAAGTCGATGTAGTTAGGTCAACACAGTGTCAGTGTAGGCACTGCATTGCTTACATCAACTTTCAGAAACCGTCTCACGGTGCTCCACACTGGCAATTAAATTGGTGCAAGTGCTCCTGGTGAGGAGGTGCACCGCTGACACAAGGAGTGTAGTGTGGACATATAATTGAATAGGTTTTACTGCAGTATCTGCACATCAACATAATTTAGGTCGACCTAATTTTGTAGTGTAGACTTGCCTTCAGTAACAGCATCCTACAACTTATTAGGTTTGAAGAGAGGAAATACTAGACAAGAAAAGAAAATACTGACGTATATAGAATGGGCATACGGAAGGGGTGAGAATTGCTGTTATCTGTTCTTGGAAAATGAGTAGTGTTTTTAAATGTGTTAGTTTCTAAGCATCACTTAGTGCCATGACCAGCCACATTTTTAAACATGACTGTCTTTGTCTGCACTAGGTTCTGAGTGGTGTTAAGAGGGTGGCCAATAAAGCTGGGTGAAGATTTTGGAGGAATAGAAATTCTGCTGAAAAATCCATTTTGGAGTCTGAAATTCTTAGTGAGTTTGGGTCAAATTCAACAAATAGCTTCTGGGAAAAAAATCTAAAGTGGAAATGAAATATTTTGAATATTTTAAAACATTTCATTTAGATTTTTTTTCAAAATGTTTCAATTCTATGAAAATTAAAAAATTTCTTTTTGGTTCAAATCAAACCAAATCAATTATTCACTCAGCTCTAATTACCAACAGCAAAGGAGTCAGGTGGCAAAAGAAAATATCAGATTGGTTTAAAAATCATAAGATTTTTTTTTTTTAAATTGGGATTATTTTTATTTGGCTTCTGGTTTTCAGCCTTTTGAATGCACTCAGGTCACATTCTCCAGCTTTTCTCCATAATCATGAGGGCCAGAAACTTTTTTTTTTTTAAAATGAAACCTGATTGATTATGTAAAAAAAAATAATAATAATAAAAAAATACTTATCTCTGGGAAGTGGTGCATTAAGTAACACCAACTATCCCAAGAACCAAGGTAAAATCACAAGAGCTGGCAACATTAGTTAAATATATGGGTTTGATGCTGGAACCGCTTCGTGAAGTCCTATGGCTGTATTGTGCAGGAGTTCAGACTAGATGATGCAGTGGCCCTCTTCTGGCCTTGAAATGAACAACTCTATAAATATATTAGTTAGCACATTTTAAAATACCACTTACTTTTCCAGCATAGACAAAGCTTTTGTTTGCAAACACATCATGCTGTCTCTAATTGCTAAGGCTTAGATTCCACAGGCCTATAACAGAGTTTAAAACAGAACTGGATAAATTCATGGAGGTTAAGTCTATTAATGGCTATTAGCCGGGATGGGTAAGGAATGGTGTCCCTAGATTCTGTTTGTCAGAGGGTGGAGATGGATGGCAGGAGAGAGACAGTTGATCATTGCCTGTTAGGTTTACTCCTTCTGGGGCACCTGGCATTGGCCACTGTCAGTAGACAGGATACTGGGCTAGATGGACCTTTGGTCTGACCCAGTATGGCCGTTCTTATGTTATGTTTCACAGTGACAGACACTACAGGAAAAACCTATAAAGATCTCATAGGTGATAATTGTCTACAAACATTTGAAAGGGTGTAAAACTGACCACTTGAGAGAGGTGCTACAAAGGGGTACAACTAATGTTGTCAGACACTACTGGTGTGGTGCTCTGCTCTGTTCAATCTTGATAAGAGTCGGCTGCATGCATGTGTTCCCTCTGTGTGCTGCCCCAGCTCTGCAGCTCGCTGACACAGCAGACCGCGAGAGAACCCCCAATGACCACGAACTCTGATAAGGTACAAAGGCACCTGGCCAGGTTTATTGTCAAAGGAAGCACAGTAATAGTTTCCCGCAGACTCTACAGGACATACTATGAATATGTGCCCCCGGACAATGGACAGGACTCTCAGTCAGTGGCAGGACTCTCCACTGCCCCTAGGCCAGACAAAGACATCCACTCAGGGGTGCACTCTTATACACAGGTGCAAACAAGTTACATATCACTCCTGACGTATTGAGGTGCACCCCCCCTACATAGTAAGGTACAACCCTTCTACGCAGTAAGGTGCTGCCTCGCAGCTAGTACATGTTGGTTCGAACAAAACAACTCTATCCGTCATATTACCCTTTTGACCCTGTCCTTTGTTATCTGTGTGGAATGTGCAAGTATTGGAGTGTTCTGGTACCATCAGGGCATATGTTTATATCTCTAGTGTCCAGTATTTTTTAGGTATGTGTATTTGTGCAACATCAGCCCTTTCCTTGCCAGCTTCTGTGAGCAGGGCCTGCCTCTGGCTCACAGCTTAACTTTGCTTTATGTTAGCAAAGTCTTGACCAATGCTCAGGGCTGGCTCCAGGCACCAGCGCAGCAAGCAGGAGCTTGGGGTGGCCAGTGGGAAGGGGTGGCACGTCCAGCTCTTCGGCGGCAATTTGGCGGCAGATCCTTCCCTCCGAGAGGGACTGAGGGACTTGCCGCCAAATTGCCTCTGAAGAATGAAGCGGCGGTGGTAGAAGTGCTGATCATGGCTTTTTTTTTTTTTCCTCCCCCTCCCCGCCCCGGCTGCTTGGGGTGGCAAAAACGCTTCAGCCGGCCCTGCCAATACTTTAGTTCAGGCCTTAGGCCTCATACCGGGCCTCTAATAAGGGCTTATGTTTGAGGACTTAATCTTACTACAAGTAAGGCCTGGTCTACACTAGGAGTTTGTCGAATTTAGCAGCGTTAATTCGACTTAACCGTGCACCCGTCCACACCAGGAAGCTAATTAGTTCGACCTAGAGGGCTCTTTAGTTCGAATTCTGTACTCCACCCCGACGAGGGGAGTAGCGCTAAATTGGACATGGCTATCTCGAATTAGGCTATGTGTGGACGGAAATCGACCTTAGTAGCTCCGGGAGCTATCCCACAGTGCACCACTCTGTTGACGCTCTGGACAGCAGTCCGAGCTTGGATGTTCTGACCAGCCACACAGGAAATGCCCAGGGAAAATTTGACACTCTCCGGCCCCTTGTGGATGTTCTGCAGGACCGCAGGCAGGAGGACAGAGCCCCCCTAAACTGTATCTGCAACCGCCCTCCCCCGCCACAAAGTCCCAAACCCCCCTCACCCAAAGTAACAAGAAGGAGGGGCGACAGGGGCCATGAAAACTGTCACTGCACCCCTGCAGAGTGCACAAATACAAGAAGGCTTTCATTCCCTAAATGTTGAGAAGTCCTTCCCTTCCTGGCTCACTGAAGCCCCAATCCCAGTTTCATCCCCTAACTGTGTAGTTGATTATTAAAAGTAGTTTGCTGTTAATTACTATTTCCGTCAAGTTTTTCTACAGAAGACTGTCTGTGAAGGGGGGGGGGAAGGGGGTTGTTAATTGCATAGGACAGTCACCTTTACCAGGGTACAGACACGGGGGCAGGATCAACAGCAGGTCACACACACAGTGCAGTCAGTAGGCACCCTGGTCGGTCTGGGAGGTGTTTTCCATGTTCTCTGTGGGTGGGGGGTATGTGACTTTGTGGCATGGGAGGGCGGTTACAGAACTTATGCAGCGGTCCTTGTCCCGGACCACAGAGCCACGCAGCAGGGGAATCTGTAACCGTCCTCCCCCGCCACAAGGTCACGTAGCCCCCGCACACAGAGTCCTGAAAAGGAGGGATGGCAGGCTCCGTTGAAACAACCAGTCCGGCACTGCAGACCGCTTTAGGAGCAGGAGCCTGTCATTCCTCGAGTGTAGAAGCGGTGTTAACATCACTGCACACCCTACCCACCACAGTCTGCGTCCCTGTTTCAACCCTTTAACGCGAATTCATTAATAAAGAAAACGTTGTTAATTAACAATGTTCCATTAACTTTATTTTTAAACGTGTGTTGGAAGGGGGGAAACGTGGTGAACGGGGTATGTAACCACAGAAGAAAGTCAACAGTAACTGAAGCAGGGGCAGGTTCAGCTTCTCTGTAAAGAAACTGAACAGTCACAGGTTACCCTGCTCCCTGAGGAACCTAGCTTTCAAAGCCTCCCGGATGCACAGCGCTTCCCGCTGGGCTCTTCTAATCGCATGGCTGTCTGGCTGAGCGTAATCAGCAGCCAGGCGATTTGCCTCAACCTCCCATCCTGCCATAAAGGTCTCCCCCTTGCTCTCACAGAGATTGTGGAGCACACAGCAAGCTGCAATAACAATGGGGATATTGGTTTCGCTGAGATCCGAGCGAGTCAGTAAGCTCCTCCATCTCCCCTTGAGACGTCCGAAAGCACGTTGAATGATGACAGTTACCCAAGACCACCCTCGACACATTTTTCCCCGAGCATGCATTGTGGGGAAATCCCAGAATTCAAATGGGCAGCGGGGACTGCGGGAACTGTGGGATAGCTTCCCACAGTGCACCGCTTCCAATGTCGACACTTGCCCCGTTAGTGTAGACTCACAAAGTCGAATTAGTGTCCTTAGTGTGGACACACAAATTCGACTTTGTGAGGTCGATTCCACAAATTCGAATTAAGTTAAATCGAACTAATCTGGTATTGTAGACATACCCTACGAGTAATTTCATCAATTAAGAAAAATAACTTGAGGCTGAACATCACGAAAAAAAATTCCTAACAGCATGATCTAGTTAGGATTGTGGATATTTAAAACTGAACTGGACAAAAGATTGAAAAATATAAGTATACTAGTCATGTGAGGGTTAGATGACCTAATAGGCCATTTTCATCCTTGGGTCATTAAAGGCTTCTAATTAATCTTTCATCAGTAGGACTATTCATGAGAGAGGCTATGTCCTACCTCAGTAGGACAGCAGAATTGGGTCTACCTGAGTATTCCAGCATAGCTATGTCAGTTAGGAATGAGGACAGCGGTGGAAAGGGATTGCACCTCTTAGGCCTGGTCTACACTAGGACTTTAAATCGAATTTAGCAGCGTTAATTTGAATTAACCGCTCAACCGTCCACACCAGGAAGCCGTTTAATTCGACCTAGAGGGCTCTTTAGTTCGAATTCGGTACTCCACCCCGACGAGGGGAGTAGCGCTAAATTGGACATGGCTATCTCGAATTAGGCTATGTGTGGATGCAAATCGAACTTAGTAGCTCCGGGAGCTATCCCACAGTGCACCACTCTGTTGACGCTCTGGACAGCAGTCCGAGCTTGGATGTTCTGACCAGCCACACAGGAAATGCCCAGGGAAAATTTGACACTCTCCGGCCCCTTGTGGATGTTCTGCAGGACCGCAGGCAGGAGGACAGAGCCCCCCCTAAACTGTATCTGCAACCGCCCTCCCCCGCCACAAAGTCCCAAACCCCCCTCACCCAAAGTAACAAGAAGGAGGGGCGACAGGGGCCATGAAAACTGTCACTGCACCCCTGCAGAGTGCACAAATACAAGAAGGCTTTCATTCCCTAAATGTTGAGAAGTCCTTCCCTTCCTGGCTCACTGAAGCCCCAATCCCAGTTTCATCCCCTAACTGTGTAGTTGATTATTAAAAGTAGTTTGCTGTTAATTACTATTTCCGTCAAGTTTTTCTACAGAAGACTGTCTGTGAAGGGGGGGGGGGAAGGGGGTTGTTAATTGCATAGGACAGTCACCTTTACCAGGGTACAGACACGGGGGCAGGATCAACAGCAGGTCACACACACAGTGCAGTCAGTAGGCACCCTGGTCGGTCTGGGAGGTGTTTTCCATGTTCTCTGTGGGTGGGGGGTATGTGACTTTGTGGCATGGGAGGGCGGTTACAGAACTTATGCAGCGGTCCTTGTCCCGGACCACAGAGCCACGCAGCAGGGGAATCTGTAACCGTCCTCCCCCGCCACAAGGTCACGTAGCCCCCGCACACAGAGTCCTGAAAAGGAGGGATGGCAGGCTCCGTTGAAACAACCAGTCCGGCACTGCAGACCGCTTTAGGAGCAGGAGCCTGTCATTCCTCGAGTGTAGAAGCGGTGTTAACATCACTGCACACCCTACCCACCACAGTCTGCGTCCCTGTTTCAACCCTTTAACGCGAATTCATTAATAAAGAAAACGTTGTTAATTAACAATGTTCCATTAACTTTATTTTTAAACGTGTGTTGGAAGGGGGGAAACGTGGTGAACGGGGTATGTAACCACAGAAGAAAGTCAACAGTAACTGAAGCAGGGGCAGGTTCAGCTTCTCTGTAAAGAAACTGAACAGTCACAGGTTACCCTGCTCCCTGAGGAACCTAGCTTTCAAAGCCTCCCGGATGCACAGCGCTTCCCGCTGGGCTCTTCTAATCGCATGGCTGTCTGGCTGAGCGTAATCAGCAGCCAGGCGATTTGCCTCAACCTCCCATCCTGCCATAAAGGTCTCCCCCTTGCTCTCACAGAGATTGTGGAGCACACAGCAAGCTGCAATAACAATGGGGATATTGGTTTCGCTGAGATCCGAGCGAGTCAGTAAGCTCCTCCATCTCCCCTTGAGACGTCCGAAAGCACGTTGAATGATGACAGTTACCCAAGACCACCCTCGACACATTTTTCCCCGAGCATGCATTGTGGGGAAATCCCAGAATTCAAATGGGCAGCGGGGACTGCGGGAACTGTGGGATAGCTTCCCACAGTGCACCGCTTCCAATGTCGACACTTGCCCCGTTAGTGTAGACTCACAAAGTCGAATTAGTGTCCTTAGTGTGGACACACAAATTCGACTTTGTGAGGTCGATTCCACAAATTCGAATTAAGTTAAATCGAACTAATCTGGTATTGTAGACATACCCTACGAGTAATTTCATCAATTAAGAAAAATAACTTGAGGCTGAACATCACGAAAAAAAATTCCTAACAGCATGATCTAGTTAGGATTGTGGATATTTAAAACTGAACTGGACAAAAGATTGAAAAATATAAGTATACTAGTCATGTGAGGGTTAGATGACCTAATAGGCCATTTTCATCCTTGGGTCATTAAAGGCTTCTAATTAATCTTTCATCAGTAGGACTATTCATGAGAGAGGCTATGTCCTACCTCAGTAGGACAGCAGAATTGGGTCTACCTGAGTATTCCAGCATAGCTATGTCAGTTAGGAATGAGGACAGCGGTGGAAAGGGATTGCACCTCTTAGGCCTGGTCTACACTAGGACTTTAAATCGAATTTAGCAGCGTTAATTTGAATTAACCGCTCAACCGTCCACACCAGGAAGCCGTTTAATTCGACCTAGAGGGCTCTTTAGTTCGAATTCGGTACTCCACCCCGACGAGGGGAGTAGCGCTAAATTGGACATGGCTATCTCGAATTAGGCTATGTGTGGATGCAAATCGAACTTAGTAGCTCCGGGAGCTATCCCACAGTGCACCACTCTGTTGACGCTCTGGACAGCAGTCCAAGCTTGGATTCTCTGACCAGCCACACAGGAAACGACCCGGGAAAATTTGAATTCCTTTTCCTGTCTGGGCACTTTGAATCTGATGTCCTGGTTGGACATCGGGGCGAGCTCAGCAGCACCTGCAACGATGCAGAGCTCTCCAGCAGAGGAGTCCATGCAATCCCAGAATAGAAAGAGGTCCCCAGCATGGACAGACCGGGAAGTCCTGGATCTGATCGCTGTCGACGGGCAGTTCCTCGGCGATGTTCGCCGATGGGGAAGATGAGGAAGGGTTTGTGGAGGACGACGCAGGCGACAGCGCTTACAATACCGCTTTCCCCGACAGCCAGGATCTCTTCATCACCCTCACAGAGATCCCCTACCAACCCTCCCCGGCCGTTAACCCGGACTCAGAATCAGGGGAAGGATCAGTCGGTAAGTGCTATAAACATGGAAACATTTATTTCTTAAAAAACAGGAATAAAAAATATATAAAAACTATATAAAAACTTTTCCATATAAAACTATATAAAAAGAAGGTCCACACATATAGGGATGGAACAGAAATCCTCCTGGGACACTTCCACGAAGCTCTCGTAGAGGAGCTCGAAAAGCCTCCGCAGGAGGTTCCTGGGGAGAGGTGCCTTATTTGGTGCTCCGTGGAAGCACACTCTTCCGCGCCAGGCCATCCTAATGTACAGCGGAATCATTGCCTCCACCAGCATGGCAGCATACGGTCCTGGTCTGTGCAGGGATTCTCGCAGCATCCTCTCTCTCTCTCTCCGAGTGACCCGCCTCAGGGTAATCTCGTTCGGCGACTGCTGCATCTAATTAGGGCAATTAGTGTACTGTTACTATTGTGAATGCTTGACTTTTACTTTGCATAGCAATGACCTTCGTTTAATAGCCAGGTGTTGGAGGCCGCAGAGGGAAAGCATACAGTGATCTTTCCCGGGCACAGCCGCGAGGGGCTGGAACAGGGTCAGACTTTATGCTTTACAGATTGCCTTCAGCGGGAGGGCACAGCTATCCATTAACTGTTAAGCAGCCTATAGTGTAGTGCTTACCAGGCCTGGCTGCTACACGGATTCAGCTGTACCGCCCCGCTTGTCCGATCTCCTGTGCACGACCGCAGCCAATGAAAGCGTATTCCGAAATCTCGAACTTGTCCTGAGAGCTCGTGAGACTAGGTGCCCTGTATGGTCTTGTTCACAGAAACTGACTAGACTGTGTTCAGTGTTCGCAAACATGTATCTTTTCAAGGAAATCACTTCCTTTTTCCCATCACACAGCTGCGGCTCTTTCACGAACTGCCCTGGCTTCCCCCTCACAGAGGCTGGCGCAGATTAGGCGGCAAAAGAAAAAGACTAGGGACGACATGTTCTCGGAACTGATGGCCTGCTCCAGAGCCGAGGCGGCCGAGCAGAGACAGTGGAGGGAGACCCTATGTCAGCACCAGCGCTCACACAGCGAACGGGAGGACAGGTGGCGGCAGGAAGACCAGCAGGCGACTCAAACGCTGCTTGGGCTAATGAGGGAGCAAACGGACACGCTCCGGCGCCTTGTAGATGTTCTGCAGGACCGCAGGCAGGAGCAGAGAGCCCCCCTGAACTGTATCTGCAACCGCCCTCCCCCACCACAAAGTCCTGTCCCCCCCTCACCCAAAATCACAAGAAGGAGGGGCGCTAGGGGCCGTGAAAACTGTCACTCCACGCCAGCAGAGCGCTCATGTACCAAACAGCTCTCATGCCATAAATTTTGAGAAGTGCTTCCCTTCCTGGATCACCCAGTCCCAAATCCAAGTTTCATCCCCCCACTGTGTAGTTGAGTATTAAGAGTAGTTTGTTGTTATTCACTGTTTCCGTCACGTTTTCCTTGTCAGAAGACTTTGTGTGAAGGGGGGGGAGGGGTTTTTTAATTTCATAGGACAGCCTCCATTACCAGGGTACAGACTTGGGGGCAGGATCAACAGCAGGACACACACAGACTGCAGTCATTAGGCACCAGGGTCAGTCTGTGAGGTGTATGCTGCCCCGGGTCAGTCTGTGAGGTGTATGCTGCCCCAGGGTCCTAGCGCCTGACATCCACAAATGGCAAGGCAGGCTGCCCTTACCATGCCCTTCCACCCTAGCCACGAGCCTCTCCGATGCCCTGAGCCCCAGCAAGAGCCCTCATCCACGGACACATACTCACCCTTCCCACACACCCCTCACCCCTTCCTACGCCCCAACCCCAGCCCAGAGCCTGCATCCAAACTCCGTCCCAAAGACGGCACCCCACACCCCTTCCTGCAAACCCACCCCTTCCTGCACACCCACCTGCAACCGTCCTCCCCCCAGAGACCGCTGTAGGAGCAGGAGCCTGTCATTCCTCTAGTGTAGAAGCGGTCTGTACATCAGTGCACACCGTACCCACCACAGTCTGCGTCCATGTTTCAACCCTTGAACAGGAATTCATAATTAAAGAAAACTTTGTTAATAATCAGTGTTCCATTACATTTATTTTAAAACGTGTGTTGGAAGGGGGAAACCTGGAGAACGGGGTATGTAACCGCAGATCGAAGTCAACAGCACTGAAACAGGCTCAGGTTCAGCTTCTCTGTAAATCAACTGGAGAGTCATAGGTTACCCTGCTCTCCGAGGAACCTAGCTTTCAAAGCCTCCCGGATGCACAGCGCTTCCCGCTGGGATCTTCTATCGGCACAGCTGTCTGGCTGAGCGTAATCAGCAGCCAGGCGATTTGCCTCAACCTCCCATCCCGCCATAAAGGTCTCCCCCTTGCTCTCACAAAGATTGTGGAGCACACAGCAAGCAGCAATAACAACGGGGATATTTTTTTCGCTGAGGTCCGAGCGAGTCAGTAAGCTCCGCCATCTCCCCTTGAGACGTCCGAAAGCACACTCCACCACCATTCTGCACTTGCTCAGCCGGTAGTTGAAGAGTTCCTTCTCACTGTCCAAGGCGCCTGTATAGGGCTTCATGAGCCAGGGCATTAGCGGGTAGGCTGGGTCCCCGAGGATCACTGTAGGCATCTGCACATCCCAACCGTTATTTTGTGGTCCGGGAAGAAAGTACCTGCCTGGAGGCGTTTAAACAGACCAGAGTTCCTGAACACACGCGCGTCATGAACCTTGCCCGGCCACCCGACGTAGATGTTGGTAAAACGTCCCCTATGGTCCACCAGTGCTTGCAGCACCATAGAAAAGTAGCCCTTTCGGTTAATGTACTCGCTGGCCTGGTGGGCCAGTCCCAGGATAGGGATGTGAGTCCCATCTATAGCCCCACCGCAGTTTGGGAATCCCATCGCGCCGAAGCCATCTCTGACGACCTGGACGTTTCCCAGGGTCACTACCTTTGAGAGCAGTTGCTCAACGATTGCGTGGGCTACTTGAATCACAGCAAGCCCTACGGTAGATTTGCCCACGCCAAAGTGGTTCGCTACTGACCGGTAGCTGTCTGGCGTTGCAAGTTTCCAGAGGGCTATGGCCACTCGCTTCTGCACACTCAGGGCTGCTTGCATCCGGGTGTCCTGGCGCTTCAGGGCAGGGGCCAGCAAGTCACACAGTTCAAGGAAAGTGCCCTTACGCATCCTGAAGTTTCGCAGCCACTGTGATTCATCGCAGACCTGCAGCACTATGCGGTCCCACCAGTCCGTGCTTGTTTCCCGGGCCCAGAATCGCCGTTCCACACCATGAACTTGACCCATTGCCACCATGATCTCCACTGCGTGGCGTACCCTGCTTTGTGAGAGGTCTGTGCCACTCTGTGACTTGCTGTCCTCACCGCGCTGACGGAGCCTCCTCACCCGATTTCTCAGCAGCTGACTGTGGAAGAGGTGGACGATAAGGTGCGAGGAGTTGACAACGGCCATAAGTGCAGCGATGATCGCAGTGGGCTCCATGCTCGCAGTGCTGTGGCGTCCGAGCTGTAACCGACCAGAGAAGGGCGCGAACAGATTTCCCGCCGGCGCTTTCAAGGAGAGAGGGCGGGAGTGACGGTTGAATGATGACAGTTACCCAAAACCACCCTCGACACATTTTTTCCCCCAGCAGGCATTGGGGGCTCTACCCAGCATTCCAATGGGCAGCGGGGACTGCGGGAACTGTGGGATAGCTTCCCACAGTGCACCGCTTCCAAAGTCGACGCTGGCCCCGTTACTGTGGACTCAGACAGTCGAATTAGTGTATTTAGTGTGGATACACAAATTCGACTTCATAAGGTCGATTCCACAAATTCGAATTAAGTAGATTCGAAATAGTCTTGTAGTGTAGACGTACCCTTAGAGAAATAGTTGTGCTGGCAAAAGCCCTAATGTAGATGTAGTTATTCAGACAAAAAATCCAGTCAGGAAAGGCTGGCAGAATCAAACACTGAATTTGCAAACAGGTTGGGTAGAGAGTACCTGCCAAACCCATGAGCTCTGCCATTACATTTAAAGAGTCTTGCAAGACTTTAGAACAGAGTCCACAATGAGTTCCCACCATTTGCATAATTTTGCACATTTTTGAAGTGCCATTTCTATCATTTACACTGGAACTTGCTTGTAATACTATGAAATCATCACAGTGTTCTGAAGGGATCTACACTTGCTGTGCGATTCCCAGTGGTATTACTGAAAGCCCTAGTTTTGTTACATATGGAAGTTCATTTTATAGAAAAGATAACAATCTTTTGAAGGAGCCAGGAGTCCAAATAGACACGGGTCTTACTAAGGTAAAATTGCATGTGGATTTTTTTCTTTGCACCCTGCATGCTCCCAAGCATCCAACATGAGAACTGTATTTAACAAGACTCCTGTTGGACAAAAGCAATGGGGTGTTTTTAAAAAGCACAAACCATTTGAAAAATATGCTGCACCCATAACAATTTGAGCCCCCTACCCATATGACCAGGAAGCAACATACCACAGTTAGATTCAACTTGACTCCTGGTTATCACAAGGAAACTGTTTGATTGTATAATGTTCCAAAGTGATTTTCTTTGTTTCTGTAAAAAGTGCTTGCTTCAAATCCACAGTGAGCATCATTAGGAATGTGGGGGAATTCTCATTACAGCATGTGGCATCATAAATTTAACAGAGACCATTACAAACCTCCCCCTCCAAAGAAACCTAAGGTACTTCACAGCAGAAACTTTTAAAAAAAGAAGTGGGGAAGAGAGAAATCAGCCATTTAAATGAATTCAAGGCTATAGGTCCAAAATACATGTGTATTTACACCAGTGTACGTCCATTAATTTAAATTAAGTAGTTCTAGATTTACATCAGAAAGCAGTTTGTCCCTGAAATTTGCATAATCCCAGATGTAAATAGTACTGAAAATTAGCCTGTTTACTTTTTACTTGGTGTATTTAATGAAATCACAGTAGGAAGGATAAGAGAAAAATATTAAACCCCCTAACAGTGCAGATGCTGACCAGCAGGAAACATAATAAAGGCTCCACTGTAGCCTGTCTGAAAGCACACAGAGAAAACTGGAATTGAAAGACCTAATCTAAAACCCATTGAACATAGCTCCCACCCACCCAAGCAGGGGATTCTGCATGTGGGGCACTTGCAAACAACCCCCTCCGACCCCCGCCAAAGTACTATGATGGAATGAGAGCACTGAGGGCCTAAACACACCTAGAGTCCTCTGTGAGGATAGTATTGGAGGGAGTGCTGGAAGAGCAGCAGGTTTCAGAGTTTGGAACTCATTCAAATGAATAGGCTAGTTTACAACTCTTTGAGCTATTGTTTCGGGTTCTCTGTAGACTCAGGTGGACACCACTGTGTTGGCTATTCTGGGCTCACATTTTCAACAAATCTTTGAAATCATGAGGGATGAAAACATAAGGCTAGATGTGCCGCTGGGAGTAAATCCCGCTGTTGTCTTCAGTGGAGGTATGTAATTTAATCTTCTGATATTGGGACCTTATTTCATTTTCAAATGAAAACTAAGATTCTGACACCACCATGTGACTCCAGGAGCTGTCAGTTATACAGTTGTCTTAATCCTGCCCTGCTCTCCTCGATTTTAAGAACAGATATCAGGATCTGTGGATGACCTCCTTCATTTTTGTTGTTCTGGTATCCATCTGTGTTCTTATTAAATAAGAAGAGTGTTCTAAATTTTTTTGGATATCAAATAGAAATCTTTAATGGAAAACAGGCAAAGCAGTGATGTGAGGACACATTGGGCCAAATTCTGCACTTGGGTATGCTGGTGTAAATCTGGAGTACTTCCATCAGCATCATTGATGATCCAGTTCTGCCACCTTTACTCAGCATAAATAATATTTTACTACATAAGTAGTCCCAGTCAGGAAAGGCGGGGAGGAATCAGACACTGAATAGGCAAGCAGGCAGCGTAGAGGGCATCTGCCAAACCCATGAGCCCTGCAATTAAATTGAAAGAGTCTTTCAGGATTTTACTACAGAGTCCACACTGAATTCTTACCATTTGCATAATTGTGTGCGTTTTTGAAGTGACATCTCTATAAACACTGGCAATTTCATTCTGTTACTAGCAAGTTCTGGTGTAAATTATCACAGTGTTCTGCGGGGATCTACACTAGCTATGTGACTCCCAGTGGGGTTACTGAAAGGTAAAGCTGGGATTTTTCATAAAGAAATACCATCCTATAATGTATTTTTGAGTAATGTGTCAGAGACGCCTGAGCGTTCAAATAAGTGACTCTTTATTGCACTTAATTTTCCTGATCGTATTTCTTAAAAAGTGGGATTGTGTCTGCATGTTGCAGTGATTACCTTTGCTTAATCAAGGAATTCATAAAAATGAAAAGCTATAGAATTGTATGAAAAGGTTTTAACAACACATTTTAACTCATATGGTGACTTGGCTTATCCTTTCACTGTAAAACAATTTCCCTGATTGTGGAAACCTAGCAGGCTGCCGTTAATTGGTATAATTACAGCTCTCCAGTTATGAACGCACACAAATCAACATTTTTGTATTGGCTGACAAATATGAGGATGTATAAAATTGGGGATTCTGTACTAGACATTCTATAGAAATAATGAGAGAATGGGCCAGATTCTCATTTCACTTATAGTGGTTTGACTCCAGTGTTACTCTGACTTCAATGGAATTCCCAATGACTTACACTGATGAGAGCACGTGGAAACTCAAGCCCCTGGTAGGGTTTCAGAAAGCTGTTACAAAAAATCATCTTTGTATGGACATATCGTTTGGTCTGAACAAACTAGGCCACAGCCTCAAGCAGGTGTAAATCAGCTCCACTCACTTCAACAGAGCATCACCGGTTTACACCAGCTGAAGATCTGGCCCATTGTATTTGGCTTAAGTAGAGTCCTCTCTTTGTATGGAGTAGTCTCCACCCTCATGCTGCCTCATCCCTGCAAGACCTGCCCCTCCTTGCTTCCCTTCCACCCCGTCGCTAGCCTTTGTGAGATGGCTCGCTGCTGCGGGTGTGGATGCGGATGCAGGTAAAAGATGGCTAGCAGATTGCGGGTTGATCCTGACGGATGTGGATCCACATTTTTGAATCCATGCAGGGCTCTAAAGACAGGCTGTTATGCTTATACGAAGCACATGGGATCTTTTTCAGGGGAAAAGGCAATATGCTGCATTTACTGAAGATACAGCAATTAACATATGCATTTAATCACGCACACATACTGTCCCGCCAGTTGATGTTATAGTTACCAGACCAAAGTCCGGATCAATCTAGTGGCCAGCTATGTTGATCACAGGTAGGTAGGAGCCGGGTTTTGTCAGTCACGACATGATGCTCCGGAGAAGTCTTGGTAGGACGAATCCAAAGTTTCATGGCAAGGCACCTTGTTTATATAGTGATTTTTTTTTATTGAAACCAATGAGTTTTGCACCGTCATGCTGTAATTGTTTGATGAGTGCTTGTTTTTTTTAATTGTTCTTTTTATTTTATATTTCGTTTTTTTTATTAAGTTTTTTAGGGAGTTACCTCAGGATGGTTTTGATTACAGCTATTTTGTCCCCATTGATAGGTGCCTGTTTTATTTTAGAGTTGTTAATTTGCCCTTTTTTGACATTTTAATAGGGATGTGTTGTAATTTTCTGGTGCTCTTGCGTCTGTTCTTGGTTCCTTTCTAGAACATTTGGTTTGGTGATGGCCTTTACTTTTTTTTTTTTTTAAACACACACATTTCTCATTTGCACACAAAACAGAATTGATTTACACAGAACATTTGAACAGGAACATCAAATTGCAATGCAAGAGAAAAAAATTATTGCATTCTTTTATTTATTTTAAAATGCTAAACCTACAACGAAGTGGTGACCCTAAAAGGTCTGTTACTGCCTTGAAATCAGCCCAGACACAGATTCTGGCTGATGCCTCTAACAATGGCCCATTGGGTCATTCCTTTCTGCTATTTAAAAAAGGTGGTGGCAGGATATGGTCAAATCATATACCAATACATTTACATATCCATGCTACATTATTATTTTTATTTTAAATTATAAAAAAATATAAACATAAAATCCTACTACTACATATTCCCCTTTTGACCCTTCAAGAACAATTCTTGAGTGGGTCGTATTTTATACAACTGTTTTATAGAAATATATGCTTCTCAAGGCCAGCAGCCCACAGTGTTCAAGTGGAGAGATTGCACTGTAGTACCTTTTTGGAATTAAAGAAGAAAATAACTGTGCATATGCACAGTAATGCATACAGATAATTCATTATATATATTCTTCCAGTAACTAAATAGCTCCATTAAAACCCAAGCTCCAAGGGTATTTTTGAATGTGAAAGATTGGAAAAATCTGCCATTCTGTGTACAGGTGTATTTATTTATGCTGCTAGGATGGCAACTGCTTCAAAATAGATATCATTGTTCCATTGTTCACAAACACCTGTATCTAGAGTAGCAAATAGGAGACCATATTCCCAAACTTTCAGGTTCAACCATGCCACCACGTGATTCTGATTCAATGAAAGTGATTTAACTATTTGGAAGAAATGTAAATACAAAGGATTATTTTTATGTGAAAGTGTAGGAAACCAGCCTGAGAGTGGCTGGATTGGCAGGATGCAGCTATAAATGTTGCTTGAAAAGATGGTAAAAATATTCATGAATATTTTGTTAAAATAGTATTAACATTTGTAGAAAAATCATAGAGTTCCAACTAGTTCTCTTGCTAGTTCAGCACTCTCCCAATTTTTTTGTCAAGATGTAGGGTTGTTTAGTGTTTTCATAACATAAACTCTGGTAACATTTCAGCCAACTCTGTTTGCCACTGCTACAGTTGCTTCATTCAGAGTTTCTCTTCTCCTGTCTAATGGCCCTGTCATGGGTGAAAAAGGGGCTGGGGAAAGAGTGCAAAATCCTCCAAATCCACCTGTTCCTCTCCATTCCCATCAACAAAACTCTTGTGCCGATAGACCTTGGCTATACCTCAACTCAGTTACTGTAACCTTCTCCTCTTTGGGCTTCCTGACAGTCCCCTTCGTCCCATTCAATCTACCCGAAAAGTTGTCACTCAAATCCTCTTCCTTGTTCATTTCTCTGACCACATCCAGACCCCTGATTGGTTTCCCCTCACCCTCCACCTAGAACTCAAGCAGCACGTCCTTGCCTTCAAGGCTCTGCATAACCAGGTTCCCATTTCCTCTCCACTCTGTCCTTCTCTGATTCCCCTATTCACCCATTTCATTCCCACCAAGATGCCCAACTTGGCGTCCCCTTCATGTTCTTCGCCCACTCTTGCCTCCAAGCTGCCTCCTATGCAAGGAACCTCCTTGAGGGGTCCTCAGTGCCTCCCAATGTATGTACTACTTCCAAGAGGCTTGCAAACCCTACTCCTCTTCTCAGTGAAGTATTCACAAGCCCAATAATTTTTTTAAAAAGCCCATTGTTTAACCTAGCAAAACAAAAAATCAGTGGGTATGTAATTGTTTGCTATATGTCAGTGTTTTTCAAACTGGGGTCGCCGCTTGTGTTGGGAAAGCCGCTGGCGGGCCGGGCCAAGTTGTTTACCTGCCCCGTCCGCAGGTCTGGCCGATCGCGGCTCCCACTGGCCACGGTTTGCTGCTGCAGGCCAATGGGAGCTGCTGCAAGCGACTGCTAGTACGTCCCTCAGCCCATGCCACTTCCAGCAGCTCCCATTGGCCCGGAGCAGCAAACCGCGGCCAGTGGGAGCCGCAATCAGCCGGACCTGTGGACGGGACAGGTAAACAAACCGGCCCGGCCTGCCAGGGGCTTTCCCTACACAAGCAGTGACCCCATTTTGAGAAACACTGCTATAGGTAGATCGTGGGGGATAAACACAAGGGAGGGAAGGACCCTGTTGGCACAAGAACATATGAATATAAACTCACCAGGAGTATATTTAGTCTGTAAATTAGGAGGTTTCTTATCAGGAGTAGGGTTCTGGAATAGCCTCCAAAAGGAGTAGTGGGGGCAAGAAACTTACCTGGTTTTAAAGATGGAACTAGATAAATTTCTGAATGGGATTATATGATGGGGTTGCCTGTAACAGCAGGGGATTGGACTTGATGACCCAGGAGGTCCCATCCAGTCCAGTGTTCCATCATTGTGGTATCTTCCTTCCTCTGTTGCTACATTTGTGTGACATCTATCTGTACAATGATTTTCAGGCAGTAATCAAGGACCAGGTCCTCAGATGGTGAGAGTTATAGCTCCATTGACTGCACTGGAGTTATTCCCATGTACACCAGCCAAAGTTCTGGCCTAGTGTTTTTATACTTCTCTGAAATATGCCAGTCACACTGCTAAAATTCCAGAAATAATATAGAAAGGTCACCCGTGTCCTCTCTAATCCCTTCCATCCTGTTGTTTGTCACACCTACTTTGGTGTCTGATTGGATTGTAAGCAGTTTGGGGCAGACATTGTGACTACTCAAGTATGTGTACAGCATCTAGTACCCTGTAGCCAATTGGGCCTTTGGAGCATAGTAGCAGTAAACTAACATGCAACTTTGTCTTTCAAAATATATGTAAGAGAACTCATATTGACTCAATCTGTGTCTACACTGTGGAGTCTGTTCTGGCACAGCCTCCTAGCGTCAATGCAGCCTACACCAACAGAAGGAGTTTTTCAGTAGGAACACCACCTCCCAAATCATATTAGCTATGTCAACAGAAGCACTCTTCCACTAACATAGCTGCTTCTACACTGTGAGTTTTGTTGGCATAATTATGTCAGTTAGAGGGGTAGGTTTTTTTCACACCCCTGACCAATGCAGTTATGCCTATATAACTTTTCAGTGTAGACCAAGCCCTAATGACGACAAAGATTTATAGCACATCCAGAATAAATATACTGTATCCATTTTGCCATAACCCCACGTACAAATGGCCTCAAAGCTACTGGAGAATTGCACCGACTCCTCATTTTCTGTAAGCGCAAGAATACAATGGATCTGCTATTAACAGAGTCGTAGCAGATCCATGTTATTCTGAGTTCATTGAAAAGAAGGAGTTGGTGCAATGTTCCAGTAGCTTTGGGACAAAGATTTCAAGCATTTTATCAACCCACCCACAGAACTAATGTCTTCTAACATCGTTGTGAGAGTGTGCTTTAATTACTAAAGCAAAGCCGAAAGCATTGCCTTAGTAGAATTAATACCTAGAAATACTTATGCTGTACTTTTAATCTTCAAGTATTAATTAATTAATACTCCCAACATCCCTGTGAAGTAGCTAGGTATTACTGTCCCCACTTTACAGATGGGGAAACTGATGGGGTTTCAGTCCTGTACCGCTGCAGTTAATGGAAGCTTTGCTATTGACTTCAGTGGGCACAGGATCAGGAAGATAAAGAGCCTGAGTCTTCAAGCTGCTTGAGCACCTTTATCTCCCATTGTGAGGTTCTGAGCACCCTCAATTCCCATTTAAGCCAATGGGAGATAAAGGTGCTCAAGCAGCTTGCAGACTCAGGTTCTTTAATCCCACATCAGACCCAGGGTTATAAATTGAGTTCCTTGCTCCCCGATTGCCCCCTTATTAGAGCACATCTCCTTTCTTATGCTCACTGATATCCCCATTCTCACTGTGCCTCTCTTCTACTAGGGTGAGTTGGTGTACGTCAACTATGGCCGTATTGAAGACTTTTTCAAACTGGAGAGAGAGATGGGAATTAACTGTACTGGAAAGATTGTCATTGCCAGATATGGGAAAATCTTCAGAGGAAATAAGGTAATGTATCTACTCTATCATTGATCTCTGTTCTCAGGTTGTGCTTAAGATAGGCCTTCTCCGGAACTGATGGCCATATTTAGAATCTTTTGGCGATCTTAGCATAGTTGAGGTGTTTATCAAACTATGCTCAAAAGATGCTTCCTGAGTAGGAGATATATACACGCACATCTATGACAGTATAAATAATTAAATACGTTTGTTTAAAATTACTCATTTTTACAGATTCAGCTGTTCTTTAAAATGTATCTAACATGTTTCGGTTTAAAGATTTCCCCAAATTGGGCAGGGATTAGCCCAAGAGAGGGTTTTTTAGTTTAAAAAAACCCCACCTATAGATTTCCTCAAATACTTTGGGCCCTGATTTAGCACATGTTTAAGAGCTTTCTTGAATAGGAATGCTTTCCTCAATCAGGCTCATAGTCAATAGAAAGCCTGTATATGTCTGTGATCATATTTCTCTTAAAAATCCAATTGACTTCAATTTGAATAGGATTAGACCTTACATATAGTTTTACACAGTTTTCAGTTAACGAAGCAATCCAAATGCTGAATCTTTTAATAGGGATACCTAGATTTGTGATATTCTCTTGAGGAATATTTTCTGCCCATTGAAGGAACAACTGACGTGTTATTTTCATAAGTGAAAGATAATATAAGTAATAGTCTATATTGCTGAATTGTTTCTAGAACACCAAGTGGCCAAGAATCCAGCTGAATGGGAAAGGCTCATGAAAAGTGAGAGGATTCCCATGTTTTGTAGTATTCCTCTGTGGCATGCAGCACCCCTGAGGCTTGAGAATGCCATGGACTTATTGTCACTAAAAGGAGCAACACAAATTCATTCTTGTACTTGTTGGAAGTGCTGCATTCCTACTGAATAATTAGACAATATATATCTGGTCAAGTGAATTCCATTGGTTGATTATATTAAGTTTGCTTATACAGTCCCATAGGATATAAGATGAAGGCATATATTGTATGTCCTGAGCATGGCTATGATAAGTTTTAACTAAAATATCTGGACCTTACAATCTCAGTTGAAGATTATTTGCTACTCCGTTACTATGTTGATCTGTGTTGCCTGCAGCAAAATAGATTAAGAAGCCAAAATGAGATCTGTAGCATCTCAAAGCACTATCTGTGGGCCAGAGTTAAACACTGATTTTGTTTGCCAGAAACACCGATATGAAAACCCTTCCCTTTGTCAAAACAGGACAGAGCTGATCTAATGCCCCTGTAAGCCTAAAGATAATCAGTTAGTCTTTGGCTTTATGTACATGTTCAAGCAAATGGCAGATTCAAATCCTGGAGTAGTACATTTTTCTGTCTTGTATGGTTTACGATTCTGAAACACCCCCCACCCCCGGAGGCATTCAGTGTAAAACGTTCACTTAGCAACTAAGATTTCAGGTTGTATTAACACTTGTTAGATTTTTATATTCTGCACTGAATATTTCAGTAAACAGCTGCTTGTTTTTGTCTGGGGGACAGGAAACAAACTAGAATTACGCTTGGTACAGTAGTACGCTGTGAGTGGTGTTTCCATGTTATTGCACATATTTCCTGCTGAGGATTCTAAGTAGCACCAAGTCCCTTATGCACATGCTGTATCAGGTTTCTCAGCAGGATACCAAACCTACTGGCTGCCAGGAAATTGCATAACATGAGAATAATTATGGGCCGGTTACTTATTTACACTAAAATCCCTTTAAGCCACTCGGGTAGTGTCAAGGGGCCTTAAAGTAGGTGTTAATATAATTTATAGCCCTTTACAATGCCAGAATGGTAATAAATGAGATTCCTGTCCTAAGACTTGTCATCATTTTCAGCCCTCCTTTGAGGAATCTAAAAGGGGATGCTGCTTTAATCAGTTCCCTCAATGCAAAGAATCAAAGAGTCTATTCTGTGAAATGCCAGGTACCCTCCTCTCGCTTTGGGACCATGGCCTGGAGAATTCATGCATTGGTGTCAAGCTGTCAAGGACTGAATAAGGAAACGGGATATGCTTTTTAGGTGAAGAATGCTGAGCTGGTTGGTGCCAAGGGAGTTATTCTGTATTCAGACCCTGCTGACTACTGCGCCCCTGGAGTAGATACCTTTCCAAATGGCTGGAACCTTCCTGGAGGTGGAGCCCAGCGCGGGAATGTGTTAAATCTGAACGGGGCAGGGGATCCTCTCACCCCAGGTTATCCAGCAAAAGGTGAGTGGCGTTGAGAAGAAGCCATTGCCATGGCCCAAGCTCTGGTGAGAGCCAGGTGGTCCCAAAGGGGTCTGGTCTCAGGAAGAGTGGGAGAGGGTGACAGGACATTCCTCATTCCTTTGGAGCAGATGTATATAAACCCATCTGTAATTGCCATTGCATGGAGAGGGGCAGCTTTGGGCTCCTCCTTCACAGAGAGCTGCTGCATGGGACCCACAAGAGGGAGCAGGATGCTGTCAGAGGATTCAGAGTGGGCTGCATTGGAGAGAAGAGTCTGAATGGGGGAACAACACTGAGGTTATGACTCTATGTTTAACAGCCCAATACTGGACTGGGAGGGGAGACCCTCTGTGCTGGTACAACAACTAGCTCACTGGAGCCAGCTGTCACAGGGCAACATGCACATGTTTTGTTAGGGTTATATGTATATATATATGTGTGTGTGTTTATACAGATATATGTATTAAACCTTCTGTCTCTTCCCCTTCATTTCTGCACACTATGGGTGGCCCAAGCCCACTTGCATAATCCCCATGAAGCGGAGGTATCATTAGCTCTGCAGCTCTAAAAGACTGGGTCTGTTTCCCTTTCAGCCACTTGGCCCTTTGATGGGGCCGCACTGCCCTGTAGAGCTGTTGGTGGCCATCTCTCCTCCCAGCCCTACTGTGGTTCCTCTCAGTGCATCAGGAAAAGATACTGGGGAGAAAGCAGGAGATGAGCCACCATCCCTGCACTAGATCCAATTATATTCTCTGCATGAAAGCCCCGTATGCCCTTTACCCCCCAGCCAGGGTTCCTCCCACTCCCATGTTAAGGAAATCCTTCTCTCAGCCATCCTACAAAGGAACTGCATTCAGAAATGGTTTCCAAACGTGGGAATTTTGCACACACAACAAACTGGGGAATGGGATGCAGGATTGTGGACACCCAAGGAGAATGAGTTGAGGTCTCTCTGAAACCGTATTTATGTCATGTAGAGAACAGCGTTCTTGTAGAAATCTCGGCCTCATTTTTAGCACAGGAGAGTAATTATTCCTCACTTCTATGTAGTGCTGTGCTACATGTTGTATGACTCACCCTTAAAAGTCAGCTAAAATAAACACCAGCCTTATACCTCCAGAGTACACCTATCGATATGAAGAAGCCAGGGCTGTAGGTCTTCCGAAACTTCCAGTCCATCCCATTGGTTACAATGATGCTGAAAAGTTATTACGGTAAGTAAATGGAAGACAAGGGGAAGCTTCATAAGAATGTCTTGTGAAATCCACGGAGGTATGTGGAAGAAAGAGAGAAAATAATTTATACTGTTCCTCTGGCACATTTACTAAAGTAGCTTGTTTGCTGTTATGGGGACCTCCAGGGAAAAAACGTAAGGAAGCATTTTATTAGATTGTTAGTGTATGTTGGGTATGTGCCCAGAGCATTTTAAATAAATCAAAACAAATAAATGTTTTACTGAAGCTATAAAATGTACCTTAATTTGAATAAGTAATCAAAGTGTAATAATTTAGCAGGGCTGTCAAGTCACCTACTTTTGGGAGGTGACACCCCCAAATGAATCAACCATTCACCTGTGAAACATTTCTCTCTCATGTCTGGAGGATGGGTAAGGAGCTGTGTGCCATCCCCACTTTACTAGATACAGGCACTCTCTTATAGTGTATTAAATCAGCTGAATGTGAAATGATGCCAACAAGCCAAAACTTGGAGCCAGTGTTCATCTAGCATTTCTCATTCATTCAGCAAATTTCTTACCTTCTTGTAAGGCAAGACTCATTTGTTGTTAGCTTCCAGACTAAACCTTTCATGTTAGTTGTACGCTATGTGCAATTACACAAAGCTAGTGACCATCAGATTCCTTGTTTAGTCAAATAATTCTGTAGGACATTCATTCATTTGCCCTGAGGCCAGGTGCTAGGGTGAGTTTAACGATCAGCTTTTGCTTTTAGATTTTGGTAGGATGTGTGTGGTATTATTACTATTTAATATTACATTATTTATAGGGCTGTCGATTAATCGCAGTTAACTCATGCGATTAACTAAAAAGAAAATTAACGGCGATTAAAAAAAATAATCACGATTAATCACACTGTTAAACAATAGAATACCAATTGAAACGTATTAAATATTTTTGGATGTTTTTCTACATTTTCAAATATATTGTTTTCTATTAAAGTTCTCCTGTTCTTATTACAACACAGAATACAAAGTGTAGAGTGCTCACTTTATATTATTTTTTATTACAAATATTTGCACTGTAAAAATGATAAACAAAAGAAATAGTATTTTTCAGTTCACCTCAGAAAAGTACTGTAGTGCAATCTCTTTATTGTGAAAGTGTAACTTACAAATGTAGGGGTTTTTTTGTTACATAACTGCACTCAAAAACAAAACAGTGTAAAAATTTAGAGCCCACTCAGTCCTACTTCTTGTTCAAGCAATTGCTAAAACAAACAAGTTTGTTTACATTTACAGGAGATACTGGTGACTGCTTCTTATTTACAATGTCACCTGAAAGGGAGAACAAGCGTTCGCATGGCACTTTTGTAGCCGGTGTTGCAAGGTATTAACGTGCCAGATATGCTAAACATTCATATGCCCCTTCATGCTTCGGCCACCATTCCAGAGGACATGCTTTCATGCATGTGTTAATGAAATTTGTGACTGAACTCCTTGGGGGAGAATTGTATGTCCCCTGTTCTGTTTTTACCTGCACTCTGCCATATATTTCATGTTATAGTAGTCTCGGAGGATGACCCAGAACACTTTCACAGTAGATTTGACAAAATGCAAAGAAGGTACCAATGAGATTTCTAAGGATTGATACAGCACTCGACCCAAGGTTTAAGAATCTGAAGTGCCTCCCAAAATCTGAGAGGGACTAGGTATGGAGCATGCTTTCAGATGTCTTAAAAGAGCAACACTGCAATGCGGAAACTACAGAACCCGAGTCATCAAAAAAGAAAATCAACCTTCTGCTGGTGGCATCTGACTCATGATGATGAAAATGAACATATGCCGGTCTGCACTGCTTTGGATAGTTATCAAGCAGAACCCGTCATCAGCATGGACGCATGTCCTCTGGAATGGTGGTTGAAGCATGAAGGGGCATATGAATCTTTAGCGCATCTGGCACATAAATATCTTGCGATGCCGGCTACAACAGTGCCATGCGAATGCCTGTTCTCACTTTCAGGTGACATTGTAAACAAGATGTGGGCAGCATTATCTCCTGCAAATTGTAACCAAACTTGTTTGTCTGAGCGATTGGCTGAAGTAGGACTGAGTGGACTTGTAGGTTCTAAAGTTTTACATTGTTTTATTTTTGAATGCAGTTAATTTTTGTACATAACTCTACATTTGTAAGTTCAACTTTCATTATAAACAGATTGCACTACAGTACTTGTATTAGGTGAATGGAAAAATATACTATTTCTTTTGTTTTTTACAGTGCAAATATCTGTAATAAAAATAAATATAAAGTGAGCACTGTACACTGTATTCTGTTTAATTGAAATCAATATATTTGAAAATGTAGAAAATATCCAAAAATACTTAAATAAATGATATTCTATTATTGTTTAACAGTGTGATTAATTGTAGAATTAGTTGTGATAAATTTTTTAATCGTGCGATTAATCACTCTTTTTTAATTGCTTGACAGCCCTAATTATTTAATATTGATGATAGTGTTCAGAGTCTGATGGTGCTGTGTATTGTGTTAACAAGCCCCAATCCTGCAAACACACACAGTAACTTTATGTACATAAATAACCCTGTTGAACTCACTGAATCTATTCACATAAAATGACTCATGTGCATAAGCACATTTAGGATCAGGACAATAAAGGTGAACAATGTCCATGCCCCAAACAGCTTACAGTGTATGTATAAAAAGTCTGTGGACCTGGCTGTCTTACAAGCTTTATGAAAAATAATCTGTGAAATTTAAGCCTAAGTAACCTTAAAACAATAGCTTGCAACTTGGTTGTGCATCAGAGATCATTCTAGTGAGCAGTGACGAAGGGGACACTGTGTTCTGGTACAAGTTCTTCAGTCTTTTTCTTTCTTCTATTTCCCTGCTCTGCAAAAGTTATTTTCTCTCTCTCGCCTCCCTCTCCCCCTCTTGCAGAAATCTTCATCTGAGCCAGAAATAAGCTAGTCTTCAGTGTTGAGAACAAAAAGGTTAAAGATCACATTCACAAATACCTTGGCAAGAGTATTTGAAAAATTAGAACATTACGGTCATTATGGGCAAGGCTGACAAGAAAATCCTGGAGCCGCTGTAAAGTTGTGTGCTCCCTTCCCCCTCCTACTTCCCCCCACATCCAGTTGTAGTAACTCTTGGGTATTTGGTGTATCATATTGGAAGCATGGAAAGACATTTTAAAAAAAAGTTTTGAATCAGCAACATAAACTTTTTTTACTTCCTTCTCTTTTGAAACACATGTCAGAGGTGTCTAAGTGACTTAGTGTCCATTGACTTTCAATGGGACGTAGGCCTCAATGTCACATAACTGCTTTTGAAAATCCCACACATTTATCTTTTTGCTTTTCTGCTTTGTACATCGGCTCGGCGTTAAGCTGTTGATATAATAGTTTCTTTTCTCTAGTAACGCATAATATAATTCCTAGCTTCTGACAGGGAAAGTCCAACATATTTGATTTTACATCTGTTTAAGCCATCTGAGATACAATGTTAAAAGCTACACAAATCCAAAACTTTTGGCAATTCCAGACAATGTGCATGATATTGCCAATCTCGGGTTTACATATAACTTGCTTATAACTGGTCTTTGCATTTATTTTAGGCATTCTTCCTGCGCTGAATTATTCCCCTAGCTGTATGTGCATGACCTTCCCTGAAGCAAATAGGAGCTGTCTACCTGCATAAGAGGGCACAATTAGGCCCTCTTTGGATGAGGTTTAAAAATCAGCCTATGCCTAGCTTTCACTGATATGGTCCTAGTGTAAGCACATATTTCAGGCCAACCTGCTAAGGAATATGGTATTCCCAAATCACTTTCCCACAAAATGTCATGCTTAGTTCATAAAAAAGTGATGTGAGTTTGAAACTGTCTTTTTATGATCGGATGAGCCAGTCAATAGTTGGCAATGTAGCACAACTAGTAATTTTGCCTTTAATTGAGTTGTAAATATCTAGAGAGTTGGTTTTAAAACATATATAAAACATACATCCTCAATAGACATTTGGTTCTTATTTATTATATAAAGATCAGAATGCTTAGTTCTTCCTATTTATAAAACAAATGCATTTTCCATAGATTATCTCATCCTAGAGGCTCCTGGGCATAAAGTATATGCTTAATAGCTTTGCTGAATGTGGATGAATTTATACAGATGCTTAAAATAAAGTACACACTTAAGTGTTATGCTGATTTTGGGGCCAGAATGCCAGAATCAGGGCCACCTTCTGACATTCATAGACCCTGAAGATTACCCCAATTCTTATAAGCACTTAGCAAAATATATAAATATTTAAAAGGGCACCTATTCACATTCACACAGACAGCTAAGCAGGCACTGATTTTTATTGACTTAGTTTGGGGCTTTAGATTGTTCACTATTTAGAATAAGAAGTGGTCTTAGTCTATGTTTTTTCAAGACCCTGGCACGTTTTGAAGCTAAATAAACTAGATTCATCACAAGTCCATGTGTATCACTGAAATATAATTTAAATTGAATAGCCAAAGCGTCAGCTTAGTGTATCCAATTCTGATGTCATTCCACTGATGCAAATACATGGAGTTAATCTGGATTTACAAGGGTGTAACTGAGACCAAGATCTAGCCCATAGGCAGTGGTGCAAGAAAAGATCACTTGAATCATCCAATCCAATTCCCTTCCATTTTAGAAGCCTATTCAATACATTTTTTGTTATACAGCTTAGATGGTAAGCTTCTCGAGGTAAGGTCTGGGGAGTTTCATTCAGTGTTTGTACAGTGCTTAGCACAGTAGAGGCTTGGTCCATGACTGGAATTCCTAGGCCCTACACTTATAAAAAAATCTGGTTTTTATTATTTATATAACAGTGACATGGGAGGACTTGCCCCACCAGACAGCAGTTGGAAAGGAAGCCTGAATGTGTCTTACAACATTGGTCCTGGTTTCATGAGCCGTTACTCCACAAGGTCAGTTTTGCATACACAAAGCAAATTTTAATAGATAAGGGAAATATAACAAGAGTTAGTGAAATATCTGAACTAGAGCTTTGCAAGTTTTGACATTTGGGGGTCATTGCAAGTTTTGCCTTGGTGTCAGGGCATATGGCATTGTTTCTGGGCTAAAGTGAGCTCAAAGCAAAACATCAGCTGAGTGTCTCCTGGTTTTGATGCAAATTCATACATTGTTCAAGGTTCAAGCAATCTGTGACCCAAATTCAATTGAAAGGTTTCCAGATCTTAGCAAACTCTCTGATCAATCAGGGCTGAGTTGAAGGCCTCGCAATAAAAGTTCCTCTCGTCTATTTTGAACTAATCTGTCTTCAGCTTTGGGACTATTTGTTGCATCATATAAAATAAGGACAATATTAATCTCAAATTTACATTGTTCTGAAAATTCTAATGTAATGCATCATTCCTTAAATTGCAAGGCCTCATTTTTGCTTCAGGTGGCTATGACTGAGGCCACATGATCTACTGAATTACAGCCAACGGCTAGAAGCCACATGAATCCTGGAGTTCTCATTCAGGCTGAACTATTGTAATGACCTCAGATGAACCACTTGGCCTCTTCCTCCTCCTATAGTCAAATCATCAGGAAAATGAGATTAAAGAAATACAGGACTGCACTGAGTGTCAGATGCTGCCCCTTAGGTTGTCTGGTACATAAGTGAACAAAAGTCACTTTTGTGATACAACTTAGAATGTCTCCTGATGTTCTGGGGCCTGATGCCTCACTGACTCCCAGCGCTGTGATTCCATTCTCTGCAGTGGAGTTACCCTGGAGTTACACTGGCTAAGTGACAGAGGAACCAACCTCTACATTTTTTTAATAAAATATTTATAAAATATGTTATTTCTCCGTTCTCCCTTCCAACTTTAAAAACAGCTGCTAACAGAACATTATTCTAAATTCAGAGCTTTTAGTCTGTTGCCAGCATAAATCATAGCAGCAACCAGTATAAATAGCATGTTACCAGCATAAATCATAGCACCAACCAGTATAAATCATGCACCAACAATGTGATTAGGTAACTTTTCAATGCCAAATTGTGTCCTCAATTTCAGTAATATAAAGCTGGAGCAATTTCAGTGGACTTTTTCCAGATTTACATTTGTTTAAGTGAGAGCAAAATTCTGCCCTTAGGCTCTCACTATGACATAATATGAACAATATATATATTATACATTTTTAAAGCATATAATGTTTTATTAAGTAATTTGATGAGTTCTCTCTTTAAATTTGCTTTCCAATGCATTAGAAAGGTCAAAATGCACATTCACAGTAGTAATAAAGTGACAAGAATTTACAACGTGATCGGTACCATCAGAGGAGCAACAGAACCAGGTAAAGCCGTTTGTCTTATAAATGATCAGTGGGTGCAGTGAACTAAAGATACACCTAATTAAACACAGTAATTAAAAAGAGAGGACATGGAAGAGGGTTTTCTCTATATTCTACTTGATGAGCACGTCTGTTCGTACACATTGGGGATTTCCTGCAGCAGAACTCATACAGTTTAGGTTACATCAGCACTTTCACTATAAAAACTGGTTTTCAAAGGGGAACATAACCTAGACATAAACATTGGTGTCCAGGCAAGCAATATTGCAGGTACATTCTCTAATGGATTTTTTTTTAATAAGAGAGTTGTGGGGATTTAATAATAAATGGAAGTTTAGATCTTTACGAGTTTGAAAAGACATTCATGTTCTTGCCAATGAAATGGCTTTACCCCTTAATGGCTTATGTGTACTATATTATAGCATCTTTTATCCAACGTGATCTGAAAACCCTGGAATTCATTTTCAGATGTTTATAGGGTGGTAAGATCACGTCATCTGCAACCACAATACAGCCATTTCTGGGCTGAATCACAATTGTAACAACATCAAGGAAGACAGTAGGATTTATTCTTTCTTTGATACTATATCATGTCAACTCATCTTCTATTGTGACTTGGTTAACCCTCATTGTAATGTACCTCTCACCTAGGGCAAGAAAATACTACTTCAGTGTCCTTAAAACTTGTTGAGTTAAGAACACTCATGATGTAAAAATGTAATACTGGGCCAATTTTGATCATCAAATGCACAACAATAAGATGTATGATGGAGTGTCTGTCATAGCAAAGGAAAGTTTTAAGGAGGGATTTGAAACAGAATAATGAGGATAAATAGAACCCCAGAAGATTATTGGTTTTGATACAGTTTTTAAATGTGTGTAGTTTTATTTTAGATTTGGTGGTTCGTACAGTTTTTGGTTTGCTTGTTCATGTGACTTGATTAAACTTCAGGCAAAGACACAGCATAGAAAACGAAAAGCCCAAAGGATGAATATTTTGGAAAATGATGCATGTCAGAAATTGCAACAACTTTAAAAATTTAGACTGCAGTTGGAACTAGTTATTGTTATGGTGTCTGTTATAAACATCTTTTGGGGTTAAAGTACTACTAAGTTTAGAACTTCTACAGATGCTAATATAAATAAGCCACAAACCAGCTGCAGTTCAGCACTAAACTTTCCTGTAATTTTTTTTCTAACGAGATTTACAGTGGCTCCTGCCATTCTGCCACATGTGAAGTAAACTGTTAAAGTGATGTATTTGTTGCCTGCAAACCTACACAGAATACATAGTGACTTTCCATTGACACTTTTACTGCAGGAAAGACATCCTCCAAATAAACCCCCATCATTAATTTCTCCAGACAGATACGTCATCCTGGGAGGCCACCGTGACTCCTGGGTCTTTGGTGGAATTGATCCTCAGAGCGGGGCAGCTGTGGTTCATGAGATTGTGAGAAGTTATGGGAAATTGAAGAAGGAAGGTATGTGACTAAAGAATAAAGCAAACAAAACCATTTACAGATTTTTCTTAAACTAAGGGTCAAATTTCTGCCCTCAGTTGAATTAAGTTAAGTAAGTGCTTAAGTGCTCTGCTAAATCAAGGCCTTAGTCCTTCATATTTGGAATTTGCTGTCAACTCTTCAGTTATCTATTGTAGATATTTCAAAATACCTATAATTATGGTACCCAAAAGATGCGATCCATGAAGATATATAGGCATCTAAGTCCCATTTTTAGGCACCATTGTAATCCACAACTGCTGGTTGGCTTCCATCTAACCCTGTAGGTGTCTAAATTAGCTCAGGGCCTATGTTTTTGCTTATGAGCATGCACATTGCAGCCACACTTTAGGTGTCCGGATCTGTTTCTCATGCCTAAGCCCCAGAATGATTCACAAACCACGGATGTTAGGCATTCAGCAGCCTAAGTTGTGTGCTGGAGTCTGAGCTGGTAAACAAGCTCTATGTTGCAATGCCTAAGTCCCGTGGTGGAGCTTGGCCTACGTGCCTCTCTCATTCATAGTGTGGTAAATTTGCTTTGGCAAGGAATTAAAGTATCTAATTATAGAAATTACTGAACTCTTGTATAGCAGTTTTCATCTTTACAGTGCTTTTCAGCTGCTAATCACTGTTATCTTAACTTTAATTAATTAATCAAAAAATGTTATGATGTTATGACATCCTTGGGTTCCAAGACGGTGATGGGTGTGGGAAGTTTCATCTGGGGAAGAAAATCAGGCAGTGTGTGGAAGATGGGGAAGTAAATATGACATACGGGGTAACTGTTAAAAATTCTGCGGTCTGTGATACACAAGAGGTCAGACTAGATCATGCAGTAATACCATCTGGCCTTAAAAATCTATGGAACTATGCCATAAGCTAGTAAGCATGAATCTGAGAAGACAACTTTTATAGCTTCCAAATCTGTTAAGTGTACATAAGTGTTAAACCAGAGTGAATGGGACTCGGAATACGTACAGGCTACACTGTGGAAAATTAGTGGGAGAACAAGTTTAAAAATACAAGGTTCCTAGTTATACTGAAGGGTGGTGAGGAACATCAACACTATTGAAAGTCAGCTGCCAGAACAAATAGAATCTCCTTTTATGGAGTCTGAAATCCTGGAGACAGAGGTCCTGATATAACTGGAACACTGCTACAGTAGCTTTCTTTGCCCAACCACAACATTTAAAACCTGTTAGAGGTTAATTTTGTTTCCTTCACTGCCTAGTTACCAAACATAATAGGCAACAATGTTTAGTGAAGCCAACCAGGAACAGGAGTAATAGCAGTGGTGTGAAGGAGAGCTTGGATAAAGTACATACAGATAAAAACACATTGCAATATACTGTGCTGCAGATTACCGTGGCTTCAAATCACATGCAAAGCTTTTTAGAGTGAAAGAACATTGTTTAGAGGTGGATCTATCAAAACCACACAGGGGATTCCTCGGTATTTGAGAGTTGGTGTTTGGGAAGAGGGTCAGGGAAAGCCTTTATGGCACTAGACATGGAACAAGTATTAAGATTTATATTTAAATTAAAAAGGACAGTAATTTAATATCTGTATTGAGTAGAGCTGGTTGTAAAAAATCAAAACACTTTTGCAAAAATTCTTCCCCAGTTATTTGCCAAAATGTTGAATTTAGGAAAATGTCAATCACCTCAGGTACTGAGGGAAAACAAAGGTCTGTATCAGGCATAATACTGCAAACTATGAGTAACATTACAAAACATTTTGGGGGTAGATTCCCCAAGCGTGCCTTATGCGCCACACATCATTCTTGCAACTGAGACCCAAACTGTTGTTACTCATGGTGTGATTTAGTTTCCATTTGATATTCACTCACAATGTATTTCTCTGGAGTAATTCTCCTGGTGCTTTAAATCTTTTGTTATTGTAGGATGGAGGCCCAGAAGAACAATAATATTTGCAAGCTGGGATGCGGAGGAATTTGGCTTGCTAGGATCTACAGAGTGGGCTGAGGTAAATCAAGAATAAGTGATCTAAGAGAGTTCTGTACAATGGTAGATCTTTTCCCCCACTTTTTGGAACCTCTTCCAATGAAGCATGTTCATATACACTCAACACGCGAGAGAGTGTCCAAGGTTGTATTGCTAAATACCAAGAAACACTTGAATGTGATAACTAGGACCATACCAAATTCACAGTCCATTTTGGTCAATTTCACGATCATAGGATTTTAAAAATCATAAATTGCATGATTTCAGCTATTGAAATCTGAAATGTCACAGTGTTGTAATTGTAGGGGGCCTGACCCAAAAAGGAGGTGTGGTGGGATTGGGGGGGTTGCAAGGTTATTATGGGCGGGTTGTGGTACTGCTACCCTTACTTCTGCGCGGCTGTTGGCGGCGGCGCTGCCTTCAGAGCTGGGCAGCGTGAGAGCGATGGCTGCTGGCCTGGAGCCTAGCTCTGAAGGCAGAGCTGCCACCAGAAGCAGCGCAGAAGTAAGGGTGGTATTGTATGGCATTGCCACCCTTACTTCTGCGCTGCTGCTGTTGGAGTGCTACCTTCAGAGCTGAGCTGGCCAGCAGCCGCTGCTCTCCAGACACCCAGCTCTGAAGGCAGCACAGAAGTAAGCGTGGCAATACTGCAACCCTCTAAAATAACCTTGTGATGTCCCTGCAACTCCTTTTCGGGTCAGGACCCCCAATTTGATAAATGCTGGTCTCCCCCATGAAATCCCTGTAGTATAGGGTAAAAGCACACAAAAGACCAGATTTCACCAGGGGAGGGAGGGGAACCAGATTTTATGGTTCATGACACATTTTTCATGGAATTTGGTAGGGCCCTAGTAGTAACCCTTTCCCAGGAATACACTAAATTATTCTCGGCTTTAGCAATGAGCAACCTCAGTGTGAATTGCATCTGAAGAGGCCACATGTGCTACCTACAGTATGACCAAAGTAACAATGCTACATCCCAAAACAAAGTGTGTCTGAGAATATACCAACCTATACTTGCAGGTAGGGACCCTGCCAATTGGAGATATTGGGCTCGATTCTCCTTTCAAACCAGTTTTAAATAGGTGTCATTCCATTAACTCCCGTGGAGCTGCTTGAGATTTACACTGAAGTAAACGAGATCAGAATCAGGTCTGTTGTTTTGGTTGCTGCCCTATTAAGAGTGACTTCTGCCCTAGGTACTTTCTGATTTGTACGGAGGTGGTGAATAGCCAGTATCATTAATCCATCTGCATTAAAAATATTCAGAATCAAGGGTACCATGTCTACTGCTTAGAGGGAGACACTGCTTCATTGACTTTAAAAGCACCCACAAGGTCAAGCTAAAGGCTGTTCTAACTCAAATCATTCCAAAGAAGGCCCATAAATCTTGCACTGAGGCTCCTTTTCAGCATGTGAAGTATGACTGGCTTGCTGTTCTATCATCCACTATTTTACTTACTGCAAAATCTTCTTGTTTTCTCTTAGATTACATGGCCATTATAAATAACAGAAGTTCACAGAATAATGAATGATCTAGAAAAGGGAGATTGGTAACTTCTGTTCTCCCTGTCTCATAATACAAGAACAAGGGGACATTCAATGAAATTTAAAGGTTGGAAATTCAGAATGGATAGAATAATTTATTTTCATTTAGCACACAGTTAGCCTATGGAATTCATTGTGACATGAAGCTGTTGAGGCCAGAAGTTTAGCAGATTCAGATGCAGAGCTGTAATAGTAAATATTAAAGCAGCAAGAATTTCGGAAGGCATATCAATACCTGCAAGATTTATGGCATAAGCAAAGCTCTGACTAATGGGATTAGGAGGATATTTCCCTTGGTGACAGATTATCCCGTAACTGTCTATTTCAGTGTTTCTTGCACTTTCCCTGAAGCAGCTGTTCCTGGCTGGTGTAGATGATGAGATATTGAACTAGGTGGTTTGATCCAGTATGGCCATTCGTATGTTCCTAACCTTAAAGAAGGCATGAGGTGCCATCTATAGTAGTTCAGAGCATCTGCTCCATTTAACTAAATGAAACCCTGTGTTTGGTTGGAATGGGCCCCAAATCTCACCTTTAAATGCTTATCCAAAAACTCCTGTATGCAGTTCACCTTGCTCTGAAAGAACTGCTTCGTGTGTCAGTCAGTCCACTTGCTTTGGGAGTCAAGACTGACACGTGGGCCCAACAGTACCATATGGGCTGGATCATGGTAGTTTGGAAAGCTGCAAGAGTCTAGTTAAAATGTACAGTGTTACTTTGAAGGGAAAAGGTAACTAACTTCTTTTTTTTTTCCCCCACCGCAGGAAAATGCCAAACTGTTACAAGCACGTGGGGTGGCCTATATCAATGCCGATTCCTCAGTTGAAGGTGTATACTTGTGTTTCTATGGCAGTGGCAGATGGGAGGTAGATGAAATTGAGACAGCTTCACTTGAGGCTCCGTGCTGACTTTGCCATGAGCCCTGAGAAAAGCACATTGTTGTGTTGGCCCAGGAGCAGCTTGGGAGGGAGATGGTGACCCATAGTTATAATTGTCCCCCTGCTTCAGGGAGGGAGTGCTGGGCATATAACTACACTATCTAACACATGGTGTTGGGGGGGGAGGAAGGGAAGACGGGGGTAGAACCAAGGACCTGCCCACTATCCACCCCTCCCTGTAGCTCTGTAGAGTCAGCTTCCCCTCCCGCGCGGCTCTCCGTGATACGGGTAGCCAGCACAGGGGCCTAAGGCAGGACCCCTGAGCTGCTGTGCTAGCTGAAGCATAATTCAGCCCAAATCCTAAGCCAGTGTGAATGTACTGAGCAGCCTACAGCTGGCAGCCCTAACTACTTTGAAGATCCTGCTTTTTCCTCCTGGTGTCTCCTCTTATTACAGACATGCCTCCCCCCTCCACAAAGACACAGAGCAGACTTGGTTTTCTATTGTAAATGCTGACCTTGTCTTTCAGGAAACTACACTCTGAGAATTGATTGTACTCCGCTGATGTACAGCCTGGTGTACAGCTTGACCAAAGAGGTAAAGATACACTAAAATATCAACTAAGGTAGCAACAGTAACTACCCATAGGAGCTGGTTATTGTACTGGATGTGAAACTGTTCTTATTAGTAAGAGACTCAGGCCAAAATTCTGCATGGTTGTCAGGGCTTATGCTGATTGTAGTAAAATCTGTCATGGGCATCATCAGATAGTTAGGCCTCAATGATCAAATTCCACTCTCGTTTACCTCAGTGCCACCACAGACACCAGTGTGGTTGACCAGATGTAATGAGAGTAGAATTTGGCCATCAAGAATTCAATTTAATAATGTCACCAATTCACATTTCTTATATACTGGTACTCTGGAGAGGTCAGTAGTGACTCCATAGTTAAGGCTATATTGAGTTTTTTCCTTAAAATGTGTGTGAGGGGGCAGAGAAACTGGTGTTTGGCACAGCAGAGGTTAAATAAAACTTGGGTTCAGCGAGCCCCACCTCACTACACCTACAGCCAATGCATGCCTGGAGTGGGGAGAAAAGAAGGGAGCCTGGCTCAACTGGGGGATGACTGGCTAGGAGGCAGGAGCGCTCTGCCTGCCTGCCTGAAGGGATGGATCAGTGACCTGCCAGCCAGCACAGCCACTTGCGCCAAGTAAGGTCTCCCCTGCCAAGGAGAGGCAACCGGACTAGTGGGGCCATGCCCCAAACTGAAGAGACTTGTAGGAAGTAGCCCAGGGAAGTGGGTCTTTCCTTGCTGCTGGGAGGGAGACCCCATCTCCCCTGTTTAGGGGTTGATCTGCACAGGGCTCTGGACGGGACCCGGTCCCCTTACCCCCTCACCTTACAAACTGAAAGGCCAGTAGTCTAGCCACTAGGCCGCCTGGAAGACACTATCACAATGCGATTCAAATCCCACGGTTTACTGGTTGAATGCAGCTTGAGTGTGACTGGTGAGGAATTGGGTGTGTACTATTTGGGTGGTCATTTGTTGAAAGCGAAAGGGAGTTTGTTGTGGAGGTGGGTGTGTTTGACTGTTACAATGTTGGGCAGGTAAAGCCTTTGAACTGAGCTTGGTGTGGATGTTAGAGTTGGTTGAACTGGAGATTTCCTTTACTTTTAGTGACTGTATTAAACAAAAATGCACTTGTGCAACCTTAATTCCAAATTAACAGTATTTTGTGTGAATGTTATTAGAAGAGTTTCAATCCATAGATCATGACTTACCTAGTTATAAGAATGATTTACAGCAGTAACAGCTAATGTGAACAGGTTTTCCCTTCTGCAAAGTAATTCTGCTTAACTTCAAATTTCAGTGGCATGCTACAGTATAATGACATTTCACTTCTAATGAGTAAATCAAGGTTTTATATATACTTTTGATCAATATATATATTAAACATTCCCCTTTCCTCCCCCCCCCCCCCCCAATAGCCATGCCAGATAAGTTGCAATTCTTTTACAGCCATGCCTGCTGTGAAATCTGTCTATTCTGGTACTTTCCCTAAGTACTAAGAGTTTTCAAGGCATTCACAGCATGCCAGCCCGCTACATTAAACACAGTGTGACAGATATGGCCAACATTAAAGCTGAATGTTGAAAACAAGACTCATGAGGAAAGACTGAAAAAATTGGGTTTGTTTAATCTGGAGAAGACTGAGAGGGGACATGATAACAGTTTTCAAGTACATAAAAGATTGTTACAAGGAGGAGGGTGACAAATTGTTCTCATTAACCTCTGAGAATAGGACAAGAAGCAATGGGCTTAAATTGTTAATAGGGAGGTTTAGGGTGCACAGTCCAAACATTTTTTTTTCTCACTCTCAAGGTAGTTAAGTACTGGAACAAATTGCCTAGGGAGACTATGGAATCTATATCATTGGAGGTTCTGAAGACAGTTTAAACACCTGTCAGGAATGGTATAGTTATTACATGGTCCTGTCTTGAGTGCAAGGGACTGAACTAGATGACCTATTGAGGTCCCTTCCAGTCCTACACTTCTATGATTCCAACATATCAATTTTAATTTCACCTAGCATGTATTCATAGGGCCAGGCTGTGATCCTCTTATTCTGTCCCAGATTTTGGTGTCAGTAGAGAAGGTTTTAGAACAAATTGATAAATTAAACAATAATAATTCATCAAGACCAAGTGGTATTCTCCCAAGAGTTCTGAAGAAATTCAAATATAAAATTGCAGAACTACTAACTGCAGTATGTAACCTATCATTTAAATCAGCCTCTGGACCTGATGACTGTTACTAATGTAATGCCAATTTTTCAAAAAGGCTCCAGGGGCAATCTTGGCAATTACAGGCTGGTAAGCCTAACTTCAGTACCAGGAAAATTGGTTAAAACTATAATAAAGAACAGAATTATTAGACACATATATAAACAAAATATGTTGGGGAAAATTCAACATGGCTTTTTAGAGAAATCATGCCTCACCAATCTATTAGAATTTTTCATGAGTGTCAACATGCCTTTGATATGGTTCCTCACCAAAGGCTCTTAAGCAAATTCAGCAGGTCCTATCTGGTTAAAAGATAGGAAACAAAGGGTAGGAGTAAATTGTCAATTTTCACAATGGAGAGACATAAATAATGGGTCCCTCCAAAGATCTGTACTGGAACCAGTGCTGTACAACATATTCATAAATGATCTGGAAAAGGGGGTGAACAGTGAGGGGGCAAAGTTTGCAGATAATACAAAGTACTCAAGATAGTTAAGTCCAAAGTTGACTGCAAAGACTTATAAAGAGATCTCACTAAATTGGGTGAAGGAGCAACAATATGGCAGATAAAATCCAATGTTGATAAGTGCAAAGTAATGCACATGGGAAAAAATAATCCCAACTATATGGGGTCTAAATTAACTATTACCCCTCAAGAAAGAGATCTAGGAGTCATTGTGGATACTTCTCTGAAAACATCTCTCTCTGTGCAGCGGAAGTCAAAAAAGCTAACAGAGTGTTAGGAAACATTAGAAAAAGAATAGATAATAAAACAGAAAATATCATAATGCCACTATATTAGTCCATCGTATGCCCACATCTTGAATACTGTGTACAGTTCTGTTGCTGCACCTCAAAAAAGAGATAGTAGAATTGGAAAAGATATAGAGAAAGACAACAGAAATGATCAAGGGTATGGAATAACTTCCAAACAAGGAGAGAGTAAAAAGACTGGCACTATTCAGACTGGAAAATAGACAACTAAGGGGGGATATGATAGAGGTCTATAAAATCATGAATGATGTGGAGAAAGTGAATAGGGAAGTGTTATTTATCCCTTCACATAATACAAGAAGCAGGGTTCACCCAATGAAATTAATAGGCAGCTGGCTTAAAACAGACAAAAGGAAGAATTTCTTCGTACATCACAGAGTCATCTTGTAGAATTCATTGCCTGGGGATATTGTGAAGGCCAAAAGTATAACTGGGTTCAAAAAAGAATTAGGTAAGTTTATGGAGGATGGGTCCATCAGTGGCTATTAGCCAAGATGGTCAGGGACGCAACCCCATTCTCCAGGTGTCTTAAACCTCTTATTGGCAGAAGCTGGGACTGGACAACAGGGGATGGATCACTCAAAATTGCCCTGTTCTGTTCATTCCCTCTGAAGCATCTCGCACTGGCATCTCAGAAAACAGGTACTAAGCTAGATGGATCCTTAGTCTGACCCAGTATGGTCATTCTTATGTTTATGTTCTTACATATATTTATTTAGATTTGTACAAAAATAAGAACGGTGACTTTATTCCCTTAGTAGTCTCAATGACTTGTACTGTAAGATGCTGCTCATCACAAGTAAGTCTATTACAGTCTGGTCCACGTTGATTCTTAATCTGGTATTTTCTATTAATCTGTAACTCAAGATGTCCAGTTAGGAATACTTGGTTGGACTTCTACATGTAAAATATCCATCTGCCCTTTTAGACCAAGAATCTCTAATTTAATATGCCACATCTTGGCAGGTAGTGCAAGGTGAAAATCAGCTTGTGACTAGGTTGCTCCTGGTCTCGCAACAATTTACAACTATGTCTCCAGTTGGATGCAAAGATCAAGGGTTTTATTTGGTTGTCATCCCCTCATGAAGGACACCCCCTGCAGCAGTCTTACTCAACAAGTCACTGGTAGTAAATCAAAATAATACTCTCACATCAGAGCTACTTTCCTTCATGCAGGCACTGTCTCTGGTCAGTCACAGAATCATAGAATATGAGGGTTGGAAGGGACCTCAGGAGGTCCTCTAGTCCAACCCCCTGCTCAAAGCAGGACCAATCCCCAACTAAATCATCCCAGCCAGGGCTTGGTCAAGCCTGACCTTAAAAACCTCTAAGGAAGGAGATTCCACCACCCCTCCTAGTGGAAACGTTTTTCCTAATATCCAACCTAAACCTCCCTCACTGCAACTTGAGACCATTACTCCTTGTTCTGTCATCTGCTACCACTGAGAAAAGTCTAAATCCATCCGCTTTGGAACCCCCTTTCAGGTAGTTGAAAGCAGCTATCAAATCCCCCCTCATTCTTCTCTTCTGCAGACTAAACAATCCCAGTTCCCTCAGCCTCTCCTCATAAGTCATGTGCTCCAGCCCCCTAATCATTTTTATTGCCCTCCACTGGACTCTTCCCAATTTTTCCACATCCTTCATGTAGTGTGGGGCCCGAGACTGGACACTGTACTCCAGATGAGGCCTCACCAGTGCTGAATAGAGGGGAATGATCACATCCCTCGATCTGCTGGCAATGCCCCTATTATACAGTCCAAAATGCCGTTAGCCTTTCTGGCAACAAGGGCACACTGTTGACTCATATTCAGCTGCTCGTCTAGCGTAGGTCCTTTTCTGCAGAACTACTGCCTACCCACTCAGTCCCTAGTCTGTAGCAGTGCATGGGATTCTTCCGTCCTAAGTGCAGGACTCTGTACTTGTCCTTGTTGAACCTCATTAGATTTCTTTTGGCCCAATCCTCTAATTTGTCTAGGTCCCTCTGTATCCTATCCCTACCCTCCAGGGTATTTATCACTCCGCCCAGTCCCTGGTCCCAGCCATGCCTCTCTCACAGAGTGGGAGCAGGAAATCTGCTCTCCCTCCCATCCAGTTCCCAACTAGGTTGGGTTCTCCCCTTTTAGCCTTTCCTTCCAAGGTGTAGCAGGGCAAGGCTGACTGAGCCTACAGCAGTTCATTAACCCTTTCCAGGCCAGTGTGGGGTTTGTATATGTCATCACACAAATCAACATAGTCACTGCTGACAACTGAAAGCCAGTGGACCAAATTTTCAAAAGAGTCTGCTTACACTGGGTGCCACAGTTTTCGGGTGCTCAACTTGAGATAGTTCTGGTCTAAATTTTCATTGATTTGGGTCACCCACAGCTTCCACTAAAGCTAGTGGAAACTGTATGCATTCAGGTTTCAGAGTAGCAGCCGTGTTAGTCTGTATCCGTAAAAAGAACAGGAGTACTTGTGGCACATTCAGCACCTCTACAAATCAGACCAAAGGCATCTCAGATTGAGCACCCAGAACATTTTTGAAACTGTTGGCCCAATTACCTAACAATGAACCTGATTCCACAACCCATACTCAAACTGAGTACCACTTGCAAATTACACAGGATTAGGCCTAGTGATACCACAACCTATTGGTTGCTAATGTCTGAGCAATACTAGACTTACACCATCCCTATCCTGGGCCAATACATGACAAAATGCTTTCACAACATTACTTCTTTAAGAATCTTGATCCTGACCTAAAGAGGTAAATGCAAATACCTTTTCTGTGCTGGGTTATTATTGTTGAGTAATTCCTTAAACAAAGAAATAAAAACGTAGCAATCTTTCAAAAAAAATATACCTATAGCTTTTGAAACTGCCGAGTAAATCAGAGGACACTAAAAATAGAGGCATGACATGAGCTTTATTATTATTATTTATGTGTGTCTGTAGCACCTTTCATCTGAGCACCACAAACCACAGCACAAACAATAATTAAGACTCACTGCACTGTTGTGAGATAGGTAATTATCATTACACCCTTTTTTCAAATTAGTAGAATGTAGCACAGAAAGGCTGGGTGATTTGCCCATGGTACCTGAGTCAGTGGCTTAGTTTTTGTTCTAACTAATCGACTTTATGTCATATCTGGTTGTGAATTTGTTGCTTAACAACACTTAAAATTGTATCCCTCCGTCTTTTTTTTTTTTTAACATGTATTTCTCTAGATACCAAGCCCAGATGAGGGATTTAAAGGCAAATCACTTTATGAGAGCTGGCATGAAAAAAACCCATCTACAGAATATAAAGATGTCCCCAGGTAAGTGACAAAGGATATGTGCAGAAGTTACTGCAAGTTGAAAAATAGGTTTTCTTTGTATTTCTAGCCACATGGAAAGCTGAACTCTTAAAAGAAATAGTGGGGCAGACCCTCAGAAGTGGTGTAATTGTCAAAGATTCATGGACTTGTGACAATTTACACCAGCTGTGTATCTGTACCTGTACTCAGAATTGGAGGAATTACATATGACAGAGCAAATTGTCAGTATAGCCGGGCTTTAGCCACATGATTCCTTATAGGTTCCAGGATGTGTCTAACTCCCTAGGAAACCACAGCTAAAATGGGATTATCTGCTTCCAGAACATTTGGGGCAGGGTGTCAATTACAACATAGCCCGTCTGGGGTTGAAGTCAGACCTAAGTGTAATTGTTCTATGGTTAGAAGTAGGAAGCAGCGTTTTATTGTCATTTTAGCCTTGTTTCTGAGAAAGCATAACTAGTGTGTGAAAAGAAACAGTGACCTTTAATTCTGTAGGGTTAGCAGCCCTTGGAGTCTGCATTTTATTCAGTGCCTGGAGGAAGTAAAACTAGCCAGAATTTTTTGGAGCTGGTGTTTTGTTTTGTACAGTTTTCTTCAGTCTGGTCATATCAACCATTTTTCATCTTTCTTACTTCGTGATTTTCTGTGCCTCTCTGAAAGGCAAGGCTCAAGCCCTATAGCCCCTCATAATCTTCTCAGTAAAGGTCTCTGCAGCTAGCTGGGTAGGGATAGAAATATTTTCTCAAATGGAAAAAGCAGAAGTTAGAGGGAGGTGGATTGGGCCAAAACAGCATCATCTCCTAACCCTTACCACCAACCACATGGAAAGCCTTAGATTCTGTAGCCTAAAGAAGACGCTTTGTCTGGGTGAGAAGGCTCAGGGCTGCTTTTCATCGCACTATCCCCCTTTAGATCTACAGGGATTGCCCCTCATAACATATAAAGTTGATCCTGTTAAGTCGTGACTAGGAGATGCTGGGCAATGGGTCTATTCCCTTAGACCTGTCCGCATCTCTTGTGTAGATTCCTGCTCTGTGCTGTTGTATTCCCCCTCAGATGAGATGCAGGGATTGACCAGGGTTCAGTAGAGACTCCATGTCAGAGAGGCCCTTAAGTGAGCAAGAATAAGGAAGTGGATTTGGAGCCAAATTCTTCCCTGCACTAACTTCACTGAGTTCCATGTGATGAGTCTGGCCCACTGTGAACAGCAGAGTTGCTAGGAGATGCACATGGTGGGTGATAGACGACTCAGGAATGACAGAGATTATGTTAAGGAGATGTTTGGAGGAAGAGTGTGGTGGGGAATGCCCTGGAATGGGGTGGAAGGGATGAAATAGGCGAGAGACAGGAATGGGGAGTTTATTAATACAATATTTTGAAACATACTAAACATTGTACTTAGATACTTTACTCAAGATCTGTTCCCTTTTCTTGTCAAAAGAATAAATAAGCTGGGTTCTGGCAATGACTTTGAAGTCTTTTTTCAGCGGCTTGGCATTGCTTCAGGCAGAGCACGTTACAGCAAAAACTGGGTAAGTCTGTCATCACACCATCTCATCACTGTCCCTCATAACCCACTGATACCATCAGCTGCGATTCAACGATTGTAAGCTCTTTGGGGCTAGGACTGCCTTTTTATTCTGTTTGTACAGAGCCTAGCACAATGGGATCCTGCTCCAGGACTGGGTGCCTGGCTATTACCGCAATAATTCATACATAGTGGTGATAATAACTGTGAACTTGGCATGAACCAACCAAATCATAAAGGCATTTAGTTCAAAGTAAATGACAGGATAGTGACACAGAATTGCTTACGGCCAGTAGCTCTAAGAAAGCTTTGAATGCTGAAGTGATTTTTTTTACAACGATGACTGCTTTGATTCTTTCTGTGTCCGCATTGAGAGACATGCACAATTACAATAAGATAACAAGTCACAGTCTATTAAGCAAGGTCTTCCCCTATGAAGAGGAGTATTGAAAATATGAACAAAGAGGATTGCTGTGATGCAGGCACACAAGAGGGAATGTTTTGCAGGATAGTCAAGCTGTCCAAACCGGCTTTATAAATAACACATTTTTAAATTCATTTTTTTTTCCAGAGAGTGGAAAAATACAGTAGCTACCCAGTTTACCACAGTGTCTATGAGACCTATGAGATTGTGGAGAGATTTTATGATCTGACTTTTAAGAATCACCTGACAGTGGCACAGGTACGAGGAGGGTTGGTATTTGAACTGGCCGACTCTGTGGTCCTTCCCTTTGACTGCAGAGATTACGCAGAGGCTTTAAGGAACTATGTTCAAGTCATCTATAATTTGTCAAAGAATCATCAAATGGAACTGACAGCGTACAGCGTGTCGTTTGGTACGTACCGCCCTCCACCAGAACCTTCCTCTTTCTATTGTTCATTATTTGTATTGTGATAGCATGTAGGATCCCCTGTCATGAACCGAGGCCCCATTGTGATGGGTGCTGCACAAACAGAACAAAACTAGTCCCTGCCCCTAAGAAGATTACAATCTAATTAATGATTTTATTTTGATTTTTTTTAAAAAAAGAAACCACATGCCTAATTGCACAAGAGCCTTTTGAATATCACTTAAAATAAACCTCTTATAATACAAAAGGCCCAGCAAACATACAATCAGAGCGAATGAATAAACAAACCCCCATTCTCTCCAGGTCACCACCCGTAGCCAGATGTCCAGAGAAATAAATGGGCTTTGCATTGTGGCCCTGAAGTTCAACAATGGTGCGCTAATCTCAACAAATCAGGGGGGAATGAATTACAAAGCTGAGTTGCCAACTCTTATGATTTTTATCACGGGTCTCATCAGATTTGGCGCTTTTCTCAAAGCTCCATTTGCCGTAGTCACATGACAATGGGGGAAATCTCAACTTACTTTTTGTTTTAAATGAAAATCTCTAGCCCTGATGGTTGCTGAGAAAAGCTTGAAAAAGCTACTCCTAAAAGCTCGAACACCAGAAGACAAAGTGATTACAAAATTGATCGATCAGAAAAGACCCTCGTGATTGGTTTTGAAATTTCATGATTTTGGGGGCTGACTCAAGATTTTTGAACTCTTGGGGTTGGAAATACTGAGGGTCCCTCACAGGAAAAAAAAACACACTGCCAGCAACCTTCTCCTGCTTAAACTGAGCACCATGCCCAAGGAATCTTAAATCCTGCCCTGCATGGCCCTTTGCCTATCTTCAGTGGAGCCAGAATTTCACCCTGCAGACTCATAGATTGGCATTTCTGTGGGATGGAAAAGGAGTCATCACCTGGACAGGCAGTTTCCATACCCCAGTGCCCCTCCTGGCTGCAATGTTTGGAGATACAAATATACGCTATCCAAGCTACTGTGTGGCCCATAATGCCTAAAGCCAAATGAGTGCAGGTAATAGGAGCTAGTGCAGTGCTTTGCACCAATTAAACTCTTGCTGATAAAAATACAAGGAATACCATCGACATTTATAGTGCCAAAATGACTTACCTGTACAAGAAGGGAAATAAGTTATACTGGCATAAGGCACCTTTATACTGGTATAACTGTGTCCACACTCGGACTGGTTCTGGTATAGTTATACTGGTACAAAATCCATGTGTGGACCAGGCCTTATTTATTTTTTTAAAATAATTTTTCAAATAACCCAACACTTAAAAACAAAACCACACTAACCAACTCCCGCATCTTCATGCGAGCTCTGTCAGCTCTCAGTGTGCATGTGCAATCATGTGATAGTGAGGGCATTTCTGCTGTTTGAGTGTCTAAACTGTACACACACACACACACACACACACACACTTCATTTTGCTCTTTGTGCTATGAGAATTAACATGATCATGTTGGTTCATTGGCAAAAGCTAAACAGAACTCAAAGTTAAGCTCTTCCTTTCCCATCTCTGCAGGTGCTCTCTTCTCTGCTGCAGATAATTTTACAGAAGCTGCCACTGACTTTCACAGGAGACTGCAGCAAGTTGACATCAATAAGTAAGTTCTACAGATTCCTTAGCCATCAAACCAAATAATTAAATTCTTCAGGCCTAGTGGGGCAGCCTTCACTCATGCTGTGAGCTCTTATATAAACTATCTCATTAACAAGTGCCCACTAACGGGAGTGAGGGTTGTACCAATTGGGTCCCTTTAAGGGTTATAATAATCAGGTCGCCATTAAAGCACAAATGTTTATCCAGTCTTCTGTTTAATACTTAGAGTGCCAGACTCTCATTTACACTAATGTCCCTTTCTGCCACTCACGTTCTCATTTTCTGACCAACAGCCAGAGTGGTGAAACAGAGCCTTATTGCAAATGAGAAGCAGATCCAGGATAGATAGCTTTTTAATGGTGGCCATTCTGAATTTAAATAAATTAACAGCATTTGACTTATTTATAGGAATTTGTGTGATGATCATGTCTCTAGTACCAGGATTGCTTATAGTGCTAAAGATGCAACATATTAACTCTAAAAGGCTGCAGATTTCAATGCAGCATGCGGATGTATGCCCGCTGAGGATCTGGTCCTCACATAAAGCTGTGTGTAGTCGGTCAGCTGTTTCTTTTACATCCCATTTACACATAAAAATGTTGCTGCTTTCTTAGTTCTCTCCTTTCTTACTTAGTTTGATTTTTGCAGCACCTTTCCCTAACTCTAGGAACATGAATATCTGTTAGTTATCAATTATAAGGCTTACACTTCAAGATTCACCATTTGTAAATAGCTGGATTGTTTTTGTTTAGCTGGTTGGTTGTTTTTTTTGTTTTTTTTTCAGAACCACTGAAATATATCCGTAGAAATAAATGGACTCTAACTAAACTTTGTTTCAGCATTTTTTTAAAAATGCTTGGTGTCTTTTTTTTTTTTTATTAAGATCAGAACACTAATTATTAACCTTAATCATTCCATATGGCAAAGATGGAATTTTTGCTATGTGTTATTGAATGTTGCTACATGATATCAAATGGGATACCTCAGTTCAAGAACAATTATATTAACATAATTTGAGTTGAACTTAAGCAATGACCAAATTCTGCTTTTGTTTATACTGGTGTAAATTTGGAACTGACTACAGTTGAGTTACTCCAGATTTATACTGATGTAGCTGAGATTTTGCCCTAGTGATTCAACTGCAAAGCTCAGCAGTATGTCACGTTGCACACAGGTTTCCAGTCCCACTGGTAAATATATTATTTATTTGTTAAGCATCAGTACAGTGCTTGGTGCTGTACAAAACACACAGATACACACAGTCTGTGCTCCAAGAAACTTTTATTTAAACAAACACACCAAACAATTCAGGCAACACAATTCACAGACCAGCCCAAAAATTGTTCTAACGAAGTTCCTTTTTTTATTTTTAAATTGAGAGGTTTTTTATATAAAAAATAAATGCATTTTTACTGAAGTTGCTTGACTTTGATAGGCTTCATGAAAGAAATGAGTGTTAAAAAAGAATTGTATGGAGAGGGAGTGATTGTCTTGAACATGACAGTGGGAGAGAGTTTCAGGTATAAGGGACAGCTTGGGAGAAAGTATTTAATTATCCTTTCCTTCTTACAGTACATTCCTTAGCACCTAAGAACAGCCTTACAGAACCTCCACATTATGTGCCAGATCCTCAGGGTAGCTCGACATTGATCTGTTGACTTAACTGTGATTGGCTTCACAGGTGTTGTACTCATTAAATTCTACAAGCTGTGTTTAGACATGTATTGAAGCTGTGAAAGTTTTAGTACAGGATGCACATGTTCAAAGTACTCTGAGGCTAAGACAGACCTCTGTTGCTTTCTTTTCAGCCCAATCGCTGTAAGAGCATTGAATGATCAGCTCATGTTTTTAGAAAGGGCTTTTATTGATCCTCTTGGTTTACCTGGCAGGCCATTCTACAGGTAGGCAAACATTATCTACAACAAACTTTACTTGTTTTTTGCCTAAGAACTCTAAGAAATGTCAACCACTTGTGATTTACAGGTATCTGCAGAGTGTGAACAAAAATGGAAAATTATTATTTAACATGGGAAAAGGGGCATAAATAAGTATAATAGGATAAGAAAAAGAAAGGGAAAAATTAGTCTGAATATTAGGATAAAATTCAGTGATGTGATATATAAGGGCCTGATTGAAAGGCCGTTAAAGTTAACAGGAGTATTTTCACTGATTTCAGTGGGCTTTGGATCAGGTCATGAGCATTTGATCCTGTTCCCATTAAAGTCCAATCCAAAACTTCAAAGCAGTGTAGAATCAATCCCTAACATGCTTCTTAAAAAAAACAAAAAACAAAAAGCGGGGGGGAGTGTCCTAACACATGGAACAGTTAACCTTAGACTGATCATAGTGGTACGAAATATAGCGAAAGAGCAGCGCTGCAGTAGTAGTAAAGTAGATTTGCTGGTCTCTAACATTTTAACTGGTCCATTCAATCTTGTTTTGTGGGCAGACTAGCTGAACCTTCTACATCCTTCTCCCACTCCAGCATAATGCAGAACATTCACCTTTCCTGAAAAAAGCAGTCTAGCAAGAGAAAACAGACATTAAGATTTACAATCCTTGTACTTTTAACATCTCCTGAATAAATATCTGTCAAGGCCAGTTTACTGATGCTTTAAGCCTTCCTAACTCAAAGTACTCTTCAGCTGCCAGAAACTGTGATTATTTGTTTTTTTTCTTTAATCAAAAACACTGGGGAAGAAAAAAACATTTATAATCTGTCTCCACTCCTCCAGGACACTGGTATTCACATGGACTAATTTAGTGTGTTCGTAGGTGTGCTTAGAAGATATCTGGGGGAGAAATGGGAATTTTAGATTTTTGCTTTTTTGCTTTATATAGTGCAGGCATTATTGCTAAAAGAATCCTATTTATTTGCATTCCCAATACCAAGGATTTGCTTTGACAGCTGATATATTCATTGGATGAGGATTTATTCAGAAAATAAACATTTGTTCTATTTTCATAATGTGCAGTAATTTTTCTCTTTCCCCACAGGCACATTATTTTTGCTCCGAGCAGCCACAACAAGTACGCTGGAGAGTCATTCCCAGGGATCTACGATGCCATGTTTGATATAGAAAACAAAGCAGATCAGCGCAAAGCCTGGGAAGAAGTAAAGAGGCAGATCTCCATTGCAGCCTTCACCGTGCAGGCTGCAGCAGGGACGCTGAAGGACCTCACATAAACATAGCAGCAGCATACTCAAAAGTGAAAGACTCGAGTTGACAGCTGGGGAGCCCTCAAACCCAGAGCATTTACAGACATGAGTAGGATTATTTTAAAACCCTTGTTCTTTGCAAACAGTCAGTCTCCCTCACTCACTTCCATTACATTTAACAACATTAATAAGGTATGATACCTCTGAAATTCTATTTGGAGAGAGTGGAGTTGAGATCATTGCTCAAGCGAGATACTAAATTAAACAATGTTCATTTCAAATTGCCACCCCCACACATGCACACACAAAAACCCCTGATTTCCTTTTCATGTAACATGTTCAATTGCAGAAATCACAATGTTTGTAGTCTCACAGTTGTGCAGTGTATTTAATCTAATCTATTGGCCTGATTGTTTTGATGATTATCTTGTAGTACTTTTATCAGTAAAACAGAACAGTCATCCTTATTTCCAACACTTTCTAACATATTAATTAATTTTCTAGTATTTTCTACAGCGTTGCATAACTATACTCTAGGTGATGCCCCTACAGCTCCCCATTGCACAAGGAGTCATGCAATAAGGTGAGAATATCTGCTTAAAATGGTGTCACAGATGGCATGGGGGAAAGGTAGTGATCATGGAGAGTTCTGGGCCGAGCGCTCAGGTGACTCATCTTTGTTACTTTTCTCTTAGCATCTTGAAGCCATTTAAAAACAGGATGAAACAAGAAACCTCCCAGTCACTATTAATAAAAAGGTGGATGGGAACAATAAATGTCAGCCATGAAATGACTTAGCACAAATGGGCTTTCAGTCTGAGGATGATGATCCTGTGCAAAAGGTACACCGCTACCTCAATATAACGCCACCTGATATAACACGAATTTGGATATCACGCGGTAAAGCAGCATTAGGTGGGGGGGGGGGTGTTGCGCACTCCAGTGGATCAAAGCAAGTTCAATATAACACAGTTTCACCTATAACGCGGTAAGATTTTTTGGCTCCCAAGGACAGCGTTATATCGAGGTACAGGTGTATTCCTAACTAAATCTATTTGTCTGTCTGTTTTCAAGGTATTTCTAATGTGCAAGGAATGAGAAGCAAGGACAAACTATTACTGTCTTCCTTAGACCCTCCTTTCAAGTTTTGCTATAAGCTCAGCACACCAGCCAGCCGTAACTTTTGTAAAGAGAGAAAGATGTGGCGACAAGGTACAGGTTTCAGCATGTATGAGTCTGGCATGCAATTTACTCAGATGATCAGCAGTGGCTGCTCTAATGAGCACACAAGCCAACTCAAATCAGAGAGAGAAAAGACTTTCAAAGTTAGGTCACCTCTCCAATCCCCTGCCTCTTGGATTTTTCCCTATGGTGTAGTTCCTTGTGCTTTGACCTGCCAATTTTAAATGACCCAAGAAATGAGGCTTCCAGCAGTTTTCTTGGAAGATTCCTCCATGTTCTAGTGGTTCTCACTGTCATGATGACATTCCCCCCCGACCTCAAACTTTTTATTGCACCATAAACTATTCCTCTCCCTCCTTCATGTTTGCACCCTTCAGTTACATGGTTATTGTCCCCAATAGCCGTGATGGGCAACCTGCGGCCTGTCAGGGTAAGCCCCTGGCAGGCTGCGAGACAGTTTGTTTACATTGACCATCCGTAGGTATGGCCGCCCACAGCTCCCAGTGTCTGCGGTTTGCCGTTCCCGGCCAATGGGAGCTGCAGGAAGTGGTGTAGGCCACAGGGACGTGCTGGCCACCGTTTCCCACAGCTCCCATTAGCCAGGAACAGTGAACCACAGCCACTTGGAGCTGCAGGTGGCCATGCCTGTGAACGGTCAATGTAATCAAACTGTCTTGCAGCCCACCAGCAGATTACTCTAATGGCCGCAGGTTGCCCATCAGTGCCCTGTGGTCATCATTTGGCCCAGCTGTGCATATTTAGCTCTTAGTCTTTTCTCATAAATCAGTCCCTCAGGTACTGCAGCTAAAAAAAAATAATGGAAGTGGTCTGGCACATTACATCATTCAGTTAGTTTTCAGATTTTTCTATGTCTGATTTTTATCTAAAGCTGTGATTTATTGAGCATTGTTTTTCTCTATTCTGGGTTTTCCCCCTCCCCCAGCTTTCTATACTGCTCGCAGCATGGCTAGCACCAGAAAATGACGCTTTCTCCTTAATCTGTCTGATATTCGTAAATAATTTTTTTTTTAAGTAAAGGGTCAGATTATGGCTAGTCCTGCAAAGTTTCCCAGGTAAAGATTGGGGGGGAGTATACAAAGAGCTGTCCCACCTCTCTAAACCACTTCTTGCTTCTATCACTGTACAAAGTCCAGACAACAACAGCACAGTCCTTGCTTTCTGTAAGTGATAGCTCCAGGCTAGTGTGGGCAGTGGCATTATTGGACACAAGGGCCGAGCTATGGTTTCTCTTTCCTTTCATCCTTTGTTTGGAAGCTCCTTTACATGTGCTGTTGTGGTGGTGATGTGTGAGGCTTAGGAACAGCCAGAAAAGTGGAGGAATTAGTGGTGAGTGCACTGAGTAACTTTCTACAATGTGCCTCCTTTTCCAGCACTACTGTCTAAATGGAAAGAATGAGGATAACATTTGACATTTATAAACCAAGAGAAAGTGCAAGGCTCAATGTTTGACTTGTATTAGTTAAAGGAACCATCTAGTTGGAGCAGGCTATGCCAGGGAGATAAATAATTAGCAAACACTTACCAAAACTTGTCTGTTAATATTTGTGAGTTTCTCTACATCAGTGGTAACATTTCTGATCCCTTGATTGTAAAAACGGAAAGCCAAACAAGGAGATTTATTACCCAGGTGGGGATCCTGGGTAATAAATGGATTTTCCTGGCAGTTTACTAAGGGCTGCTTCCTGAAAATGGATCTGTGTGGAAACAGGAATGCACCCACTTGGATCCATTTGCAGAATGTAGGCTCATGGGTGAAATTCACCCTGGTACAGGAATCCAGTGCAAGTCTTATGTACTAATTACCTTTCACTTAAACAACCTAAAGGCCTTTTGTTGGGCTTCTGCACTGAGGCAAAATTTTAGAGCCAGACAATGTCTGAGAGTATTTACCAGAGTAACAGTTTTGGTTGTCAAAGTGCAGAAGTTCATCTCAGATTGATTAACAAAGATGGACAGCTGAGTTAAATCATGAATTAAACCAATTTCTTTTACTGAATGGATTAATTTACAAAATATGATCAAGAGATGGGATGCTGTCAAGTGTTACCAAGAACTCCTGTCTTCCCAGAAGACTATCCATCATGCATATGCACCGTCTTAAAGCAGACAGGAAACACAACCGTGCATGAGATCAATAAAATGACACAGACCTCCAACATACAGCAGAAGAGAAACTCTTTCTGAGAGGGGAGCAGCATATTTGCAGGGAAGAAAATGAGAGCGGGGGAAAGAATAAGAAAGAGACAGAGAGAGAAGAGGAGTTTATTAGGGAGGGACAGAACAAGGGAGGAGCACCTCCCCAGCTTACGAGCAGGGAAAGCTAGATCCATTCCCCCCATCCTTGGGGGAAAATGCTGCAGCTCCAACTGCTCTGCTCCCCCTCCGGTTAAAGAAATGATTGGTTTTTGGTGGCTGTTCTCCCTCCTCCCTTCCAGAGAAATAGAAGCATCTCCAGCCCCTCTCACCAAGCTAAAATTTCTCTGCCCCTGGGAGAATGGATTTTCCTGAGCCTGTATATGTTGATTCTGTTGTTTTCCCAGGAGGCAGATAAGTGGGATAATGACTTAATGGTGTTGTTTCAACACAAGGTTCCTTAATGGCATTCATAAACTGTGTGTGTGTTTTCTAGAATGATCCACTGGGAAGAACAAAGGTATGTGCTTGGTGTGTGACTCTCCTTACACAGACATCCACCTCACCTTTTTATTCTAGACACAGGACAATATTTTAACATATTACACTAATAAATGGCTAAAGTGCATATGGCCGCCTAGTGGTCATACAGATCAGATTCTGTCTGATGGCTGGTCCACAGATCAGATTCTATAGGTCTCAGCTAGAGGAATTAAGGATGTAGCTGAAGTGGTTGAGCTACTTTTACACTTGGGGGTCCTAAGTTTAGTCCCCACTGTTGACCCTAGTACTGGTCGTGACGCTGAACAGACCCATACATAGCAATAAAATCATATCAGACTTTCTGACTATTGCTGCTCTCCTTCTCATCCTCCTCTCCCACTCCCCCGTTCATCATCACATGCAGTATTATGTCTAACTTCATCTGTTAATGCCTAAAAGCAGAAATCTGTCAGTTTGCTGTCTGTTAAATGCCACACATGCACCTGTGGTGCTACATAAACGCTAATAATACGCCATGTGTTCCCAGCTATCATTTCTGTAGGTGGAATTCCATCTGGTATCTCAAATGAGCTATTGGAGTGGAAGGTTTCTCTGTTCTGAATTCCAGTGAGAGCTTTGCAAGCTGTCATCAAGTGGTTAAAAACAATGATAGTAATCACAAAACTGGACATGCTTCTCACTTGTCCAAGAAAACCAGGCACAATCTGACTAAGGGGCTAAAGCCATAGATGTGAGTGAGAGAAGAATCCCCAAGTGACAGAATTATACTGTAATCAGTGTCTGTTCTGAAAAGCCACTGCCGAGTCCTTGGGAAGTGATCTAAACATTAACCAGATCTTCCATTTGTTTTTGAATGTCTTCAGCTCAGCTGCCTATGTTTGAGAAAGGAGTGATACGCGCAGCACAGGCATTTATTTTAGCGTTCCTTGCTGGGATCATCCTTTCTGGTGGTGGTTAAAGGAGAGCTGAGGTCATGTCCAGGGGTCCCCAGGAAGCTTTCACACCTTCAACCTTAACCTATAACCTAATCCTATAATTGGATCCAACATGGACAGGTCTTTGTGCCCCTTGGCTTCCGCGAGGCTCTGCATGGAAGTAGGAGTCCACCTTCAGGATCAGGGTCCTAATAAGCTTTAAAGGGAAAATGTGCGATTGATTAGCAACTTGTCCACTTACCTTAGGTAAGATGTCTGAATCCCTGGGTCTGTCTCACAGCATGTTGTACTTAGGAGTACTTAATTGGTTAAGTAAGAACTGCAAGATTTGGCTGTAAGAGCCTTTGGAATCAATCAGGTGAGGCATACAAGGCTGCTGATTATGGGCAACAATTTTGCAACTTTTGGTTTCACAGTCAGCTTAACTGGATGAGTTTTGTAAAAATTCCCAGAGACAGTGGAACTCAATTGTATTGGTCCAACTATTCATCACTGCGCCTGTTATCAACCTGACGATAAATAACAATAAAGAATCAGCAACAGTCCTTCATGCTTTTCCAGCCTTTTCTTCCCTTCCAACATACACTCCATCAACCTAATCTCCTATTACAGCCCATTCTACCATAACAAATGGCAAATTAATATAGAAAGAGTAACTTTTAAATAAAAGCAGGAGAGAGAGTTTTTGCAAATTGTCCTTCAGAATAACCGATATCCTTTGTTTCAGAGTAGCAGCTGTGTTAGTCTGTATCCGCAAAAAGAACAGGAGTGCTTGTTGCACCTTAGAGACTAACATTGTTTCATGTTCTCTGTGTGTGTGTGTGTGTGTATATATATATATATATATATAAAATCTTCCTACTGTATTTCCCACTGCATGCAGCCGATGAAGTGGGCTGCAGCCCATGAAAGCTTATGCTCAAATAAATTAGTCTCTAAGGTGCCACAAGTTCTTTTTGCCGATATTCTTTGTGTTACTCCGGGTACATTTTAAATAGATATTTTCTTGCTACTATTTTCTGGTCTGTGGGTGTAAAAGAAAAACACTTGTTTTATCTTAAATGTCCTTACAGGGATAAAATTTGCCCCAAAGTCTTACAAGGAACCAGGGACAGAGATTTAGGGGACCCAGGTTGCATCGCCACTGACGACAGTCTAACCTTGGGCATCATTTCATCTCGCCGTGCCTCAGTTTCCCCACCTGTAAAATGGGGGCGATTACTTCCCCGCTGGTGGGGAGCAGCTTGAGGGTCTCGGATAAAAGGCGCTGCTAAGCCTTATAACAGAAACAGCCCCCAAAGCAAACACACGATTTTCCTCCTAGTGCCTCCTCTGGTGGAGCCGCAGCTCCCTGCCACGTGGCTCAGGCCAGCGGGAACGAGGAGGGGCCCGCGCTGCTCCCTGCCAAAGGGGAAGGGCCCAGCGGGCAGCGGCCCCCAGCGTGACGCATCCCCCGTGGGCTCCGCCAGGGCGCCACGCGCGGGGAGAAGGGAGACCCGGCGGAGGCGGAGAGGGGCTGGAGCCATGGGCGGGAGGCAGGGCGCGCTGCGCACGGGGCTGGGCTGCGCCCTGCTGCTGGCCCTCTTCCTGCTGGGCTTCCTGGCAGGTGAGTACGGAGCGCCCCGGCCGGGGAGACAGAGCCCGGGGGGCCGCCCAGAGCTCAGGCGGGGATTGAACCGGGGCTTTACACACACTCCTTCCTCCCCCCCCCCAGTGCATGGGCTCCTTCACCTCTCCCTCCTCAGATACATGCAGCCCCTTCTCCCCTCCTAGGCACCCAGCTCCCCGGGTACTATTCTATGGACAGACCCCCACTTCCGCACACCATCCTCCACCAGACACAGCCCCCTGGATTGTTTCCATCTCCCAACTCTGCACTTTAAACCTCCCTACCCTGTGTGTGTGTGTGAAGGTTAAGAAGAGCACCCAACCAGGGGGATTTCACTGCTTGTCAGAGGCTTCCTAAATACTCACCTTCCTTAGAGAGTTTCAGAAAAGGTTGCCCTTTACTTCCATTCCCAGCCGTTTGCATGGGCGGGGGGGGGGGGGGTGTTTATCCCAAATTGGGCTGAGTGAACTGTCAGCTTCTTAGCAAGGATGAGTCAAGAAAAAACAGTTTGGAAATTACAGAGGGTTGTGCTTTTCCTCCTTGTTTTATTGTAAAAGGTGGGGATGTGGCTTCCATTAGCTGCCATCATGGAGTTTAAGGAGTAACTCAGGACCTTTAGGTTTGGAAATAAGGGACTGTCAATTGACAGCTCACAGGTGGTTTGCTGCACTCCTGTGGGAGCCCCATTTACTCCAATGGGGCTTTGCATGGATGCAGAGGGCTGACTGTACAGTCAGCTTAAAAATGCTTAAAACTAATCAGGCTAAACATTAAAAGGATGTGGTCAGTCTCAAACAAACCCAACAGTTCTGCCCTTTTTCAAAAGAAACTTTTTTACAGAACATACTTAAGACCACTATTACTGAAAGATGCTAGAGAGAAAGAGTCTCTTTCAGTTTTCCATTGTGCACTTGACATCACTGCTGTGGATTGTCAGTTTCATTGAAGTCATTTTCCCTGTTTATGTGGGTTTTCTGCTACAGAAGAGCAACACCACAAACATTGGCAAGGAATGACAGTATTTGACAATGCAGTATTTGAAAATACGTTTAACTTTCCCCCTCTCCTCCCCTGAGCACCTAATAACTATTATGGGGCTGGCTGGAGGTCATGGAATCCTAGGCTTTCATCCTGAAAATGCTCATGCACATGCTTCACATTAAATACCTGAGCAGATTCATTCAGGTAGGGGCCACTGAGTCCCTCTCACTGTTCAGTGAATGTTCACTATGAATATGACGGGTCTGATTCTCCTCTCATTGTGAACTGGTAGTTCTCCATTCAAGTTACAGGTCTAAAACGGCTGACAGAAGAATCTGGTTAAATGGTATCTATATTTATCATGTGTGCTCATATAAATGCAGGAGTGACCTGTCACTTCATCATGATCCAGTAACAATAAACATTTTACTTTGTAGTTCCTTTTATGTTTTGGGCCACAGTCCAGCAAACACTTAGGCATCTGCTAAAATGTAAGCATGTGAATAGTTCCATTGAATTTAATGGGATTACCTGTGTTTAAAGTTAACCATATGCATAAATACTTGAGCACTGTAGGGGTTGGTAAGTATCAGGCTTTAATGATATTTTTCAGGCTGGTTAATGAAACCCACTAAAAAAACAACCAGCTCAGCAGATGCCTATCAAAACGTGAGACAGAAACTTGTGGCTGAAATGAAAGCAGAAAGCATCAAGCAGTTTCTTCGGTAAGCTTTATCCTTTTTGGTTTTCAAATAATTCTATCAGCCACAAAAGCCATAAGTTATAACATTCATTAGCCCCATGGAAGAGCATTTGTTCGCTGTGCTTTTATGATATCTTTTATATTTTGGAATTACTTGGGTTTGTGCACAATGTTGAGAAAAGTATTAAAACACATGCTCTCATTTTAATGTTTTTTCCAAGTTGACTTTTTAGAAATTATTGGACTCCAAAGTGTCCTTTCCCCAAAATAGACAGATAAAGCTTGCGAAGAAGAGGATGTGAGATAGATAGATAGATATTTACACAAGTTAGTTTTTTGTAATATACTTGCTATATACATGTAGATGTTAAAGGTATACATAGAGTTGCAAGACTGTGTAGACAAAACTTATCTACATCCAGACCATTGAAAAATCTATGGTTTGAACAATATGATTTTCTCTTTTAAAAATTCATGCTGTTAGTTATGTTGCTTTTATTAAGGTTATCTATGCAGTTCTGTAAAGCTCTCTGTTTTTTTATACAAAAGCCTTTCCATTATCTGAGCTCCAGCTAGTATAACATTTTCCCCCTGCATCTTACATTATTTAAGTCCTAACATCAATAAAGAACTTTGGGGGTTGGACTAGATGACCTCCTGAGGTCCCTTCCAACCCTGAGATTCTATGTACTTTGCTTTAGTCTCAAATAGATACCTTAGAAAAGGAAAATGTTTTATGTGTTGCAGATGGACAGCTATTACATGATAAATAATGTGGCTAGTGATTCATTAATCTCTGTATTTCAGCACCCAGTGACCCAGTTAGCTGAGGTAAAGTAGAAAGCAATTCATCCTGTAGGAATATATTAACCGGAGGGGGCGAGGGAGAGAGAATGCAGTTGAATTGCCTATACAAGTACTCTTTAGTGTACAGGAATTGGATAGTATCCCTTTAAATGGTGTGTGAACCCTCTAGTGGCCATCAGTGTCTTCCATGTTTCAGAAGCCAACCAGGACACAGCACCCTTGCTGGGGCATGTGTAACCAGGTCTTGTATGTTGTGCATAGTTAGTAAACTGGATTATTTGGGCCCCACTGTGTTATGTGGTTCCTTCATACTAAGTTTGTTGTATGAAAAGTAAAAAGCATATCAGGAGCCTTTACTTCTGTCATGTATTTCACTGGAAATGAAAACAATGACTCTTGCACATGTTTACTTTTGGATAATGTAATCAAAAATATCCCCAAAAGCCAACAGAAATCAATGCTAGTTAGTGACGTATGTTAATACTCAGCATTTGAGAGTGTGAGGATGCATCTAGGACAGCAAACAGCTCATGACTAATTTGATTTCTGTTTTGTTTTTATTTATTTTAAACCTATGTGCTTTCACTTCAAACATGATTTAGAGCCCATAAAGTACATAGACCTTGTTTTGTTTTTTTGTTGCTCACAATAAATTAGAGAGGAGAGAGAGAGAGAGAGAGAGCATACAAAAGTCTAGGAAATGTATGCACTGAAAACTGTGAAATTTCTCAGTAATTATGCTGAAGTCTCTGGGCCACAGGGAATTATAAAAAAAAAAAAAAAGAGAGAGTTCTTGTGGCACCTTAGAGATTAACAAATTTATTTCAGCATAAGCTTTCGTGGGTTACAGCTCACTTCTTCAGATGCATAGAATGGAACACACAGACAGGAGATATTTATACATACAGAGAACATGAAAAGGTGGAAATACGCATACCAACTGGAAGAGTCCAATCAATTGAGATGAGCTATCGTCAGCAGGAGAAAAAAATTATCAGTATCTAGTCTGCTTGTTTTCATGGTGCCAGAACACCTTCTGTACATTTTTGCTAAATCAAACTATAAAGCAGAAACTGCAGAAATTTTTCCATTAATTCACTATCCAAAGACTATGTTAATGGTGTTGTAAAAGAAATACAAAATTAAGGCTTCCACATCACACTCTCATTCCCTCAGGCTATTCAATCTCTCCCCAGAGTATGGGAAAAGCAAAACTTCAACATCAAAAAACCAGGAAATAGAGAGGTACAAGTAATACCTCCCACATCACATAACCTTAATTGTGCACCCATTTGATCACTGCTCTAAGGAGGAGAGTGAGACCACAAGAAAAAACATATGAAGGGAACCCTAACATATCTTTAAAAATCACTTTAATATGGGACCAAAAGCATAATTGTATGGTTATTGCATGGAGCCATTAAGGGGCTAAGTTAAGGCTGTTTAGGCGCATTTCTATACCTTAACATATTTGGATTTCTTTTAAGTTTAACTTCCAAGTTTCTGGCTTTTATTTTTTTGGAGGGGGGGAGTATTGGCGAGGGTCCAGCTCCCTCCTCCCTCTCAGTTCCCAAACACAGTTTGCTGGAAAATAACTGTTCAGAGTCCAGTTTGCAGACAATTTGGTGGGTTTATTGGGGCTAAACAAGCAAACATATTCCAAAACCCTTCACATCAGTCGGGCTATATTTATATGCCAATAGAGTTTTCGTTTTTCTCTCCCCCAACTACAGTTTTATACGCTGATAGAACCCCCGTTCTTCTCCTAGCCCCTAGGTTCACACGCCCATGGAGCTCCCTCTCCTCCCCCCTTTTCTTGGCAAATGTAATTATACTTGTTGTGCCCCTCCCCTGGTACCACCCATTCCAATATATGGTCATGTTCCATTGTTTGGGAATTATAACCCCAGATCCATAAAGGTATTTAGGCACCTAAACCCCAGATTTAGGTACCTATATGTTGGATTTAGGTGCCTAAATCCCAGTTTTGTCTCCACAATGATCCACAGACCTGCTACCTAAACCTGTGGGCATCTAAATTCACTCTGTGCCTACATTTCTGCCTCCAGGCATGCACGCTGTTGCCTCCCTCTAGGTGTTTGGCCAGCTGTCTTCCACCTAAGCCTTAGAGCAATTCACAAATGGGGGAAACATGCATTTGTCTACCTAATTTGCATGCAAAGCATAATCTGGTTGGTGTGATTAATGGCTGCCTCCCTATTCAAAATCTGGCAGGTGTTGGTGTGTCCCACCTTATAACTTTTATCCCAGTGATTAGGGCACTTGCCTGGGATATGGGAGACCCAGGTTCAATTTCCCCCTCTCTGCCAGAAGGGGAGAAAGGTTGTCTCTCCCTTTTCAGGAGAGTGCTCTAACCCAGGGGTCGGCAACCTTTCAGAAGTGGTGTGCCAAGTCTTCATTTATTCACTCTAATTTAAGGTTTTGCGTGCCAGTAATACATTTTAATGTTTTTAGAAGGTCTCTTTCTATAAGTCTATAATATCTAACTAAACTATTGTATGTAAAGTAAAGAAAGTTTTTAAAATGTTTAAGAAGCTTCATTTAAAATGAAATTAAAATGCAGAGCCCCCCAGACCGGTGGCCAGGACCAGGCAGTGTGAGTGCCACTGAAAATCAGCTCGCATGCCGGCTTCGGCACATGTGCCATAGGTTGCCTACCCCTGCTCTAACCCCTGTGGCAGTTACTCAGAGTGAAAAGCTGAGCTGATTTATCTTAGGGCCTCAGAAGGGATCTCTTTGCATGTTATCCTGCCTCAGGCTCTGGTAACTATGTTGTACCATTCAACGTTTCATCTAAGGGACTTAACCATAACAACTTACTTCTTGCATGTGCTATGAAGATTAGCCTACTTGGACTCTTCTGTCAAATGCTTTTCTGAACTCTCTCCTTACCCATGACTTTGTTTTATTTTAGTTCGTTTACAAAGTTTCCTCACGTGGCAGGAACAGAACAGAACCTTCACCTTGCTAAGCAAATTCAAGCCCAGTGGAAGGAATTTGGATTGGATTCAGCGGAGCTCGTTCATTATGATGTCCTCCTTTCCTACCCAAATGAAACTCAGCCCAACTATATCTCAATTATTGATGATCAAGGGAATGAGGTGATTTTATTTTAGTCAACTGTATGTAGAAGAGCTCTTGAAAGAAATGGGGTCAGGTTCTGCCCTCACTCACACCTGTGCATCTTCATTGTGTTTTATAATCTGATGAAAAGCCTCTATATTAAAAAGGAAAATCCACTGCTGCTGGGTTATGTAACCCAATCTCTTGGACTAATATTTAGAAATGGTTTCTGCCAGGACAGATCAGTGGGGATTGCTTACATCTTGCAAACATACAAAAGGAATCTACTGGTTTATTGCGCCCTCCTTGTTTCGCTGTGCAGCAAACCAAGCACAAGGCAAGTTTTGTGTATGGTGAAGCCATCCCCACCCCAAGATCGAATACCAATATTTCACTGCTTTTCAGGTATCGTTTTGACAACTCCATATGTTTGTGGGGGTTTTTTTTCCTTCTGGATTTCCCCCTCAAAGTGCCTAATGCACTGAAGTAGACGTAATGATGCATGAAAGCATTACATGCCTACCTTCTCTGCAGAATGCAATAGTACAATGCAGGGGCTACATCAGTCATCTAGAATTAAGATTTTGGAAAGAATATGAAATATCAAGTAATCGTGCAAATGAAGTGAAAACTTAGTTTATCCAATTTATTTGTTATAGGAGGGGCAGGTAGTACTGCCATCATTAAAGTTGCCCAACGCTTCCCATTCTAGGATCCTCTTTTCAGTCCCTTACACCATTACCAAACTGTAACCATTTGAAATTTGCCATGCTGGGTGTCTGCCTCATGCTGAATTTTTTTTTTTTTTTTTTTTTAAATTTCAGCCAAACAAGTACAGCTGTTTCTGAGAATGAGGTTAGGGGAAAATATATTATTTTGCCCATGTTAAATTCTGCTGACCTTTTATCTAAGAAGCTCTGTAGCCCCTGTGCTTTGGAGCAGAGACTTGGAATTTGACAGGGAGGTTGCCTTTGTGTCAGGGATGTGCCTTTTGTTATCCCTGTGAAAAATCTATCCAAATTTGGTCAAGTTGTAAACCTCTGAAGAATTGGGATTTGCACATGATCCGTAGCTACTTGGTAGAGCTAATTCCCTGAAGATTCTGTATGCACTGAGCATGCTCCAGCCTAGGGCTGAGCAGGAGTTTCCAGGACTCTGGGCTGCTGCAGGCTGAGCACCGGGACTGAGAGTAGGGCAGTTGTCTCCCCTGTGCTCACAGGGCTCCCTCGGCTGATATCCTGACAGTGGGAAAAAGAAAGCCACTTGAATGGAATTCAGAGAGGACAAGAGCCAGACTAGGGCAGGGAGAGGAGATTGGGAAAAGGAGCCTGTGGGGGTGGAGAAAATGAACTGGGAGCTAAGGTGGGGGGTGACTGAGATGAGGAGTTGGTGGTGAGGAAGACTGGGACTGGCGACAAGTGAAGTGGAGAGGGGAGGGATCACTCAGTGTTTTGCACATTGGCCTGCTAAACCCAGGGTTGGGCGTTTAGTCCTTGAGGGGGCCATTTAGGAGTCTGGGGGAAAAACTGGGGATTGGTCCCGCTTTGAGCAGCGGGTTGGACTAGATGATCTCCTGAGGTCCCTTCCAACCTGGATATTCTATGATTCTAAGACAGCATAAACAAGGAACCAGGGTGTGGGAGAAGCACTGGGAAAGGAGACTGGGATAATTAGGGAAGGGAAGACTGGGAGTGTAGGGAGACTGGGATGAAAAGTCCAAATGGGGGGGAGTCTAGAAGGGGCTGGCATGGAAATGGGGATTGAAATGAGAAACCTACAGAGTGGAAACTGGGACTGACTGGGTGAGGAGAATGGGACTGGGATGAGGTGCCTGGATGGGGAGGAGACAGGACTAGGACAGGTATAGGCTGGAGGGCGAGGGGCAGAAGGCTTGAAGTTTGTGGTGAATGGGCAGGACAGTGTATGCCCACTGGAGCACCATCCCCTCCAAGCTATGAAATTACACACACACAAATACATTAAAAGAACATTATTATGGTTGGAGAGTCAAGCACTAAAAAGTTAGGAAATGCCAGAATTAAGATTGCCTGTGTATCCTTAATTCAGCGCCATAATGCATATGTATTATGATATAGACTTTAATTACATGATCACATGTTATCTAGCATTTCCTAACTTTTCAGTCCTTGACTCTGCAACCTTAGTATGTGCACATGCAATCCCCACTGTTCTGCCAAGTGGACAACCAGTCCCAAAAAATCCATCCTGAAAAATTCCTGTACTTTTTTTTGTTTAAATAAAACAAACAAATAAATAAAATCTTTGCATAACCCCTTGCAATATTAGTTATTATTTATAAGTGTTTATTGATTTTCTTTACATAATGATGATCAGATCCAAAGTAAAAGCACATCCTCCCACCATTACTCACATTGAGTAATATCTTACTGTGTGAGTAAGAGTGGCATGAGCACTAAAGATATGAGACTATTTTGGGTAGTAACAAAAGGTACTGTACCTAATCAGAGAGTAGATCATCTACCGAAGTAGTAGGAAAGGAGCAATAGTCTTAAGTGGGAGTAACCACTAAATAATAGGGACAAACTAGGTGTCTATAATTATCACCCCTTTTCAGCACTCTTCAGTCATTCCTCTGTTTTGATTCAGGCAGTTATTCATAAAACCTTACACCCACAAAAATATCTGTCTGTCTTCCTACTCTTGTTCCATTATGAAGTTCTAACAATGTCTCTCTCTCTCACTTTGTTATACATGATTTCTTTTTTTGATAATTTTTTTTGATATAAAATGGCACACTGTTCTTAATAACTAAATTTAGTGCACAAAATTGAGCTTGCCCAGAGGAAGAATCCGACCCAAAACTTTTACTAAAGTACTATTTGTTCTTCTTGGCTCTTTCGGTAGATTTTCAATACATCGTTGTTTGAGCCGCCCCCTCAGGGATATGAAAACATTACTGGTGTGCTGCCACCATATAATGCTTTTTCAGCTCAAGGAGTGCCAGAGGTAAGAAAGCAATTCTTATGAGTACTGATGGTTGAAATCATATTTTGGGAAAGAGTTACCTTTGCTGTATTGTTCTGACTTCTTAAAATATTTTTGCAGTGATCTCAGGTGACAATACTGAAGTTCATTATGCTATAGCCTAAGGGACGGTGACAGTATGTACAGGACAGAGTAAAGGCTAGAAGTTACGCATTTAACAAAAATGCTCTAAAATTGTTCAAATCAGATACTACTATTTCTAGTTAGAAAGATACTTCAGGGTGAGGTTAAGGCTTATATGGTTCCTTTTAATGGGGAAACCTAAGAGTTGGGGTGGAGGGATGTAGTCTGAAGTTTATCTGCTTTAGTCATCAAGAGTAAACCCTCTTGTTTGTTATAAATCTGAAGCACACTCACATTCTGAAAGATCACACTCTCTAAAGTTACTCTGATTCTTCTATGACAGATGATTCCAGACAACATTCACCACACATGTCACATCACACAAGTGGGCAAAAATAAGTAAAATAGGAAGTCTACCTATTGTGCAGTAGCACGTTAGGAATAACCCTGTTTTCTTTACTCATGCCATGAACAGCTTGCACATGCTTTGCCAGAAGAACAATCTAGTGTTGTAGTTTTCAACATCAGGTAATGAGGATGCTTCTAAACATGGGATTATATAGAGAGTTCATCAATGAAGCAAGCCTTTCTAAAAAATAATTTGGGAGAGTTTTGCCTTTAATTTCACTGGGAGCCTGTAGAACTGCAAATATTGGGTACTATATAACAAATGTTCAATAAATAAAGTTGCATGGTTCTAAAAACAGATATTTTATAACAGTTATGACAGTATAATTTTTAGTTTCTGGCCTTCTTTCTTCCCTGGATAGGCAGATCTGGTGTACGTGAACTATGGCCGCACAGAAGATTTTTTCAAACTAGAGCGAGAGATGGGAATTAATTGTACTGGAAAGATTGTCATTGCCAGATATGGGAAAATTTTCAGAGGAAACAAAGTGAGCATTGTGGGTTTTTTTTGTTCATTTGTTTGTGTTTCTCTCTCTCTCTCTCTCTCTCTCTCTCTCTCTCAAATCATAATTAGATTAGTAAATTAAAGGTCTGAGGCTCCTTACATTGGCATCAATAGGAGTGATGCTACTGATGTCACTTGGAGACAGATTAAGCATTAAACCCTTGCTTCAGAAGCCAGAAGTTCCTTCCAAAGAGAGATTTTTATTCTTTATTTTACTGTAAACCAGAACATGTGAGTGACGGGAGCCAGTTCTGATCCAAAAATCATGTATGCTTATCATGTGTATTAACAGGGAGTTGCAAAACAGTAAAGTGAGATGGCTGTATTGGAGTACTGAAACTTTGACTGAAATGAATGGAAACTTCTCAGAAGGGGCTTGCAAGAGTTTACCTTAGGGGATTTAATAGCCCATAGAACCAGTAAACACTACTGCCTCTTTCATAGATCTCAAAGCATTTTCAAGAGGTAGGCATCATTATCCCATTTTGACAGCTGGAGAAACTGAGTCACAGAGGTTAAATAACTTGTCTAAGATCATACAGCAAATCTAGCTATGCTGGGAACAGAACCTGGTTCTCCTGATTTAGTCTTATGCCCAGTGCTTTGAGGTCATGCTGCACTTTGACACACACTTTCCTTGGGTCAACGATTCCAGCTCTGCCACATGAGCGTTCTGAAGTGTCTCCCCATTGGTGGCGTGTTGCAGAGCCCGGGAATGTCTTAGCCAAATACAAACATTTTGACATTTCTTAAAACAAATAATTTTGCAGGTTAAAAATGCCATATTAGCTGGAGCCAAAGGGATTATACTCTATTCAGACCCTGCTGACTATTGCGCCCCTGGAGTAGATCCTTATCCAGGTGGCTGGAACCTTCCTGGAGGTGGAGCCCAGCGCGGGAATGTGTTAAATCTGAATGGGGCAGGGGATCCTCTCACGCCAGGTTATCCAGCAAAAGGTGAGTGACAGATTTGTAGGTCTAAACATCTGACACTTGCTGGTATCGAAAAGGGTCTTGTCACTAGCAATTAAACTGTTTTTCATATCCATGCAAAAAGACTTGCTGTTTAAGAGAATTTCCAGCAAGAGTTTATTTTGCTAGTGTGGAGCAGGTTCTATCTGCATATCATTCCAACTGGCCTTCCTCAAGCAAAAACAGTTTCTAGCAAATATCTCGCTGCATATGATCTAAGCTTTACAGCACTTGTAAATCAAGATGTGGATGGGCCATGAAGTAGATATGGGTTAGGATTTATTGAGATTTGCAAGGAACTATGTTTCTCAAGAGGATTAGTTGAAACTGGATTATAGCCTGCCATCAAAGAGGAGTAATAACCTTGCTTGAATATATATTTCTTCGCTGATCATAAATGCCAGGTAGAAAAACACTGCAAACTTCTGTTTATATGGAGTGAAATTTCTGCATTAAAACTAGCAGTAGCCGCTGGAGTCAGTGGGACTAATCCCTGATGTGTGACAAGATGCTGGATGACAGGAGGGATCAGTATACATTGATCCTAGATGTGACTGTGGGACTCTTCATTGTTACAAGAACAACTCAAATTAAAAGGCAAGCTGAGGAGGACAGTAAAATTTGATATTCAATATATTCTTGGTTTCTCAGAATACACCTTCAGGTCTGAAGTTGATGAGGGAGTGGGAATTCCCAAAATCCCAGTTCATCCCATTGGATATCATGATGCAGAAATATTATTACGGTAGGTAAACTTCAATCCTTTGTACTTGGCTTCAGTATTCATGTGCACACTGCAAAAAGCTTTTTTTGCATTAAAAGGTAGTAAAACCGATGCCCTTTTTTATTGCTTTTGTGTGTTACACATAGACGCATATAATAGTAGCAACATATGCTACTGAAATACAAACCACTGTTGGCTGTGAAAACAACGAGGAGTCTTTATGGCACCTTAGAGACTAACAAATTTATTTGGGCATAAACTTTCGTGGGATTGAACCCACTTCTTAGTCTTTTCCTGAAAGACAAAGTAGAGCACAGGTGTATTCTGTAGATTTGCCACAGAAGAGATATAAGACCAGGAGTTTATTTTATTAGTTTCTCTGCTTTAACTCAATGCTCATTTTAGCATTTTTAATAGAGTTTATGCTAATTTACAGGCCCTCTTAACAAACAGTAAATGGTTGCACATACAGTTTGTGCAACACAATCTTTTAGAGCTTTGTAATCCTTCCTCACACTTATTTTCAGGTGTGCTGTTCCACTGGGGAGACTTCTACTTTTAGCAAATTGGTGAACTGTGTTTGTCTTGGTTTTCACTTAACAGCATCCTGGGAGGACCTACAGCACCAGACAGTAGCTGGAGGGGGAACCTCAATGTGTCTTACAACATTGGGCCTGGATTTGCAGGCAGCTATTCTATAAGGTCTGTTTGAGCACTTTTGCCTATTAATTGAACACTGCAAAACCAAACAAAACCTTTCAGAGTAGGATTCTGAGGAATATTACATCTCAGAGCTTACAGGAAAAACTAACTTCCCTCTGAAATGGGCAGTATGATTGGATGAAAATCTTTAGAGTTTAAAGATAAAATGTTAAAACAACGGGCCTACTCAGTGACAATGAGAACACTGCCATTGACTTCAACAGGCATTCAAAGGAGGCCATGTATATCCCTCTTCTCAGCTCTTGTATTACATTTTCTTGACACTTTCAAAATTTAGCATTGGTCAACAGTAACTAACCTTTATATTAATTTTTTTTCCACTGTCAAATGAAAAGCAAATGTTTTAAAACCTTTCTCTTTCTGGGCCCTTTTCTTCTCTTCTGTTTCTGAAGACCAAGGTGACAAGAAATTGGTAATCCATGGTGGTGGAAGAGCGGAGCACAACTTCTTGCTGTCACCTTTTCCGTAGTCCCATGGAAGCCTTCTATGAGAATTCCTTGGAGTTAGAGCTATGGAGTATGGATGTGGCTGGCCCAGAGATCAGCTGCTCTCCAAAGTTTCTAGCCTTCCTGGTTGCAAAAAAAGGCTTGGAAATGTGAACCCAAGAAGGGAAATTAAAAGAACCCAAAGCATACTAATTTTAAAAATCTACTCATATTTTTGGGGCTGTGACTCATGATTTTTGAATGCTTGGGGTTTGCAATACTGCGTTGGCTCTTTATACTTCACTCAGCTTGTATAGTGAAACAAAACTGGTCAATTTCATTTTTTGGCTCTCTGGCACTAGCAGAGAGGGTCACAAACTATGGATGTGGAGCTGATAGTCTGCAGAGAGCTGTGTGGTCACATGGCGATGCTTCCTCCTCTTAGCTTCCAGCCACTAAACTGCATTAAATGAAGCTAAAAAATGCATTACTATGGGAATGTGCCATGTAAGCAGTAGCTGTCGTTGACTGACAAGGGGACAGTACTCCATTGCCAGTGGGACAGGAGCTGGTTTGAAAGATCATGAACAGGAGGGCATAATGATGTGTTTTTTCCAACACTGCAAGGACATGTTCAAATTTAAAAAATTGAAGTCTTAATTGGATTTTTTTCATTCGTGTGTTACTGAAGATTTAGAAAACATACAAACAAAAATGTCGACAGAACAAATTTGACACTTGAGATTAAGGGGACTGTAAAGGATCCAAGCAAGGGGAAGCCAAAACAAACGAATAAAACAGAAGTCTGCTTTAAGAAAGTCTCAGGGAAGGAGCAGTCTTAACAAAGTTCATAAAGCCCTCACTGCAGGCCCTGGTTCAGAGCTCCTGAACTGAGAGTCAGCAAATAAAGTCTCTGGGCCTGGTCATGCTAGTCCCCAAGATCCTGAGAGAAAGACCACCACCATTGTAATCTGCATGCCTCCCCCTCCTCTTCCCCTTATGTTTTATGACAAAGCAGGCTCACTTGTTGAGTCTATGACTGCCAAGCACTGGACACCACAGCTAATTCAAGAATCAGTCTTTCACCTTTTCCAGAATGCTTTAAGGAGTTGCAATATTGCTTTATTTTGTAATAGGGCCTCATTTTCCTGATGCTCTTACTAGGCATTGCAGTGAGAATTTTGATACTTTAAGGCCTCTACGTTTTTCATATAAATACCCCCTTTTGATGATGCACTCTTCACACTCCCGAAGGAGATAATCAGTTGTTTTCTGGATCTTGCATATCCTACATAATCCATCTTTATGTTTGTTAGAAACAAATTACTATCTAAGCCACAATGGCCAGTTAAAATTCTAAATAGAGCCACTTCGCCCTTTCTCTCAGGGCCGTGGAGTATATCAGCATTTTCAACTCTTGGGAATATTTCATGGAATCTTTTCTCCTCCATTTCTTTTCCTGTATTTCCTGCCATTCCTCTCTTACACTCATTTTTAATTAGATTTTTAAATTCCAGTTTTCTTAAAGGGATCGCCCAATCAACTTACTGGTGTTTGACAGCATTTTTTGCCACTTTGTCTGCCAGCTCAGTGCCTAATATCCCTACATGCACTGGGTCTATGCTATTACTATGCTTACACCCAACTGTGTCAAATCAGTTAACAGTTATATTTCATTAGCTATATCATTTCTGCTCTCTGAAGCTGCATGCAGCTTTCGGTTTCCTCTTCCTGTTTAAATAGCCCAGGTTCAGGCAGAGAGATCCTTGAATGTACCCAGACTTGCTTCAGCTATAAGCGCCAGACTATTCCTTAAGGGAGTAGTACCCCTGCTAGAGGTACAAAGGCCTAGATCCATGAGATATTTAGGCACTTACCTCCCATTGAAATCAGTGGGAGTTAGGCACCTAAATACCTTTGAGGATCTGATCCAAAATGTTTTGAGCACACAGGAGAGCAATAAACTGTATAATGAGATGAAAAACAATATTAAAATGAACAGAACATGTATTCGGTTGCTAATCACATTTCTTGAGGACTTACTTATTCATAGGATTTTTGACATCCTAACCTACTTGACAGTGTCCTTTTTTAGTCAGGTCTTGGAGAAGCTCCCATGGTTTCACTCTACTACAAGCTCAGGGCAGTGATCCTGCTAGCACTTGTGCACCAGAGTAAACTTTATGGATGGGGATTGTCCTGTTGCGTCCAGTGAGATTATTACATGTTTAACTCTTTGCAGCCTCAAGGCCTTGGGCTTAGCTTCCCTTCTGGACAAAACTCCATTAGTTGTGCTGAATAAGGTATTGGTTTTGACAGCTAGAGAGCTTTGCCACTGCAAATGAGACCCCGTTGGATTTTTGCCCAGGGCAGACAAATATGTGTTTTGTTTCACAGAGAGAGGACTGAACATTCCGTGTCTTTTACAGAGTTACTCATAAATGAATGTTCTTCTTCGAGTGATTGCTCCAATGCATTCCAGTTAGGTGTGCGCGCCGCGCGTGCACAGCATCTCGGAACTTTTTTCCCTAGCAACCCCGGCGGGCCGGCTGGGCGCCCCCTGGAGTGGCGCCGCTATTGCGCTAAATATATACCCCAGCCGGCCCGTCCGCTCCTCAGTTCCTTCTTACCGCCCGTGACGGCCAGTTGGAACTGTGGAGTGCTCTTCGTTCTCCACGATCCCTAGCGTTTACATCTCTTGTATATAGTTAGTTTTTGTAGTTAGTTTTACAGTTTAGATAGTTGGTTAGTATAGATAAGGTGAAAAAGGGGGGTTTCCCCTTTTTACCTCACCCGGTGCGGGCTCATGCCCAAGGCACCGGGCTTTAAGCCCTGCGCGGCGTACCAGAAGCCTATGCCCATCGGAGACCCGCACGACGCCTGTCTCCGTTGCCTGGGAGAAGGGCATAGAACGGACAAGTGTTCAATCTGCCTGACTTTTAAACCGCGGACCCGAAAGGAGCGGGACATCCGTCTAAAGCAGATCTTAATGGAAGCGTCGCTTCGACCACCGGCACCGTCTGCGCCGGCACCGCGAGCTGCCTCGGTGCAGAGCGCACCGGCGGCACCGAGCCGCTCCACCTCCGCGGCGCTGCCAATACAGAAGGCGGCTACGCAGTCGCGGCACCGCTCGCTTTCGCCGAAGAAGAAGCACAGGCAGTCGAAAGCAGTAGCGCAGGCCCGCTCTGAGGACTCTGCAAGAAAGGTTGCGCAGTCGGCGGCACCTGCGGTGCCAGTGCACAAACCGTGCACCGGACCCTTGACTCCGGCGCCGCAAGGCCCGTTGAGTCCGGCACCGCCACGCTCCCCGGTACCGTCCGCGGTTGAGCCCCGGCTACCATCAACGCCGGAGACATTCGCCTCCGCAAGAGACCTGATCCAGCTGATAGAGGCACCAGGCCTCCGGCCCCCGGCACCGCCGGTGCGGGCTGTCGTGTCGGCGGGGAAGCCGGCCAGGATGACCCGGCCACCGTCCCTGGACAGGCAGCATGGACGTCGCTCCCGGTCCCGGTCTCGTTCCCAGTCCCGCGGCAGGTCTCCATCCAGGCGCTCGCGATCTCGGCACCGCTCACCTTCACGGTACCGGTCGCCATCAAAACGCCGGTCGCAGTCCCGGTACCGCTCGTCATCGCGGTACCGGTCGTACTCCCGATGCCGCACGAGATCCAGGTCGCCATCGCGTCGGCGCCATCAGAGATCGCCGTCCCGGCATCGCTCCCGGCACCGTGACTCGCGCGCACGTTCGTGGCACCGTCGATCTCAATCCCGGTCGAGCTCCCGGCACCGATCGAGCTCCCGGCACCGGTTGGGCTCCCGGCACCGGTCGAGCTCCCGACACCGTGGCGGACGTTACTCCAGGTCTCCTTCCCGGTACCGGCCGGAGCAACCTCGCGCTTCTCTGCCTCCCGGGGACGGACTACCCCATTCGGCAGCGCACTCTGCAAGTGCTTCGGCACCGCCCTGGCCTTCTCGACCAGAGTCGGTCGCTTCGGGCACGCATGGCTACGGACTCCTGCCGCCCACCCCACGAGACCATCCTCAAGGGGCACAACCGTGGGGCTTTTGGGTGCCATGGGCCCAGTACGAGGCCCAGGGGGTGCCTTTTCCACCTAGGCCCCCCACGGCGGAGTGCAGAGCCCCAGAGGCGACGATTTCCAGACCGGCCCCTTCGCCACAGGCGGCGGATGCTGTGGCGTCGGAATCCCAGGACCAGACGCAGCCCGCACCCTCAGGCGGGCAGGTGGTGAACCCCTCTGACGAACCGGTCGTCCAAGGGTTGTCCTCCTCGTCCTCGCCTGATGAGGCGGTGGCCGGTGCAGCAACTAAGGAGCCTCCACCAATTGACGTAAGAGCTCACCAGGACCTCCTTCGTCGTGTGGCGACGGCAATGGCCTTGCCCATAGAGGAGGTACACGAGGACGAGGACCCTATCACCAATGTGGTCGAGGCCGACACGCCGGTGAGGGTTGCACTTCCGTTTGTACGGACGGTGCAAAAGAACGCCACCACTATCTGGCAGACACCAGCATCCGTGCCCCCTGCAGCCCGTGGGGTTGAGCGAAAGTACTCTGTCCCTCCCACGGGCTATGAATACTTGTACATGCATCCGACCCCGGACTCCCTGGTAGTCCAGTCGGTTAATGACAGGGAGCGGCACGGTCAACCGGCTTCCGCGCCCAAGTCGAAGGACGCGAAGCGTATGGACCTGCTGGGCCGAAAGGTCTATTCTGCAGGAGGCCTGCAAATGAGGATTGCCAACCAGATGGTCCTCCTCGCCAGGTACGTCTTTGACATCCTGACGTCCCTGGCGAAGTTTACCGAGCTCCTGCCGTCAGCCTCCCGACAGGAGTTCGCGGCCATGTTGGAGGAGGGACGAAGATCGTCCAGATCCTCTATTTCGGCCGCACTCGACGCTGCAGACTCGGGGGCGAGGACCTTGGCTTCCGGGGTTACGATGCGGCGTATCGCCTGGCTGCAGTCTTCCACCCTGCCGCCGGAGGTCCAATATATGTTGCAGGACCTCCCCTTTGACACTAAAGGGCTGTTCTCTGAGAAGACAGATTCTAGGATCCAAACTTTAAAGGACGGCCGTATCGTGATACGCACGTTAGGCATGCATACGCCGGCGACGCAGCGTAGGCCCTTCAGACCACAGCCCTCCCGACTGGCCTACCAGTCCCGGTATCGGCCCTACAACAGCCGACGTCCGGCCCAAAATCGCCGTCGACCGTCCGGCAACCGCCGCAACCAGGGCCAGGCCGCTTCAAAGGCCCCTCAGGGGGCCAAACAGGCCTTTTGATGGGACGCTCGAGGACGGCCCATCACTCTCCCTACCGGATCCTTCCCCTCTGTTTCACAATCGCCTTTCCCATTTCTTTTCGGCATGGTCCCGGTTAACGTCGGACAACTGGGTGCTCCAGACAGTCCAGTCGGGATACCGCCTGCAATTTGTTTCGCCCCCGCCTTCCCACCCACCCTCCCTGTCCCTCTTCAGGGACCCCTCTCACGAGCAAGTCCTCTTACAGGAGGTCCAGACTCTGTTGAGCGTGGGTGCCATAGAGGCAGTGCCTCAGGACAGAAGGGGCAGGGGATTCTACTCCCGTTATTTTCTCATCCCCAAGGCGAAAGGCGGGCTACGTCCTATTCTGGACCTTCGCGAGCTGAACAAGTACCTGCTCAAGCCCAAGTTTCGCATGGTCACTCTGGGGACCATCATTCCCTCTCTGGATCCAGGAGACTGGTTTGCCGCCCTCGACATGAAGGACGCCTACTTCCATGTCGCGATCTATCCTCCACATCGTCGTTACCTTCGGTTTGTGCTCAACGACACCCACTACCAGTTCACGGTGTTGCCGTTCGGACTGTCCACCGCCCCGAGGGTGTTTACCAAATGCATGGCGGTGGTCGCCGCAGCCCTCCGACGTCGTCAGATGCACGTTTATCCGTATCTCGACGACTGGCTGGTTCGAGGCCAGTCCCGGCAACTTGTGATGGGCAACATGGCAGAGATCCTGTCTCTCTTTCAGCGGCTCGGTCTTCTCATCAACACAGAGAAGTCCACTTTGATTCTGACGCAGCGGGTGGAGTTCATCGGAGCGGTCCTCGACTCCACGACGGCCAGAGCCTGCCTCCCTCGCGCTCGGCACCAGACGATGGTCTCCATCATCCGGGACCTCGTCGCCTTCCCAACCACGACGGTGCGCTCCTGCCTCCGCCTCCTGGGCCACATGGCTTCGTGCACGTATGTCACAGCATACGCGCGGCTCCACCTCCGCCCGTTCCAGTCTTGGCTCGCGTCGGTGTACCGCCCTCATCGAGACCCCATCGACATGGTGGTCACGGTCACCAGGACGACCCTCGAGTCCCTCCACTGGTGGCTCGACCCGGACGTCGTGTGTGCGGGAGTCCCATTTCACCCTCCTCGGCCGTCCGCTACGTTGACCACGGACGCCTCAGCGCTCGGTTGGGGGGCCCACCTGGGCAATCTCCACACGCAGGGCCTGTGGTCGGTCCAGGAGCTCGCCCTGCACATCAACGTTCGCGAGCTACGCGCCATCTGCCTGGCCTGTCGCACCTTCTGCGCCCGCCTACAAGGTCGTTGTGTGACAGTATTCACGGACAACACCACCGCGATGTTCTACGTGAACAAGCAAGGCGGAGCCCGCTCCTCCCCCCTCTGCAAGGAAGCGATGCTCCTGTGGGACTTTTGCGTGACCCACTCAATTCACCTGGAAGCATCCTTTCTTCCGGGAGTGCAGAACGCGCTGGCCGATCATCTCAGCAGGTCGTTCCTCTCCCACGAGTGGTCTCTCCGTCCAGATGTCGTCCACACAATCTTCCGGAGGTGGGGGTTTCCCCAAGTAGACCTCTTCGCCTCCAAAGACAACAGGAAGTGCCACCGGTTTTGCTCGTTCCAGGGTCGCTCGCCAGGCTCCCTGTCGGACGCCTTCCTTTATCACTGGAGGGATCGCCTCCTCTACGCCTTCCCTCCCTTCCCGCTCGTGCACCGAGTGCTCCTGAAGCTTCGGAGGGACCGGGCCCACGTCATTCTGATCGCGCCGGCCTGGCCGAGGCAGCACTGGTACACCCTGCTGCTCGAGCACTCCGTTCGGGAGCCCATCCCTCTTCCGTTGTGGCCGGACCTCATCACCCAGGATTTCGGCAGACTCCACCATCCGAACCTGCAGTCCCTCCATCTTACAGCTTGGTTCCTGAGTGGCTGACCCACACGGAGAGGGACTGCTCTGCAGCGGTTCAACAGGTCCTGCTCGAGAGCAGAAAGCCTTCCACTCGCTCCACTTACCTGGCGAAGTGGAAGAGGTTTGCTCTCTGGTGTGATCACCGAGCTCTTAATCCCTTCCTGGTACCGGTCCCTACCATTCTGGACTACCTCTGGAACCTTAAGGAGCAAGGTCTGGCGGTCTCCTCCTTGAGAGTCCATCTGGCAGCAGTATCCGCCTTTCGTCCCTCCGTGGAAGGTCGGTCCATCTTCTCGAACCAGATGGTTTCCCGTTTCCTCAAGGGCTTGGACCGCTTGTACCCGCCGGTGCGGCGCCCTGCCCCGACCTGGGACTTGAACCTCGTGTTGACCAAGCTGATGGGTCCTCCGTTCGAGCCCTTGGCCACGTGCTCCCTGCTCTACCTCTCGTGGAAAACGGCTTTCCTTGTGGCCATTACTTCAGCGAGGCGAGTTTCAGAGCTTCGCGCCCTAACGGTGGATCCGCCATACACGGTCTTCCATATGGACAAGGTGCAGCTGCGCCCTCATCCGGCCTTTCTCCCGAAGGTGGTGTCAGCATTCCATCTCAATCAGGAGATCTTCCTCCCGGTATTCTTCCCGAAGCCGCATGCCTCGCCTCGGGAACAGCAGCTACATACGCTCGACGTCCGTAGGGCGCTCGCCTTCTACATTGAGCGGACTAAGTCCTTCCGGCGTTCGCCCCAGCTGTTCGTCGCGGTGGCTGACCGCATGAAGGGAGATGCGATATCCTCCCAGCGGATTTCCTCCTGGGTCACTGCGTGTATCCGGACCTGCTACGAGCTGGCTCGTGTACCACCAGGCCGTGTCACTGCACACTCGACGAGGGCACACGCCTCATCTCTGGCCTTCCTGGCCAACGTCCCAATCCAGGACATCTGTCGAGCGGCCACCTGGTCTTCAGTGCACACCTTCGCCTCCCACTACGCGTTGGTGCAGCAGTCTCGAGACGACGCAGCCTTCGGCTCTGCGGTATTACACTCCGCCATGTCTCACTCCGACCCCACCGCCTAGGTAAGGCTTGGGAATCACCTAACTGGAATGCATTGGAGCAATCACTCGAAGAAGAAAAGACGGTTACTCACCTGTAGTAACTGTTGTTCTTCGAGATGTGTTGCTCCAATCCATTCCAGACCCGCCCTCCTTCCCCACTGTCGGAGTAGCTGGCAAGAAGGAACTGAGGAGCGGACGGGCCGGCTGGGGTATATATTTAGCGCAATAGCGGCGCCACTCCAGGGGGCGCCCAGCCGGCCCGCCGGGGTTGCTAGGGAAAAAAGTTCCGAGATGCTGTGCACGCGCGGCGCGCACACCTAACTGGAATGGATTGGAGCAACACATCTCGAAGAACAACAGTTACTACAGGTGAGTAACCGTCTTTTTTTTTAATGGTCTGGCAAAGCTTGATCACTTTGATCTGCTCTCTTAATGTTCTTGGAGAAATACTCAATGTATTCAAATATTTTCACCGTTCAGTTGTTTCATGCAATTTTAATGACTGCTACCATTTAATCAGACTTACACATCGTATTTCTATAAAGGAAAGAAGCATGAGATTTTTAAAAACATATTCCCTTAATTAAATATCGTCCAATCATTTGGGTCAAAATTTAATACACTTTCAGTTATTACTTTTTGGTTTTAGTGTGATCTGTGGGCCTGCTGTTAATCTATCCCGTTTTAAAAGTATTGCAAGGAAATATTATTGGCATGACTCCCTTTGAAACCATTGTGACAAATTTCATAAAGACCTTTTAAAGTCTAGGAATTCGTGTGTTTGGTTGAATTTTTCTTGTCATCCTTCAGTTTCAAATAAAAATAAGGAACTAGCACAGCCCTGGTATAGATCCTGTAAAATGATAATCATTTTCCATGTATAAGTAAATTCATTCATAGATTGTAAAACAGTTTATTATAGAGATAAGGTTTCATTATTCCTATTATACAGATGGGGAAGTTGAGATGTTAGCCAAGGTCAAATAGCAAGTCACTGGGAATTGGTTGACCGGTGTTGCTGGATTATAATCTTAAAGCTTTAAAGATAAAATTGTACACATGGACTGTATTCTCAACTTTTATATCTTAAATTTCAATCAGTGTTTTCTTGATAGTTTGACAATGGTAACTAGTCCTTTAATTAACTTTCTTAAATTTCGCCATCAAGAGAATCGTAAATATCTAAACACATTTTTTCTTACCTGGGCCTTATTCATTCCTCTCTGCAAAAACTCCGTTTATTTTGGGGAACTAAATGGGGGACTGAAATACAATTTATCCCCTCTACATGGAGATAGGCTACAACCCTTTCGTGGGTGCTGATCCAACCTCATTCCACTACGGTGTTTAAATGGCTATTGGAGAGGTACACGGGCTTGTTCTAAATCTGTTTGTAAAACATGTTTAAAATTGGTTCATCTATCACTGTTCCAACCCTAGTAAATGCCTCCTCAAGTCATGGATAACTACTTCATTTTGCTTTTGTTTCAGAAAGGTCAGAATGCATGTCCACACTCACAGCAAAATAACACGAATTTACAATGTTATTGGCACTATCAGTGGCGCGGAGGAACCAGGTGAGCTTTTTGCATTTGGTGAAGATGTTCTTCGGTGGCACGAGGTTTAACTTTTCAGAGATAATCAGATAAAATTTGGAACTGGAAAGGCTTACTAGGTCATCTTGTCCCTCCTGTTACAGTGTTCCCCCAAGAGATCTGTAAGTGGTACATAGATGAGAATGCTACAATAAACAGCTCACTGGGACAGCCTGGCACAAGACATCTCATTTTCTATAGGGTCTCTAGTACATCCTTCATACAGTCTTACACCAGCATATTCTAGTGCAACACAAAGAATAATGGACTAGTGATGAGCTGAACAAAGTGCTGGATCCCACAACATCCTGAACTTTGGAGGTTCATGATATGAACCAAGGTCTAGATCCACATTTCTCAGCTGCTTGTATCTTTATAGTGGCTTAAATTGAAATCCTGGACACTAACTTTGGGGTGATTGGTATTTGATTTTGTGTTCTGATTTGAATTCTGCATCTGGGCTCCATCTCAAGAGCACAGAGTCTAAAATTAGTCAAATCATCATTGAGCAGACAGAGATGGGTAATTTTATTCTAACAGTGGGTCCAAGATAAGGGATTAAAAGATTCTTAAAACAAGTCTATGTAGATACAAAGGTTGTAAACTGGAAAAAAAAATTAAAAAGCATTTTTGTGTCAGATTGTAAACTGCAACAATATCAGTAGGGCTGATAGGCTGGGCTTTTTTAAAAACACTGAAATTGGTTTTCACTGTGGTTTGGGAAGGTGGGGAATGAAGTTTAAGGGAAAGACTGAATTATAGGTACCCCAAGTGTATTCTGAATTAAAGACTGATTCTGTATCTTTGTTTCCAGACAGATATATTATTCTGGGAGGACATAGAGACTCCTGGGTATTTGGCGGGATTGATCCAACCACTGGTGCAGCTGTTCTTCAAGAAGTTGCTCGGAGTTTTGGCAAAATGGTGATGGAAGGTAACTTATTCATTGTAAATAGAGATGGTGAAACACAAGGTCTATGAAAAACACTATTTTGAGAAATTAAGTGGAATTTACCAATAAGCAGATGCATAGACTTTGATTGCCGTCTGCATAGGGTTGAATTTCACATAATAGGTATTGCAACTTCTTATATGTGTGTGCACATGCATGTGAGTGAGGAACTGGGGGAACTCCTAAACATATACATCTAAAATGAGCTTAACATCACATATGATGTGAGTTGGTTGAATTTCTGCTCTCCTTGCCTGTGTAACATTATGTGCTCTGAGAGTTTTGCCTTTACAATAAAAATATTGCAGTGGATGTGCTTGATCTGCAGAATTTGGGGTGACAAATTTTCACTGATACATATTACACATCTTTTTCCATGATGTACTAATTTTTATTTAAGTGACTCAGTCAACTGTGGCCATCTTTCTCTAATAGAATTTTTCTCTTTAAGTCAAATTTAACTGTGTGATTACAGGTTGGAGACCTAAAAGAACTATTATTTTTGCTAGCTGGGACGCAGAAGAATTTGGACTATTAGGTTCCACAGAATGGGCTGAGGTAAATAAAGACTAGTACAAAAGCATGACTGATGAAGTGTGTGGGCCTATGTCTGCCTATGGCCCTAATACTGCTATGGAGTCTATGTGGACAGACCCCATTTAAATTAATGGAGCTCCACGCATATTCAGTGGGGTCTGTCTATACAGAGCCCATTGTAGAATCAGGGTGCAGTTGTTTGTAGCACAACAGGGTTCTAATGGGAGCTCCTGGACACTACCCTAATATAAATGCTAACTAACTAATGCTGGTCTGCGTGCAGTAGCTCATCATAAGATTTAAAAGCTACAGGACTGTCAGCTTTGAATCAGATACACTAAGGAAGAGTATGGTAAGTTGCTGTCCTGCTTGAAAATCTGTTTCGTCAACAAACAAAATGGCCTCCACAAATTGAGAGTCAGAGGAGCCAGACATCTTTTTGTGGATGGCTTTTGCCTCCTGTGGGTCCCAGAGGTTTGGGTGCTGGACCCAGGGCTAATTCAGTTGTGGGAGCCCTGACTGCCTGACTCTGAGTTTCCCCATATCTCTCCGTCAGAGTGGGGAATCTATGGAGTTTTCCTCCCACTTCTCTCTTCATGGGGGTTCACCATGAGTGAGGTAATCTGGGCCTCAGTTCTTATGCTGCAAGTGGATTGGTCACCCCTACTAAGAAATATAGGACTTAATCAATATTTATCGTAACTCACTGACAAACCGAGGTTAAAATTAGAGTGGAAAATTTTCTCCATTGGAAAATGTTGGTTTGTTGAAATAAAAAATGGTGGGCAGGGAAAATTTTGATTTTGATGAAATTTCATTTTGAAACAATTTTTTTAGAGACATTTTGATTTTTTTTGTTTCAAAATAACTTCATTACAAAACCTATATTATATTTTATGCTTCTGTATAGCATTTAGATTCATGTGTCTACAAGCATTGAATCATAGAAACGTACGGCTGGCAGGGACCTCCAGAGGTTATCTTCTAGTCCATCCCCCTGCACTGACATTGGAACAAAACCAAAAACTACAAAGTACTGTGACAAATGAAGATGGAAAATGTTTATTCCTAATGTCCAAAGGAATCCTGTTTTCCCACTTGATGGCAAATTTGAGGTTTCCACTGCTCTTGAAGTTCTTTCACAAGTACATCCTCCAATATACAACTGAAATAGCCTTGCCTGCCTTGACTTGAGGAAAACTAAACTCTGTGGAGTAAATATTCATCCTAACTAAACTCCAGTAGTTAGAAGCATAAAAACTCATAGCTAACAGGACTGAGCTCCAGTGAATGTAAAACGGTTAAAAACCACCAATTCTCATCAAGCATGTCTGTTTCTACAGGAGTATAATGGAATTTCTTTTTGTGAACCATTGTCCTAAGGTACTTTTGGTTTGATAATTTAATACCCAGTTATCCATTGTTCACCCAATGGCAGAGTCATACTGAATCTCTGGACCCTAACAACCTCTCAGACTTTAGCCCCAGTGTCTCTAGTTCATTGCCTTTTAGCTTCATTTTGGTGCCATCTATTCCTTCCCTCTGAATTCTGGATTAGACTCTGACTCTAGAGATGCTAGTCAATGCTCACATTAAAGGTCCTCTGCAGTTACGTACCTGGACAATCTTTCATCCACTAAGTCTTGAGGAAAATTAACCCTTTGTGTGAGGGCTGTGAACACAATATCTGAAAATGTATCAGTACCCCCTAGTTATGGAAACATCTGTTCATAAATGAAGTGATTCATTCAGATCAAGAGGCTAGTGAATATATATATATATATGTATGTGTATGTGTGCATGTGTGTGTGTATATACACACATGCTCAGTCCTTCCCTTTATTTCTCTTTTTACACAGACACTTTGTCTCTCCCTCCATCCCTCTCTCTCTTTCTCACATGCACACACACAACGTTGGGGGAAATCCTCCATCAGATCATTTATTTTATCATATATTTATTTTTACATTTGATTCTTATATCATTCGTATATTATACTACTTTACAATAGAAAATTACCAAATAGAATGATTACCAAAAGAAACCAGTTAGAATATCAGTTGACAAAGCCAAGTACCGATTATAAAACTGATTAGAATACTGAGTACCAAATCACCGCTTACAATCAGAATACCAATTTCAAAACCAATTACCAATTTGTAAAATAAAAATAGTGACATGTAAATAGTCAAAATCAGAATGAAACATTTTGATTTACTTGAAACACATTTTTTCTGGTGAAACGTCAACATTTTGTCTTTTCATTCCAATTCAGATTTTTTATTTTTTTTTAATATAAGAGTTTCCTGTGGAACAGAAATTCCAAATTTCAACAGCTCTAGTTTAAATGGAGTTAAGCCTGAGAGCCCATATCAGTAATTCAGGGTAAGACACAGAAGAGGGATATTGTAATTATCCCAAAACCAAGTGTTGCAAACCCACAAAATTCAGAATTAATCTTAATCTTGAAAGAAATCCAGACAAGTCAAGCCATGGAAATGCACAATAAAGGCACCCACACAGGCTTAATTCTGGCCTGTAGTGACACCAGGCAATTATTATAATACCACCTCAGCACCCCATCTTCCTTCTGATGGAGCTGCAGCTGGTACCTCTATTATTTCATGAGTGGCTTGAAGATCAACTTTAAAAACACCACAGCTAGCACAGCTGAATTTCATGCTCCCTGACCACTGGCCAATCTTATTCATTAATATAGATAGGCATTTATATATTACCTCTCACCTTGACTGGTCCAGAACCTCTTTGTTTTTTATAGTATTAATATTGCAACGTTACATGATCACGTATTATCAGTAAAGTAAACATGTTTCCCTTTTCACAACTACAGGAGAATGCTAAAGTTCTTCAGGAACGGGCCGTTGCTTACATCAACACAGATTCTTCTATAGAAGGTGTGTCTAAAAATTTGTTTTAAGTCTATTGGCTTCCTAGATGTAGGTTAACATTTTTCTGCATATTTGTTTCTGGCTCAAAGATTTGTGATGCAAGGTACATAACAGGATATTGAGAATGCACAGGGCAGAGGCAAGTTTAGAGTAGAGAGGAGCGAGAATCCAACTCGGTTCTCATACTATTTTCCTCTGGCAAATAGCACCATCATGAGCTATGTACTTGGGGAGAGATCTTTACGCCAAAGGCAGTTGATATATAAATATACCTTAAATATGTCTCCTGAAAAGTTCAGCGTTTAATACTGATATTTTAATGAGTTTAACAGTTTAACTTGGATTTTAATCTATTTAATTGGTACATTTGCTTTGATATCCAGTTTGCTATGTAGTCTATGGAAGACAATGTTCACTGTACCAGACTGACTCCTTTTACTCAGTGGAGTTATGGTGTAACGTCTCATGGTACAGTGTATTGTAGTATCACAAGACAACTCACATTATCACTTTAAGCTTTGAGTTCACTGGGAATGGAGTTCATCCTGCTGTGCCATAGGCGGCAGGTTTGTATAATTTTTGGTGGTGCCCAAAATGGTGGTGCCCTCTCCCCCCCCCCTCCCGCTCCCACCCTGTAAGCCAATATAAAATTAAGCTTCAACACGTCGGCACCACAAGATTACAAGGGTCAATTAAAAGTGGAAAGTCAGAAGCAGCACTTGCCTGCTTCATTATACGGTATTATATTTTGTTGCACCTGTTGTGACAAAGTGGGAATGTTCTTAATGTTTTCTCTGAATACTGTGTGGGTGCCTCAGTTTCCCCTGCAAGGTGCCAACTGAAGGTGTTGGGGACAAAGAGATCAGGTGGCCTCCTTGTCCAGAAGAGACACAAAGGCCAGAGAAGGGAGTGTCAGTTTGGAGCTGGCTGGGGAAATGGGGAGAGGCTCAGAACTTGGGTCTGGGCTCCCCACCCCACAAGATGGACCTGACTGAGGGGTCCTGTTTTCTGTACCTACAAGCTTTGTTTTAGACTGTGATCCTGTCGTCTAATAAACCTTCTGTTTTACCGGCTGGCTGAGAGTCACGTCTGAATGCAGAATTGGGGTGCAGGGACCTCTGGTTGCCCCAGGACCTGCCTGGGCAGACTCGCTGCAGAAAGTGCATGACGTGGAAGGGCATGCTGAATGCTCTGAGGTCAGACCCAGGAAGGTGTAAGCTTCTTGCCCTGGAGACAGTATGCTCAGAGAGGAGGCTCCCCCAGAGTCCTGACTGGCTTTGTATGGAGTAGTTCCAAAGCATCCCAGCATCCCCTTCCACACCATGCGCTTCCCGGAAGTCCGCACAGGCACTGACACTCCCTCCTCTGGCCTTTGTCTCTTTTCCAGGCATTAGGAGGCCACCTGATCTTTTTGTTCTCCAACACCTTCAGTTTGCACCTTGCAGGAGAGCGGCCCCGGCCATCAGTTGCTCGGAGACAGGGTTTCGTCTATTCTCTGTGCAGACAGCCCTCTAGGGCTCTACAACAATCACACCCCCTTATCCCACCATCTAGATCCTTGAGAAATGCATAGGGGAAACTGAGGCACCCACAGAGAAATCATTAAGAACATTCCCACTTCGTAACACCTGTATACGACTAGTTATATACTTTAAAGGGTGTAAAATAATCAAGTATTGTGCTAAACACAATGATACTCCAAACTGACCACCAAATTTAAGTTGCACGTTTTTCCCCTCAGGTGAGGGCTCTGGGGTGGGGCTGGAGATGAGGGGTTCCCAGTGAAGGAGGGTGCTCAGGGTTGGGGTGCTGGGGGGCGCAGGCTCTGTGGTGGGGCAGGGCTGGGGATAAGGAACTTGGGGAGCAGACAGGCTGCCCCAGGGCTAGGGCCAGAGAGGACTCCCCCCCTGCCACTGGCAGCAGCAAGCTCCAGAGGAGGGACCTCTCCTCTTTCCCCCACCCCCAGCAGCACACTCACTCTGCACCACAGTCACTGCCCATGCTCCTAGGGCCTCTCTCAGGTCCAGAAAGCCCACTCGCCTCCCCTATGGTGGGTACCAGGGCGAGGGGGTTGCCATCACATGTGGCCTCCCCTGCTGCTGTCCCCCACCATAGCCTCACTGGGGATGGGTGATGGGGCTGCCCCTTGCCCAGTGTGCGGCAGGAGTGGGGACTGCAAGGTGGTGGCTGGGGGCGGGGGGCAGGGTGTCACAAAATTCACCCAAGCCCCAGCTGCTCAGGTCTAGGAAGCCCCTTTCCCCCATCTCCCCTGTGGTGGGTGGGTGGGTGGGTGCTGGGGTGAGGGGACTGCCATCACATGTGGCTTCCTTCCTCCCCTGCTGCATCCTGCTGCCCCTCACCCTAGCCTCACTGGCGATGGGGCTGCCCCTTGCCCAGCGTTGGGCAGGAGTGGGAGCTGCAGGGGTGAGGGGGTGGATCACAGGGTCAAACCTCACTGAAGCCCCAGCAGCTGCTCAGGTGAGTGAGGTCCACTCCAGATGTCCATCTCCTGGCCAGAGTCAGGGTGCCAGGGGACGGCAGTGAGGGCTCCCCTCCCAAGCATGCCTCTTCCCCCCCCTCCTCTCTCTCTCTCCCCCTCCTCCTCCTGAGATGCTCCAACAGTCTGCCGGCCGCTGCTCTCTATAGCCTTAGGCAGAAGCAGCGGCAGGCAGCCCGCAGCACAAGCAAGGGAGAGAGGCATGGGGTGGATTTTTTTTCAGGCAGGGAAGCTCCGACGGGGGGGAAAGAAACCCAGCTCCAAATATTGGTGGAGCACTGCCCCCAGCCTTGAATATTCCTGGTGCTCGGGCACCCTGAGCCCATATAACCTGCCGCCCCTGCCTGCTGCCACAGACCCCTGCCATGAGCCATGCTCAGTGTTCTGTCTGTGCAGAGATGTTGCATAGGCAGCCTCTACGCTGTGTGCACTGGGGTGGAGTCCCCATGCCAGCAACAAGGGGAGGTTGAGAGTGGCCCAGAGGGGAAATGATCCACAGCTGCATGGTTCAGCTGGCCATGCCACACCACTCAGGTCCTGCAGAGGGCGTATTAAGGGTCTGACACACAGGAATGCTGCTAAGAAACTGGACTTCATTTGCAGGCTCCCAGCCACGTGATCTAAGTCAGGGTGATGACATCAATACCCCATCACATCCCAGTGTTCAGCGACACCAGTGATTATTGTTGGGGCTGCAGCTACCATTCCATCCCCGGGGTAGCAGCCGGGGAGAGTGGGTGCTGTGCTGCACCGCGGCCTCAGTTTGTTAGAGGGTGCCACATTCTATCTACACTTTGTCCAAGTAAAACCCAATTACTCTGGTTTCTTTGCATGAGTGAAGTAGGTTTCACCATGAATGTTTAATAGTTCAGTTTTGAGAAGTTTTGCAGCATGAGCTTTCGTGGGTGAATACCCACTTCTTCGGATGCAAGCAGTGGAAATTTCCAGGGACAGGTGTGTATATATAAGCAAGCAAGAAGCAAGCTAGAGATAACGAGGTTAGATCAATCAGGGAGGATGGGGCCCTGTTCCAGCAGCTGAGGTGTGAAAACCAAGGGAGGAGAAACTGGTTCTGTAATTGGCAAGCCATTCACAGTCTTTGTTTAGTCCTAAACTGATGGTGTTAAATTTGCAGATGAACTGGAGCTCAGCAGTTTCTCTTTGAAGTCTGGTCCTAAAGTTTTTTTGTTGTAGGATGGCCACCTTAAAATCTGCTATTGTGTGGCCAGGGAGGTTGAAGTGTTCTCCTACAGGTTTTTGTATATTGCCATTCCTAATGTCTGATTTGTGTCCATTTATCCTTTTCCTTAGAGACTGTCCAGTTTGGCCAATGTACATAGCAGAGGGGCATTGCTGGCATATGATGGCATATATTACATTGGTGGACGTGCAGGTGAATGAACCGGTGATGGTGTGGCTGATCTGGTTAGGTCCTGTGATGGTGTTGCTGGTGTAGATATGTGGGCAGAGTTGGCATCGAGGTTTGCTGCATGGGTTGGTTCCTGAGCTAGAGTTACTATGGTGCGGTGTGCAGTTGTTGGTGAGAATATGCTTCAGGTTGGCAGGTTGTCTGTGGGCGAGGACTGGCCTGCCACCCAAGGCCTGTGAAAGTGTGGGATCATTGTCCAGGATGGGTTGTAGATCCCTGATGATGCGTTGGAGGGGTTTGAGCTGGGGACTGTATGTGATGGCCAGTGGAGTCCTGTTGGTTTCTTTCTTGGGTTTGTCTTGCAGAAGGAGGTTTCTGGGTACACATCTGGCTCTGTTGATCTGTTTCCTTATTTCCTCATGTGGGTACTGTAGTCTTGAGAACACTTTCACAGGCCTTGGGTGGCAGGCCAGTCCTCGCCCACAGACAACCTGCCAACCTGAAGCATATTCTCACCAACAACTGCACACCGCACCATAGTAACTCTAGCTCAGGAACCAACCCATGCAACAAACCTCGATGCCAACTCTGCCCACATATCTACACCAGCAACACCATCACAGGACCTAACCAGATCAGCCACACCATCACCGGTTCATTCACCTGCACGTCCACCAATGTAATATATGCCATCATATGCCAGCAATGCCCCTCTGCTATGTACATTGGCCAAACTGGACAGTCTCTAAGGAAAAGGATAAATGGACACAAATCAGACATTAGGAATGGCAATATACAAAAACCTGTAGGAGAACACTTCAACCTCCCTGGCCACACAATAGCAGATTTTAAGGTGGCCATCCTACAACAAAAAGACTTTAGGACCAGACTTCAAAGAGAAACTGCTGAGCTCCAGTTCATCTGCAAATTTAACACCATCAGTTTAGGACTAAACAAAGACTGTGAATGGCTTGCCAATTACAGAACCAGTTTCTCCTCCCTTGGTTTTCACACCTCAGCTGCTGGAACAGGGCCCCATCCTCCCTGATTGATCTAACCTCGTTATCTCTAGCTTGCTTCTTGCTTGCTTATATATACACACCTGTCCCTGAAAATTTCCACTGCTTGCATCCGAAGAAGTGGGTATTCACCCACGAAAGCTCATGCTGCAAAACTTCTGTTAGTCTATAAGGTGCCACAGGATTCTTTGCTGCTTCTACAGAACCAGACTAACACGGCTACCCCTCTGATACTAGTTCAGTTTTGTTTACTTTTAGCCTATATTTCATGCCTACAGAAGATCTTGCTGCTGAAATAGTAGCTTTATCCCTACTTCATATTCGCAGTGTGTATTGTAACACAGCTATTGGAGACGATTTGGAGCCAGCATGCTGTTGCAGTGCCAATTTGCTTCCAAATCTTGATTATTCAGTGATGCCTTTGTTTATGTATCTCAAAGCAAAATATGAAAGTAAAGCATTGTGAAACCTATAATAAACAAAACTGGTGCCACGCTTCAGTGCACTGTTTTAAGTACATTAGTCATCTTTCCCCTGACTCCAGGCATTTGAATCCCCAATGGTGTGATAGCATCTCTATTCCTTGGAGGAATCAGTTAGTACATCACAGTACGTTCTGCACTGTGCCAAGTACAGTACAGCACATTTATCTTATTCATTGTCCTTTCGCACAGAAAATGGTTGGTGTCCTTTGAGAACGTTACCTTGCATCTAATTTCCAATTGCTAAATATACAAACTCCTTGGCTATGCTAGCTAATGTAATCCAGTGTTCTTTTCCATTATTACATTACTGTCATTGTCTGACTAGTTTTAATGTGAATTTCATTCGTTTGTTCAGCCAGAAACAATACACTGCTCTAAAATATTACCAAAACCTGCTAACAGTTCTAACAGAAACTATCCGATGTGGCAGAGTTCTTATATATCCCTGTGTACCCACCATTTGTTGCTAGAATTTACAGTCTGTGGGTATTATTGGAGTCTCTATCAGCTAATGTTAGATGATCATCCAACATTTTCTAGGAAGGCCGTTTTGCACTTTTGTTTGGTTAGAAGATAGTGACAGTTTCTTTTGGCTGTGGACCTTGCTGCAATAATCTATGCCTTTGTCACCTGAACACTGGCTTACTGTAGTGTGTTCTATCTCGACTTAAATCAACTTGCAAACTAACGGTGGTGCAGAATGCAGGAGCAGACACCTGCATTTGTGGAGAGCAAATGACAGGCAGCCAGTGCAGATTGCAGAGCACTGCTGTTTTCTTAATTTTTACATATAAAGCTCTAAATGGCCTGGGGGTCGCTTACTTAAGAGCTGGTCTCTCTCCTAGTATCTCACTCCTATAGTTGCGGCCAGCCAAGGCATTCATTATAAGACAGAAGCTAAATCCCTTATTATAGGAGAAAAGCAGCTGCTGGCAGGATTTCTTCTGTGAGGGGACTTCCACCCTGGAACTTGCTTTCCCTCCTCCCAATCCAAAATAGCACAGATTTGCTGATTTTTAGGGCACATTGTAACGTGCATCTGTTCACACAGGAAAGAACCAAATGGGGTTGGTATGTGTGCTGACAGTGTGTATAATTTGAAGGGGGAGCAGGGGGGTGGGGTTGAGCTTGAGGCTCAATGGCAGGTCTAATTTTTATGATTGTATTTGGAATCTGTGACAAAGATGAGTTTAGGAGACGTGCTTTATATATTGTAAATCTAACTAGACAGTCTGTATTTGTTAGTGTTTTGCGCCAAGACCTGCAGTCCTTACTTAGCTAAAACTCCTCTTGGAGTCAATGAGAGCTTTGCCCAGGTGAGAACAGCAGGGTTTGGTCCATTAGCAGGGAGTCAAAGCCACTTTAAAAAAAGATTTCCCTGTCTTTGTTTGGTTTTCAGGCAACTACACTTTAAGAGTTGACTGCAGCCCCCTTCTCTACAAATTGGTGTATAATCTGACAGAAGAGGTACAAAAGCGAAGTGTTTGCTGCACATGACTTTCTGATAACTGAAGTCACAAACTTACTGCAGATTAGTTTGTAGCCTGCAGAGGCACTGATCCTGCTCCCATTGACGTCAATTGCAAAATTTCCATTCATTAGGACATGATCCAGGCCCACAGTTGCTCTTCAGTGGTTTATGAAGGATGAAGAGTATTACTAAAGCAAACAAAACTGTATTACAGTGTATATTTTTAAAACACCAAGAGGAAGATAATTAACCCACTAAAAGCTAAGTTATTGGACAAGTGGACAGGAAGCTGGAAGAATTAAAAATCGGATTTAAAAAGAAATCCTGACAATGGAAAAGATTTAAGACAAATTGGCTTGGTGCCCTCCTTACTCTTCATCTTATCCCCCTAAATCTCTTCTCACACCCCCTCCAAAATTCCTCAGTATTTATCAAACAATTAAATTATTCTTCCAATGGGTCAGATATACCCAATTTGTACAAATGGTGTCCCAGATACGTATCCTTTTCTCTTTCTTTCTTAGTATTGCTCATTAGATCTTCTGTTACTGTAGATGGCAGGCACATTAAAGGATGCTGCTTCTCCTTGAATGCATATAAAATGTGGCTCTTCAGGTGAATTCATTCTACTCATTTAAGAATGAGAATTGACAGTTTTCAAATATATAGAGCAAGCTTCATCTTGCCATACAAGTGTCTTTTGTATGAATTCTGGGCTTGTGAATAGTGGAGTTTAGTCACCAAAGTGCCTCATCTTGAGCCACCTCCAGAGGCAAATAGCTTAATTCACTTTCCATCTCCAATCTTTGACATTTCTGCTGAATATCTGTTCACTTGGAACTGGACTGAGATCATGCACTCATTGGTCCCTGCAGTGGATGTCAATTATTGGCACAGACACAAAAAGTTGACCCCCACTGAGATATCTAGTGTCCCCGGCTATGAAAGACTCTTCCTAGTCTGGGTTGTTCTGAAGCGTAAATCATACTTCTTTATGCACAAAGTAATGCACAAGGTTTCCAGGCTGTGTGCTTCTTTGTCTTCAACTGTTTCAACTTTGTGTTTCCTTCTTGTGCGTTCCCCTCCCTTTTCAACTCTTCCTGGGTTTTTTTTTTCCTCTCTCTTTTGAGGAGGAAAGGGAAGTGTTTGTGAGATCATCAGCACAGCAGTAACAATTCACACAATGAAGAAAAGGCTGTTTCACTTGCAAACACTCCTACTGCTGAAAGAAATAGATCAGGATTTCTCCCTTTCCTCATTCACCCAGGGAGCCATCTGCAAAGGGAAACAGACTAAAAATGCTTTGGGTGAAAAACATTGTTAGTGGTGCCTGCCTCCACCATTTTACATCACACCTTAAATTAGGCATCTGTGTTTAGCTAGATAACTTCCATCTAAATACCATCAGATGCTTGAGAGACATGAGACATTTCTTCTTTTGGAAAAAGCTCCCATGCCTCTGTTAAGAGCTTGAATAATACAGAAGTGTAGCATAGAAGAACGAAGGGCCTCAGGAGCGCTCAGTAATTGAATGCTCTCTCAGTATCAGGGAATTCCCAGTACTGTGTTATATTCATTCATGTTTTCCACTACTTCATTTATCATAGGGATTCATTTATTGTCATTGAAAAGCCTTGTCTATTCTCTGAGCTGTTTGAAGTCAGTCTTAGAATAATCTGGGTTGTTGCTTTTTTATTAGTTTGTAGATGAAAGACACAACATTATTCTGATTCTTTTCCTTTCTCTGCTTTTTGTCTTCATTCAAAGAACAGATTCCCCAGTTTTTGTTCTGTTCTGCTGTCTCCATCCCTGAGGTAATCTAATGGCTCATCTCCTATTTCTCTCTGTTTCTTCTTGCTTTGTCTAAGTCAACTGGAGAACGTCCTCATCCTTCTCGAGGATACGGAAGGTTATGATGCTTGATGTATTTATTCCTCCGGTGCAGCTAAAGCTGCTCATCGAACCCTAAAGAGAGCAGTTGTCTTTTTATGTCCTGGAAGTGACTGTTTGTTTTCTAATGCAGTTATTCACCTTCCTAAATTCCTTAGGGAGTTACTGGCCAAAAACTTGTGTAGCTTGTGGAGTGAAGAGCCACATTTTCACTTCTTCATCCTTCTAAGTGCAGGGCTGGTGAAAATCAACAAAGAACGGGGCTTGAGCCCATTGCAGCTATACAGGTCAAAGAGCCATACATAGTCCTCTACCCAAACCCAGATGCACAGAAGCACTTTCCCCTACATGCTCATTTAGAACTTCTCCTCTTCCTCCAGATGTATTTAAAGCAGTAGAGGCTCATTAATGTCCAGCAGTGGCCAGGGGCAGAGCTGTGTGAATAATGGATTTTTCAGTTCACTGGCAATTTTGGGCTCTGCGTTGCTTTGCTAGCATTAAAGGATAAAGTTCACAGTTGAGGGCTCAGCATCTCTGTCCTGAAGAGCTCTGAAGGCAGGAAGGCATGGAGGCAGCAAGAATGGGGTGGAATAACTGGCTAGGCAGTAGTACTGCTGAAAAGTATCTGGGGGGATCATCATGAATCACAAATTGAATATAAGCCAACAGTGTGATGTAGTTGTGAAAAAGGTTAATATTACTCTGGGAAGTTTTAACAGGTGTGTCGTACGTACGACATGGGATGTAATTGTCCCACTCTACTCAGCACTGGTGAGGCCTCAGCTGGAGTATTGTGTCCAATTCCAGGCGTCACAGGAATAGGGGTGACCAGGGGGCCATAGCCCTCCCACTTTTCAGCTGGGGCCCCGCCCCTCCCAGCCAGGCTGGCAGCTGGAGCCCGGCTGTGGAGCCCGGACAGCTGTGGGGCGCTGCGCTGCAGACCCTCCACCTGCCTGGGGTGGGAGGGTCGAGAGCAGCCCCTAGCCCATGTCCCCGCCCTGCCCTGTCCCCCCCACCCTCAGGGCAGGAGGATCCACAGATCCCCACAGCAGCCCAGTCATGGTAAGAGCCTCATGAGTAGCTGTGGGGAGCTGCACCATAGCCCCTTCTGCCCTGGGGGAAGCAGAGGGGGGCCAGGGGCTGCTCTTGAACCACTTACCCCGGGCAGGTGGAGGGTCCGCAGCGTGGCTCCCCACAGCTGCCCATGTGGCTCTTACCATGACTGGGCTGGGTCATGGGGCGCAGGCAGCTGTGGGGATCCGGGGATCCTCCTGCTCTGGGTCCGCAGCTCCCTGGGCCTGCTCTGGCTTCTGGCTTGGCTGGGGGTGGGGCCTCAGACAAAAGAGGAGGGGCGGGCTCTGCCCTCCCCCATTTTTGGGCAGGCTCTGCAGCCCTTGCATCACACTTTAGGGAAGATGTGGACAAACTGGAGACAGTCCAGAGGAGAGCAACAAAAGTGATGAGATGTAGAAAGCCTGGCCTGTCAGAAAAGATTAAAAACACTGGGCATGCTTAGCAGGGCCGGCTCCAGGGTTTCTGCCACCTCAAGCAGCAAAAAGGGAAAGAAAAAAAAAAGCCACGATCGCGATCTGCAGCTCTACTGCCACCGCTTCAGTCTTCGGCGGCAATTCGGCAGCAGGTCTTTCGCTCCGAGAGGGAGAGAGGGACCCGCTGCTGAATTGCCGCTGAAGACCCAGGCGTGCCGCCCCTCACCGTTGGCCGCCCCAAGCAGCTGCTTGCTGGGCTGGTGCCTGGAGCCAGCCCTGATGCTTAGTCTTGAGAAAAGAAGACTGAGTGGGAGGGATCTGATAACAGTCTTCAGATACGTTCTTCAGTTGTTCTCCATGTCCAGTGAAAGTAGGACAAGAAGCAATGGGCTTAATCTTCAGCGAGGGAGATTTAGGTTACGTATTAGGAATGACTTTCTATCTATCAGGTTAATTAAACTTTGGAATAGGCTTCCAAGGGAGAATATGGAATGCTCCTTATTGGAGGTTTTTATGAACAGGTTGGACAAGGATCTGTCAGAGAGGGGCTAGGTTTACTTGGCCCTACATCAGCTCAGGCAGCTGGATTTGCTGATTTCTCGAGGTCCCTTCCAGCCCTACATTTTTATGATTCTGTGAAATTCAGAGAACAAGCACAGACAACCTACCTCCTAGTTATGCTTAGAAATTAAGAATTGCAAAAGAGAAAAAATGGTTTTTACATGACCTGATAATGATTTGGCCGATAATGTCAGGATAAAGTCTGTACTGGAGCACGGAGCACTTCACTGTAGCGTTCAGCTTGCTCCTGCTGAGGTCTCATTTTGAGTTTAGCCCCGAAACCTGACCAAAGTGTTTGGGAAATGATAGCAGCCAGGCAGTAATTTCACAAGCTGGTTGTTTTCCTGCTAGCTGCAGGCATAATCTCAGAGGTCGGAACCCTTAAGATTTTCAGTTTGGCGTGTCTCTCTCTAGCTATATATATCTACAGCTATTCAGTGCAGAAAGTGGCCCCCTCCATTATTCTGAAACGGTTCACTCCCAGCTTTGTAGTGCTTGTGTTTGTGAAATCTCCAGCTTTCCAGGTAAAGGAGTTCAGGCTGCTTTTGCAAGCTTTACTTGTCAAATCACTTTGGTTTGAGACCGGTATTGAAATGGACAAGATTATCTTCAGTTCTCACTCTTGAAGGACAGTCTGGTGGTTGGGGACCTGGGTTCAATTCGCAGCTCTGCCACAGATACCCTGTTTGACCTTGGGCAAGTCATCGAATAAAACCTCTCCTCTCCCCCTCTGTGTAATGGGGATAATAACGCTGACTTTGTCTATTTAGATTCCAAATACTTTGAGGTAGGGATTGTCTCTTACTATGCACAATGGAGCCCTGATCTCAGTCAGGACTTCAAGGCACTTCCCTTCATAGGTGCCGACTTCCTCTCTTTCCCATGGGTGCTTGACCCCACCTCTACCCCTGTCCCTGCCCCCCCTCCACTCCTTCCATGAGGCCCCACCCCTCTCCCACCCCCATTCTAACCCCTTCCCCAAAGTCCCCGCCCCAACTCCAACCCCTCCCTGCCAATATTCCTTCCCCAAATCCCTGCCTCTTCCCCGCCTCCTCCCCTGAGTGTGCCACGTTCCTGCCAAACAGCTGTTTGGCGGTGGCTGGGCAGGAAACGCTGGGAGGTAGGTGGAGGAGTGAGGACACAGCGCACTCAGGAGGGGAGGAGGAGGGGAGGTGGGGGAGGAGCGGAGCTTGGCTGCCGGTGGGTGCAGAGCACCCACTAATTTTTCCCCATGGGTGCTCCAGCCTTGGAGCATCCACGGAGTCAGTGCCTATTCTTCCCTTATATAAATAATTATTATTATGATCCAGATCCTGCCTTCCAGTGCATCTGCTTTTCACTCTTTCAGTAGCACAAAAGCAGCCATAATGTAGACTCAGCCTGTGTGTGGAGAATATCGCCCCTGGCTAGGGAGAACTGGAGTGGGGCAGGGCTGTTGTCTCCCAGCTCCTAGCGTAGGGGGCATTCCTTCCAAGGGGAAAGGAGTGTGGTTGGGGCATCCCAGGCTGCCACTCAGAGCATCCCTAAGTGCCATAGTCCAATGGGCATAAGTCAGAGCAACCCTCAGCACTGCTCTAATTTACACCGGTGCTCTGGCCAGCCCCAGCATTGGGCTGGTGTCAAGAAGCCTCGTTCCTTCGAATTGTTCCAAGTGCATAATGTACACGGCTCAGGACTGGGACCCATAGATTATAAATAACATGCGTAAAGCCACATATGTGTTAACATTTGAGATCAAGAATAATGCAGATTAACGGTATGCATCTCCTCTTGATAAAGTTCAGCTGGAAGCAGAGACATTTTCATTACGAGCATGTGCTTTGCCTCCCCAGATTGCAAGCCCTGATGAGGGTTACGAAGGCAAGTCTCTCTATGCGAGCTGGCTTGAAAAGGACCCCTCAACAGAAAGTAAAAGTCATCCCAGGCAAGTTCATGAAACTATATGGGTTTTTTTTCCCCCTTCCCCCTCATCAGTGTTTCAAATGCATCACCGTGTGTTGTTTTTAAAAGCATCGTTGCCGTTGATAGTGATGATACAAAACTGTCTGGTAGCAGGTGAGTAGCTAGCAGTATCGATGACTTTAGGAAATGTTTTTACAAACCCACATTGGTGGTACCTGTGCCAATTGCTAAACAAAAGTTTAAATGTCCTGTTAATAACACTTTGGAAGACAATCTAGTGCTGCATTCTAGTTA